>NW_022196904.1:169379061-169419630 GCF_008632895.1 Mastomys coucha | reverse complement strand
AAATCCCAGCAACCACATGGTGGCTCACAACCATCTGTAACGAGATCTGATGCCCTCTTCTGGTGTGTACTTACATATAATCAATCAATCAATTTCTGGACCAGAGCGAGTGGGGCTGGAGGGAGCAGAGGTTCTGAGTTCAATTCCCAACAACCACATGAAGGCTTATAACCATCTGTACAACTACAGTGTACACACATACATACAGTAAAAAAAGGAAAAAGAAAAATGAAAGATAGGAGCCTGGTGTGGCTGTCCTCTGAGAGGTTCTGACAGTACCTAAGACAGATACTCACACAGTCAACCATTGGACTGAGCTCCAGTGGAAGAGTTAGGGGAAAGACTGAAGAATTGCAACCCCCTCAGAGCTCCACCCAGGGACTAAACCACCAACCAAAGAGTACGCATGGGTGAGTCCATGACTCCCCCATGTATAGCAAAGGACTGCTTTCTCTGGCATTAATGGGATGGGAGGTGCTTGGTCCTATACAGACCTGTTGACTCCGTGAAGGGGGGTGAGGCAGAAGTGAGTGGGAGGGTGAGTGCCCTCTTAGAGGTAAAGGGGAGGAGAAATGGAGAGGAGGGTTCCCTGAGAGAAGATCCAGGAAGGGGGACAACATTTGAAATGTAAATAGGTAATTAAAAAAAAAGAAGAAAGCAAGGATGATTCTCAAACCAAAAAAGAAAGAGAGAGAGAGAAAGAGAGAGAGAGAGAGAGAGAGAGAGAGAGAGAGAGAGAGAGAGAAGGAAAGTGAAAATCCCTTTGTCTCATTTTTTGAAGTTACAGGTCCAGTGTGTATAGGTTGGACCCTAAGAATATATATATATATATATATATATATATATATATATATATTTAGTTAGTTTTTGGTACCCTCTTAAGGAACTTTGTAAAAATTACATTTATTTATGTGCATATGGGAGGAGGTACATATATGTGTAGAAGTGAAAGGACAACTTGTGGAATCAATTCTCTCCTTCTACCTGTGGGTCCTGGGGATCGAATTCAGGCCATCAGGCTTGGCAGCAGGTGTCGGTACTCACTGAACCATCTCTTTGGCCCCTGTTCTGTAGCTCTGATGACATAAGGCTTCTGTGACGCTGTGGATGCCCAGATTGGGAAGCCGATGTTAACCGAAGGCAGCACTTGATGCTCTACTCTCCTTTCCTGAGCTTGGCTTAATATATAATTCCAAAAAAATGACTAGGTATCCTCAGAAAAGCTAGGTCAAGAAGGAGCAAGCCTGGGCTATGAGGGCACCCTGAAGATTTGAGCCTCAGTGTAAGGAGAGAAGGCAGCTGTGCAGCCCTTGCCAGGGAAAGAGTCATGTGAACCAGGAGCACAGCCAGAAGAGGAACAGAACACGATATAGGAATGCAGACTCCTCTCCCACAGCTGGATGGCCAGTTAAGCAGGCTTTGAAACCTCCCAGGGAAGAGGTCATACATCGGAAGACATGGTCTGGGCATTCAGCGCTGGAAGCTGAGCTCAGACTCCTACCAGTGACATCACCTGGCCTTGCCTGTCCCAGCATTCCCTTTCTATTTATAACAACTCCTTAGTTTTACTCCAGGAAATCACTTTTAACTTACTTTTGTCTAGTTGGCTTTCATCCATGGGTTCTAGGAAAAAGCATGATGGCCCAAAGTGGCCAATGGGAGAACTCTACCCTTTCACCACAAAGATTGTCAGGTCTACCTCTGGTTCAAAAAGTCTCAGGCCTGAGATTTTGCTTTAAAGACAGAGAGAAAGTGGTGGCTAAGCTTTCTGCTGGGATTGGCTGACCCCAGACCAATGGCTGGAGCTGCTTGTGACTGTCTCTCCTCCATGGAAGAAAGAAGAAGATGCTAACACCGAAGTAAGCAGACCCGAGGGGCGAGGACCGAGAGAGTTATGGAGATATACGGTTATGTGGTTCCGGCACTTCTTTTCTTTTTCTCTCTCTTTCTGTCTGTCTGTCTGTCTGTCTGTCTTTCTTCCTTTCTTTTCTCGAGACAGGTTTTCTCTTTGTAGCCCTGGCTGTCCCGGAATTCACTCTGTAAACCAGGCTGGTCTCGAACTCAGAAATCCGCCAGTCTCTGCCTCCCAAGTGCTGGGATTAAAGGTGTGCGCCACCACTGCCTGGCCTTTTTTTTTTTTTTTTGGTTCAGACATTTCTGAAACTAAATACCCGTGATGGTTGAATGAGAATGGCCCCCATAGGCTTATAGGTTTGAATGCTTGCTCCTCAGCTGGTAGAACTGTTTGGGAAGGATTAGGAGGTGTGGCCTTGCTGGAAGAGGTAAGCCACTGGGGAGTGGCTTTAGGGTTTCAAAAGCCAAAGTATTCCCAGTTGGCTTTCTCTCTTCTTCATTAAGGTTGCTGTGCTAATATGCAAGGTTGCAGCTGCTTCTCCAGCATTGAACCTTCCTGCCTATTTCTGTGCTCCCAGCCAGATGGTCACGAACCAGTGTTTCCAGTTCTTCTATAAGTTGTCTTGGTCATGGTGTGACCAAGGCTTTTTACAGTCATAATAATCCCAAGACATTTCAAGTCACATATCAACTAGCTTAGTTAAGTTTCTGTAATGTAGCCGAGAGAACTGTTTTAGTGCTTTAGAGATCAGAGATCTCTGCACCCCAGAGATCAGAATCCGGGGTAGAGACTTGGTCATGTGCATTTGGAAAAAAATCCCGATAATTTTGATATATCTACTGAGAGCACGGATGGGGTTTGAGACGCTTCTCCTCACTGAACACTCCTGTTGGAGACTATCATTTAGGAAACTCAGCTGCAGTCACAGAACCTCCCCTGAGTCCAATTCTACCCTGTTTTACATGCAAACCACGAGATATCTTCTTAAGAAGTAAAGTGCACGTCACTTCTGAACATAACCCTGCTCACAGAGACTGTGGTAGATTGCTTCGTTTTGTCATTCAGGCACATTTGACTTTTATTGGCACAAAAGGGAGACAGAAGTTTGAAGAGCTGATTTTTCACAAAGTGTTCCCTTCACTGAGACACCATTGGCCACACTGGAACAAAAGCAAGTTCTATTAAAATAGAAGTGATTTCCCAGAGACCAAAGTCCCTCCATGTAAATCACATTCCTGCTGTGTTCTGTGTTGGAACACAGGAATGCCTCTGGCTCTTTACCCTGCATGTCTGTCCTCTCCACTCAGTAAATCTAGATGACTGTAATGGCAGAACCTTCTGGGTTTGTGTCTCATCCCGTCTCCTCGAAGCCCACCCATACTCTCAGCAGTCACAGAGGACAACCGCATCGAGAAACTTCCTGCTTACCTTCCCGATTGCAGCTCCTGTACCGCAGGGTATCGCTGGTCAGTTACCCGGTACCGACCTTGAGAGCAAACGGAAACGCTCCAATATGTGCCCAATCAGATCTGCCAGCTGCGGGCGGTGGTGACGCACGCCTTTAGTCCCAGTACTTGGGAGGCAAAAGCAGGCTGATTTCTGAGTTCGAGGCCAGCCTGGTCTACAGAGTCAGTTCCAGGACAGCCAGGCCTACTCAGAGAAACCCTGTCTCGCAAAACCAAAACCAACCAACCAAACAAACAAAAAACAGATCTGCCAGCTGTATGGAACATGGACCTACTAAGGATGCCACTTCAGCCCAAGAGAAGGCTCAGTGTGTGCAAGTGCTTGCTGCACGTAAGTCCGATGACCCGAGTTTGATCCCTGAAACTCTCCCTGTGGGAGAGAATCTACTCCTTAAAGTCGGTCCTCTGGCCTCTGCACATGTGCAGTGGCATTCTCACACATGCACTAACACGCTCATCACACATACACACACTCGAAAAAGGAAAAGATGCAGAGAGATGGTTCAGTGGCTAAAGGTGCCTGCTGCCAAGCCTCATGACCTGAGTTTGATCTCCAGGACCCACGTAGTTAAAGGAGACTAACTCCTATAGGCTGCAACACACACACACACACACACACACACACACACAGAGAAGTAAAATGTGAAAAATTTTAAAATAAATATGCTTAAACTGAGGGCCCATCTAGTAGGACAGTTAAGAAGCTTAGATTTAATCTACCAACATTCCCTATGATTATCATTATCCATATTTTATAGAACATTAATAAACTTGTCTATAATCATAAAACTAATAAAAAAGCTACACTAAAATATAAACCCAGGTTTGCCTAATTGTAAAACATGTGTCACCACTATGTCTCTTACCCTAGAAAGAGGAATACTGGGAGGAGCAAGAGGATTGGCTTATAGACCAAAGAGTCCCTGGAAGACATGGTTATCATCTCTGTCAGACTCTTAACAAACTTATTTCTGCCATATTTCCTCATGTTTTGCATTTAGGCTTTTATATATAAGCTCAGCAGCTTTGTAAATCCTTCAAGGATAGGGGTGGCTTTTGGTCAGTTTAGTTTTTCTGTGTTATCTACCATTGTGTGCTGCACATAGTAGGTGTTTAATAAATATCCTCAATAAAATTGAACTTGTTGTATTCGTAAGTCTGAAACTTACCAGTGTGCTACTAGGAACATTTCAGGTCCTGAGAGTGTTTGCTTGTCTGGCAGATTACAGAGTTCTGAGTTTTTAATTTAGGTTTTTGTTCCCAGGCAGGTCCTGGAATATTACCAAGGGCAGATACCATCCAAGAGGACCTTTGTTTCTTAACCACCTAAATGACCATGAACAAGTTGTCTAGCCTTTCTAAATGCTCTCCCATCTGTGAAACAATGCCATAGTCTTAGAATCACAGAGGAAAGGATGATGATGATGATGATGCAGAAAAAGCACTTAATATAGTAGCTGGCTCAGAGTCAGTACCCAGTAAGCAACGCCTGTTATATCTAAAATACTAGAGGACGCATCCTATGCTATGTGTATTTTATTTATAACTTTCAAGTATATATGGTTATACAGGGCAGAGGAAATGAAGGAGACGGGGTCCCAGGGTCTGAGGCACAGTTTTGCTGAGACTGACCTTTAGATCCTCAGCTCGGGAGGAAGCTCCCTGGGAAACTCTGAGCAGCTGGCTGTGCATCTACGTTTCTCTCTGGGATGACTATGCTGAAGGGTTTAGACATTTTGAAAGCACTGCCATCACCTTTCCTGCCCCTTTGCTCCTGACTTGTGGGTAATCCATAGGCAGGCTTCCCTGTGGGGTGAGAACCAACTGGAAGGTATGAAGCTGCTCCACAAACATGCAAACAGGACTGACAAAGTAGCAGGACTTCATTTCTTTGTTTGTTTGTTTGTTTTTTGAGACAGGGTTTCTCTGTATAGCCCTGGCTGTCCTGGAACTCACTCTGTAGACCAGGCTGGCCTCGAACTCAGAAATCCACCTGCTTCTGCCTCCCAAGTGCTGGGATTAAAGGCCTGTGCCACCACTGCCCGGCACCAGTTATTTCATTTCTACCCATCCTCTCAGTCCTCTACTAGGTAGCAAGCACTGGTTTTGGAGCTTAGGCTTCAGAAAGAATGAGATAATAAAAAAAGTGACAGGAGCCTAGGATTCCATCTTGACCGTCAGGGATGAGAAGTCGGCTAGGAAAGATGGCTATACCAACAACTAACCACTTGCAAGGCAGGCTGAATTACAACCCTTGCTCCTGGTAAAACCAATTGGCTGGCAAAGCCAGAAAAGGGAGCCACCACATGTAATGGTAAAGGGTTAGATTCTGAATGAAGATTCTAAAAATGTAGAAAAGTTAGAAGAGTGTTATAGGTGGGTAAGTGACCTGAGCACAGAATCATGTAGTGTCTAGGTGATGGGGGATGGGAAAATTGTTACAGGAACTACAAATGTGGGCAACACGGAGAATGCTGGGGTAGGAGGACAAGGGTCATTTTCGAACTTCAAAACATGGCATCTCTAAAAGGCTGAATGTCGTAGATACCAATCATATTAAAGTACCTTCATTATAACCAGTAGGATTGACATGTTATGATAATAGCAGAGCTGAGTGAGCTGAACTGTAATCTGCTAGTGCAGTGTTCCTATAGATGAGCTCGTAGGACCAATGCCAGGCAAGAGTTTAGAATCAGTTTGGGGTGAGGTAACAAAATATGAGGCAGTGCCACAGCTATAAAGATACAGTCATTACCCCAGTAATTTAGACAAATTTTAATTGTAAAAATTACTGATTTATAGCATAATCAGAAATCTATGGGTCCAAAATACATCATAAACCTTTTCATTTTCATATTCCAAGAAATTCTGATACATTGAAATTCTGTTTTAAACATTGAGAAGTTCTGTTCGGGTTGGAAAAGTAATTTTTAAATTAATTTGACAAGAAGAGTCAGCGCACTTGAAGATAAAGTGAGATAAGTGATGTCATTTGAGTGGCAGAGAAATGTTAAACTGCCTAGTACTTCCCTCAGACCTCCAGCAGAGCATGTCTCGCCTGCACACAATGTGAGTGGATCAGGAGAGCTGGTTAATTGAAGAAAGGCTACACCTTTTACACTCTATGTTTGCATAGTAACTGAATCACAGGTAATGTTGAAAGCAGACTTAATGATTACAAGAGATGTATGATCTTCTCAGCAGTTGTTTTAAACCTATTTTAGACTGATTTTTTGACATCCAGAATGAAAGAGGTAATCAACTTTATTATGGTATTTTGTTATTGTTGTTTTGTCGAGACAGGGTTTCTCTGTGTAGCCCTGGCTGTCCTGGAACTCACTCTGTAGACCAGGCTGGCCTCGAATTCAGAAGTCTGCCTGCCTCTGCCTCCCAAGTGCCAGGATTAAGGGCCTGTGCCACCACCGCCTGGTATTTTTCTTTGAATCAAAAACAGTAAGTTCAGCAAGCATCTAAGTCTTTATTGTTTTCTAAGATTTGGCAACCCCAGCAGGTGACCCCTTCCTCCTGCAGGCTCTTAGCCTTTGTGGACAGGAAGTCCCAGACATTGAGTCCCAAGAAACAAACCCAGAAGAAGACTTTTCATTCCTCCAGGGGCAGTGTTTGGACCATGGAGCACACTAGGCTTTGAGCGGTTTCCTCCTTGTGTTCCTATGTGCCTTAGTCAATGTTTGCACCATGGAGCACACTAGGCATTGAGCGGTTTCCTCCTTGTGTTCCTATGTGCCTTAGTCTTACAATGTGGGCCTGTTCTCTGCATTCTCCCCAAAGGGAAGCTCCTGGTATCTTACTCTTCTTTCATTATGCCATACCATCCTCCTTCAGTGGATGTTCCTATAGATGGTAGAGAGGATCAAACCAGTCTAACTTCTTAACAGAATCTGCTCCTCATAGGGATACCATTGATCCTGTAAGTCACACACCTGGGGAATCAGTTGTGGACATTATCCTATACTCAGAAACTGAACTCTTCCCCTCAACTGCTAAGGCCTCACTCTGGGTCTCGATTGTTTCTCTCAATTGTGTGCTTTCATCCTTGGGAGTAGGTGTAAGTGCCTAAGAGTTCAGGAACCACCTTCAGTTGATCAATCTTTTAACATTTCTGCTCTTGGTGCTGAGGGGCATAATGGGGGTTCTTGTGTGGGAGTAGGTGGAGTTAATAATCATGTGTGTGATTCCACGGTGCAGAGACTTTTCTCCAAAGAATGACTTTGTTTAGAGAGATTGTCATTGTATACGTTTACACCTTCTACCAAAGCTCATACAGAATTCCCCCAAAGGAAAAAAAAGCATAAGGAGATTCCCATAACACACAGGAAAAATCAAAGATGAAAGTAAAAGGATGGCCGGGCGGTGGTGGCACACGCCTTTAATCCCAGCACTTGGGAGGCAGAGGCAGGTGGATTTCTGAGTTCAAGGCCAGCCTGGTCTACAGAGTGAGTTCCAGGACAGCCAGGGATACACAGAGAAACCCTGTCTCGAAAAAAACCAAAAAAAAAAAAGTAAAAGGATGCTGGAGAATTGTGGTCCACAATATTGATATGTTGGAACTTTGTCAAGCAGCAGTGGTCACCATGTGGACCACACCAGTTGAGGATAGATTATAAAAAGGTAGAAATCTCTTAGAAAGTGTGTGTGTGTGTGTGTGTGTTTTATGGGAACTGGAGGGTTACAGAAGTATCTCAGATACATGGACAGAAAGCACACCTAGATCTCTTGAGATGTGGGGCAGGAAACAAACACAGACTAGGCAGCTGCTTTCCTTCTCCTGCTCCTCTCTCTTCCTTCTCCCTCTCTCCCCCCTCTGAGGTGGACACAATGAAGTGCCAGGATGCTCACTCAGGAATACAGGACTTACTGTCAAGGAGTTCAGTGAGAAGATGGACTCTGATGGTTGGTATCATTGCAGATGGCTTTGGCTAAGCGACAGCCTCGCCTGCGCCCATGCTTCCTTCCACGAATATCGCTCCTCCGTATCTGAGATGAGGAATATTGCGATCTTCCGTATCTGAGGAGATTATACATCTATAAAAAGTGAGTTCTCTTGATCCAGCTTGGGGCACCTGAAAAGAGACATTTCAGTTCCAGAGCGTGATACAGAACTGTCAGAGGCTTTTCCTAGCATTGTCCCTTGCTAGCATCGTCATGTCCCTCTGCCTAATCCTGCTTCAGTTCCCTCCTTCCCAGATGTTGACTTTGAGAATGCACCCCAACAAATGCTCCGCCAACAGTTTTACACAGTCTGGTTATCAGGGAACCCACCCTGGCATGCCACGCGTCCTCACGTCTCTGACACTGCCCCTCCCTGCCTGCCTTTCTTTACTCCGTGCCCCTCCCCTGTAGCCCTCCTCCCTCTCCCTTTTCTCTGCTTTTTTCCACACACCGTACAGCTTCTTACTTCTGCTTCTTCTCTAACTCTTTCAACCAGAATCTTGGTGCATGGGACGTGACGACCTTTCAGAGATTGTGGCTTCGGTCCTTTGGTCATGATCATGGTGGCATAGGCTCCTGGCACCCCACCCAGACTCCCATTCCCAGTCCACACACTCATTCCACAGTAACTGGGCTCAATGATCAGTGACAGCTTATGTGTACCATTCTCTAGAGGACTATCCTCAATGGACTGAAACCTCTTCTAAAGTTGCCCAAAAGTGATACTCTGCACTCTTGGGCTAGTGGTGCAATTCATGCTCTTGAGTCCCCATGGGATGAGCTCCCACTCAGATGAGGCTGAGGCCAAGCATCTATCTTTACCCAATGTTCTCCCCTAAGGATGTGAGTTGCTCCTCTCTGCTTCTAGAAACCCCAGTTTAAGATTATCACCTTGCAAATCTGGTACCTGTGTTAAAAATCCTAGCCTCTGTGGTCCTAGTTCCAAATATTCAAGGGAGATAACAGACTGGGCTCACACCTGGACTTGGAGCGCACCCAGACCGAGTTGTCTGTGGCCAGAGGGGGCTATTGTTGTATCTCAGTAGGGTGTTAAATTATTTTTTGTCTCCCCTCCCTTTTCTTGCTCTGTCGACAGTGCTACATCTAAGTTGGAGAGTGAAAAATTGAAAGAAAACACCTTATGACAGAAGGTAGACAGGCCTGGATGACACTCTGCATTCTACCAGCTTACCTAACCCAGCTCCGTGTTTCAGGCTTTAAGGTAGATTACTAACACTGCATGGTCAGGAGACTGTGGATGCACAGTCTCTGTGTTCGGGCACAATGCTCGGTACAGGGTAAGAATACCGAAATGGCGTTGAGTAAAAGTAGCTACTCTTTAAAAGGTAGACTATGATCCAAAAGTGTGTAATGTGCCGGGGGTGGAGTCTACCAGGTAACTATTGTATGGAGTGTTCACATAGGCCATTCTGCTCCATGTGCTTCGTTTACCTTCTGACGACTGCGGATATATAACAAATCACCCCAAACATATCCATTTAAAACAACCACTTTATTGATCTCATAGATTCCGGGTCACGAATTTGGGCAGAGATACTGTGGATGGCTTGCTGCTCTTTAATGGCTGCCCTTTAGGTGGGAAGGTGTGATGTTGGGTAGGAACTTGACTGCAGGGTATGGCGCTGTAGGCTTCACAGGACTGGTGGTTGATGATGGCTGTTGGCTGTAACACCAGCTGGGCCTGTTGACCAGAGCACCAGGAGGTGGTTGCTCCCGTGGGGTTTGATTTTCAACAGAGAACAATGGCCTCTGGGTTAGTAAGACTTCTTATGTAGATGTTCTGGGCTCTGCAGGCAAGTGTCCCAATTTGCAAGGCAAGAAAGAGTTCATGGTTTTTATGACTTAGCATGGAAGCCAAGCTCTCACTTTCACCAAATTCAGTGTATTAAAAGCAAGTCACCAACCACTCAGGTGAGTTCGATGCTAACTCTTAGTGAATTTGGGACTGGGTCTCACAGGCATGGGGGTTCAAGGTGTGGTAGGGGCTATATTTGGGAAACACCATCTGGCGTTCACAAGTTTTCTCATTTACTCCTCTTCTCACAAGTAGGTTTTATTATCCGTCTTTACAAATGAAGAAGCAGGCTCAGGTGGGTTAAGACCTTGCCTGTTGCAAAGCCTGTGCGTGGCAGAGCTAGATTTCAACCCAGACTGTACAATGCAGGCGTCCTCCAGCAGCATAGGATGTTGCCTATTAGAACAAAGGAAAAGGCGTTGCAAGGCCAGCGAATGGTCAGGAGTTAAGCTTTCCTTTCCGTTATTACTCTGAAGCCAGATCTAATATCTTTTCTATATGGGTAATAGTGTTGCTTCTTTGGAGACTGTGTGATTATTATGGAGACCCTTCGGGCTACCAGACTTGTCCTGGGCAAAGGGTACTGCTGTCTGCCCACCTCCATCCAGTGGGAACATAGCAATCTTAAAGCCCTTCTTAAAGGCAGCACACACAACCAATTTGTGCCCGCAGTGTCTTCCCTATAGACCTCCTTTAAGTCAAACAAAGAGCAGAGCTTCTCCAAAGTTGCTCTAATTATTATCATGATAGTCAAAAATCTAGAATTTTCAGATGGTTCTTTGCACTCATTGCTTAATCTATAGATGTTTTTGTGTATTTCACCCGCTGCCATTCTTTTTCCAAGACTACAGAGGGCGAGCACTGCACCCTCCTCCTGTATGAATTACCCACAACCACACCGCATCCTGAACAAGTAACCTGTAAGTACTCGGTGAGTCAGAGGGACCCGTGGGGTTTATTATAAGAGAAGGAGTCACTCGTTTTTCCTCCCAAACTCTTTCGTCTTATGCTGGGGATTGAACCCAAGGTTTTACACATGCCACGTGAGTACTTTTCCATGAGACTACATCCTCAGCCTTTGAAAAGCAATTTTTGAGAGCCTACTATGTACATAACAGGCATTGTGCTAAGCTCCCGATGACTCAAGTGATCCAGAAGCAAGAATCTAGAAAATCAAACATGAGCCTTGTAGGCACTGTGTGGCAGGTCAGTCACAGCAAATCCAGTGTCTAGAAGCAAAATGTCCTCTGCCAGATAGAGAGACCTCCAGAGCCAGCATGTTTGGAGGTGAGTGCTCTACATAAGTTACAATCTACCAGCTGTCAGGTGACTCTAGAGTTAGATATTTAGAAAGTCCCAGATCAGGAGCTATTCAATCCTAAATCTGAAATTTCCTCTAGAAAATGGCTGAGTGGTATTTAGCCCAGGCTATCAGGTAGGACAGATGGCCTTCCTTCTCACTACAGGTTAGCCTTAACATAATAGGCACTCTGTCCCTCTCATTGAAGGGTGTTACCCTTTCATCTTTAAGTGTCCCTAAAAGTCGTGACTTCTGAGTATTCAAAATCCATGGATTGAACCCAGATAAAGGTGTTTATAAATTATGGGAAATTATTTTCATGTCTTATCTTTACTCAATATTCATACCATAAATCCTTGATCCAAATATAATCCTAGTGTATAAAACTATTTCCTCAACATACAATCAACAGGAATCAAACAGCTCTTGTAAATAATTACCTTTGGGATATGAAAGAAAATGTAAACATTTTATTTGGCAGTTGTTTTTGGAACACGTGAATAAATAAATGGAAAAGTACATATGAATATTTCTTTTTCGGAGTAACGGATACCATTAAACGCTTATTTACACATCTTCATTGCAAAGAACAGTTACATAATGAAACTTTGTCTTATAAAAGGGAACTTCCCACACCACTGGACGACAGTTAAGGATGGTGATACTGGTAAGATTGGCTTTAGCAGTCTCAATGTTGAAAGGTATTCATCTGCAAGTGTGATAAGAAGAGTCATCATGCATTGAGTTCATCCAGGTCACGCACTGCAGAAAGTTTCCGATGGCAGCCATGGAATTTGGTGTCTCATGCGCTTAAGTCAACTATGACATGTTTGTAAATCTGTGTGTTTCCCTTAAAACTGGAAGCAAAGAGAAAATTACGCTTATTAATGGACACGTGTGTGAATGATCTGGGTGCCTGAACATTTAATTCCTGAAACTTCACAAATTTGGCTTTCTCTGCATCCCAGTTATATACTTGAGTAAAGGAGTAATCGCTTCCAAGAATTGCATATTGGTAATTATTTATCTGAAGAGGTTGGAACACCATGGATCCTCGAGATGGCATCCTCTGAATGTCCTGGAATGAGGAGCCGCCCCACTTCATGACTTTGGAGTCGCCGATGAATCTGGTCAAGCAAATGTACACATCACCTTTCACAGAGAAGTGCTTCACTGCATACACATCCTCCATGTTGGGAATGTCGGTTTGGTTAGTGAATAACTGTGTTGCTTTGCTCCACTGGTAAATAACAGGGCGCTGAGAACTACTGGACAGGATTAAATGAGGTGTTCTGAGGGTCAGTGGTGGTCTGGCTATTTCAAGGTATTCCACATCAGTATCCCTGTACCAGGCATGTAAGGATTGGTGGGAGTAGAATCCATTTCCGTTCCATTTGTAAATGGTAGTAAACCCAGCTTTGGAACTGTCAGCAACAACAAAGTACCAGTTGTCCTCAATCTTGAATGTTTCAATGTCATTGGGTTTTCGGATTTTGAGAACTTCAATGTCTTGGATTTTTATGAATTTGTTTGCAAAGCCATCTCGCTTATAGATATGAGAGCCACCAAACAGCTGGGCCACAATGACATAGAGCTGTGTGTCAATTACTATAGGCTTACACACCACAGTGGACGTGCCTGAGGAAAAACAAATGAGATGTTAGATGTGTGGCCACCCTCTTTGGAACATATAAACCAGTGGTTCTCAACCCATGGATTATGAAAGGGAGGCCAAACAAACCTTTCACAGGGATCACCTAAGACCATCAGGAAACACAGATATTTATATTACAATTCATAACAATAGCAAAATTACAGTTATGAAGTAGCAAAGAAAATTTTATGTCTGAATGGTCACACAACATGAAGAACTATATTAAAGGATCCCAGCATTAGGAAGATTGAGAACCACTGATGTAAATGCACAGGCTGGAGTTGGAAACTTCCATAGAAATCAGCCTAGAATGAGAGGTTCCCTTGGCTTGTTAGGCAGGACCAATCGCCAAGGCTAAAGTAGCAGTACCCTTACCTTAGGCTCTGGGCATTTACACCCATGGTGCCTTGTTACGAACAATGACGTTGTGTTACATCCAACCTGCTCTAGACAGTTAGGATGTTCTTAAATGACCAGAACTCTTTCCTCTCACTCCTTGCAGAAAGTCTTGTTTTCCTTGACATACCTGATCTAATCTCTCTCATTGTAATTAAAAACTGCCGTTTCTGAGCATACACTTTATCAAAACATTACATTATTCCAATAACCTTGGGATAAATGCTATCTTCCCTTTTCTATCTTTGTGTGTGCATGCTCAAGCACTCATGTGCACACACATGTGTGTGTATTAGTTTGTTTTTTTGAGACTGAGTTTTCCTATGTTGTGTCCAGGCTGGAATATCTCAGACTCATGTATCTCCAACTTTGTCTTCCCAAATGCTAAGAGTAAATGTGTGCACCACCGTGCCTGCTCATCTTTCTTTTTCTAGATGATCAAACTCATATGGATGCAGAGGGACTAAGTTCTGCTACCAAAAGACAGATCTGTGATTCAAACATGGGCCTATCAGAGTCTTTGGCTTATTGATTTATTTAGACAAGGTCTCGCTTTGTATCCCAGGTTGGCCTGAAAGTATTTACGGTAAGGACCAGGTTGACCTGGAGCTTTAGGACACTGGCTGTAGGAGAAAAATAAAAAGGCAGAGGAAGCCTTGTGAAAAGGGAAAGAGGAAGAGGGCACTGCTCCTTCAAGTCGTTTAGGGGAAACCTCAGATAACAAGAAAGGGTCCTCCAGTGGCTTGCATTGTTGTCTGTCAGCTAAGAGTATGACATTTATGAGGACAGTGTTAACTCCTAGAAGGAGTTTAACACTTGGAAATCCAAAGATCTACAGAGCAAGTCAACCCCAGACTTTTTTTTTTTTTTTGACTTTAGCTCTAGGGCTTTGAGGGAAGGAGTCCTACAGGAAATCTTTCTACTAACTGAAAAAAGAAATTGAGACTTGTGTGTGCCCCAACCCCCATGTATGCATGTGTGCATGTGTGTGAGCATGTGCATTTGTGCGAGTGCATGTGCATATAGATGCATGTGTGTGCACAGATACATGTGTGTATGAGTGCACATGCAGCTTAGGGGTAAACCTCAGATGGCATTCCTCGAGTGCTGCCATCTTGATTTGGAAGTAGGGTCTCTCACTGGGACATCGAGCTCCCTGACTAGGATAGGTTGGCTGGCCCACAGTCACAGAGATCCTTCTGTCTCTGTCTCATCAATGCTGGGATTACAGGTGCACAGTACCACACCCAGTTTTTTTTTTTTTAAATGGGTTCTGGGGATTAGACTCAGATTCTCACACTGAAATAGCAAACATGTCGCCAGCTGAGCTATTGTTCTGCCCCTACTTGCGACTTCTTTCAGAACTAAAGTTACTATGTAACCTACAGAGGAGGACAACTTCTCTGGGGTCAGTTCTCTTTTCTACACAATAAGGGTTAGCATGCGTCAGGGAATCAATCCATCAGATGTCATCTCAGGTGCCCATAGTGACTGACCGAGTGATTGTGACTGCTTGGTGGGCTTGTGTTGAGAAGAATTCCTCAGCTACATATGTATTCTGAAAGAAATAATGTCACAGGCAGGAGGTGATGCCTGTCCATGGTAGAGAAACTAGGGACCATATCATGTTTTATTTGTGATCTGCATGGTTTGAATATGTGCGAATCTCCAAACTCGTTTTGAAATGTAATCCGCCGTGGAACAATATGAAGACCTGAGACCTCTAGGAAGTGATTAAATCATGACGATGAAGTCCTCATAAAAGAGTTTGCGAGAGTTGTTTTAACATTTTTTTAGTCCTTCCTGTTGCCCTGTGCATCTATAGACAAGAGGCTATCTTTGAAGTAGAAAGCAAGTTCTCACAAGACACTGAATCTGTTGCACTTTCTAGCTCCCAGATCTGTGAGAAATACATTTCTGATGTTTTTAAATAACCCAGCCTGACTAAAGCAAGCCTTCTGAAAATCTACAAGCAGACGACTCATTCCTTTCAAGTTCTAGTCTACAGTGCCATCCAGAGCAAGCTGAACATGGTGACACATGCGTGTAATCCTAATGCTTGGGCTGAAGCAGGAGCATTGTGGGTTCAAGGCCAGCCTCGATGACACAGCAAGATCCTGAAACAAACAGTGTCACGTGTACACATCAGAAGATCTCAGGTTAAACAGCACAGAACCTGGCTGCTACACATTGGAAAATCAGGAAGAAAGAGAAGCATGACCTTCCTTGAAAAAAGCACTATTTGGATACCTGATAATGGATGGGCTCATGACCACTGGCAACATCTAATTTATGATTATAATCTTATAATTGTATCTTGTTTAGTGCTAAGTCTTCTAAGTACTGAGTCTCACTATATATCCCAAGCTGGCTTAAATTCACAATCTTTTTGCTTCAGTCTCCTGAGTTCTAGGATTACAAAGGTGTGGCACCCTGCCCAATTATGAGGAGGTTGGGGTGTTCTTAGGAGCAGGTTTCAAGATGTTAGAAAACAATTGCTTTTAGAACTGTTTTGATTGATATTTTACAATTTTAAAAACTGTTGAAATGGGAGCAAAACTTAAGAGATCTCCCACATGGGAACAAGTGGAATCTATGAACAAATTAAGAGAAAGCATTGACCACAGGTTTACACACTGAAGGATTTCTCATAATCTCTGGTATATTTATAATTAATCTCCAAGAGGGAGATTTTTGTTTCAAGGAATACATTAACATCTTATTTAAAATGTTAAATCAACAGCGTTTGAGAGTTGATCTAAAATAGTCTTCTTATTTAATTCATTTACTTTCAATTCAAGCAGATTTAATTATAGTGATAAACATATTTTTGCATCATGCATTCTCATTTATGTGTTTGTTTCCTTTCTAGAAACAGGAAATGACTTATTTCCACTTTCTTCCCTTTCCTTTTATTTTTTTTAAAAGCTTCCACCTTCCCCCCACCCCCATGTATATGTGTGTGTGTGTGTGTAGGACGTTATCTGTACATATGTGTATCGAGGATGCACTCATCTATGTGTGCATGTGTGAAGGTCAGAGGTCAATGTTGGGCATCTTCCTCAAATGCTTCTCCACTGATTTGAGAGAGGGTCTCACTCAACTGGGAGCTCACTAACTTGGCCAGATTGGCTAGCTAATGAGCACTTAGGCTTTACCTGTCTGAGTCCTCCAATGCAGAACTTACAGAGAGATGCCTGCCACTGTGGCTTTTTACAAGGGTGCTAGAGATCCAAACTTAGTTCTCCATGTTTGTGCAGTGGCTTCTGTACTCAGCGAGCCTTCTCTCTAGCCGTACTCTCTTTGCTTTGGGAAAACCCATAAAACAGTTTGTCGTTTGTTTGAAATAGGTTCTTATTATGTAGCTGAGCTCAGCCTCCTGATCCCATGGGCCTTGCTCACTTTCCAAGAGATGGGATCTCACATGAGTACCACCAGGCTCAGTTTATTTTATTTTATTCTTCTTCTTTTTTGTTTGTTTGTTTGTTTGTTTGTTTTGAATCAGGGTTTCTCTGTGTAGCCGTGGCTGTCCTGGAACTAACTCTTTAGACCAGGCTGGCCTCGAACTCAGAGATCCATCTGCATCTGCCTCCCAAGTGCTGGGATTAAAGGTGTGTGCCACCACCGCCTGGCTCTTTTCTATTTTTTTTTAAACATTTATTTATTATTATAAATGAGTACATTGTAGCTGTCTTCAGACACTCCAGAAGAAGGCATGGTGAGCCACCATGTGGTTGCTGGGATTTGAACTCAGGACCTTTGGGAGAGCAGTCGGTGCTCTTACCTGCTGAGCCATCTCACCTCTTTTCTATTTTTTAATATTTATTTGTTTTATGTATACGAGTGTTCTATCTGCATAGGACTCCTTATAGATGGTTGCAAATCACCATGTGGTTGCTGGGAATTGAACTCAGGACCTCTGGAAGAGGAGCCAGTGCTCTTAACCACTGAGGTATCTCTCCAGCCCCTATGGTAAGTTTCTTAAGTATATGATCACATTTCCTTACTAACAACCACATGAGTTAGATACTATTCCTATAAACAGGGAGAGTAATTAAAGATTAGTTAAAGTTTAGCAGGCAATCTCAAGTCGCTTAGTAAAAAGTTGGGTTAACACCACTAAGACTAGTCAAAGCATTTCTTCATAAGCTCCTCTGTGTTTGCTGCCCTTGGTCAAAGCTGTTTAGTGTTCTAGTTAATATTGTTCGGCTTTTCATACCTGTAATGTTGTCATAATTCCGGAAGGTCTTCTCTACATGGTCCCACTCCAGGAAAATGCATTTTCCAGTAAAAGGCTGAGCAATGACTACATATTCATCATTCAAATAAGAAAAAGTATCTATGGACAGTGACTGATATGGTAGGTCTTGGGACTTTGCAAATTCTGCAAAAATAGGAAAAGAAGATGAATAAATGTAAGCTAATACTAGTACCTCGCTACTTGGCTCGATCCCAAATACCCATAAGTCAAATATTTATTTCAGAGAAATAATAAAGTGACAATTCTGCAATTTTTAAGCATGTAGAGCTTTAAAGGTTCATAATATTTCTCACATTAAATTTCTCAGATGGTTCTTAACAAATTAAAAAAAATCAATTTTTATACATCCAAAAAAGCAGTCTTTTAAATAATTTTCTGCTATAAAATGGCTTTCAATACATTACCTGTAATGATACAGTCAAAATCCTTGGGGGAGAGGCTATTGATTTTCCGTTTCTTATATTCCGGTGGGCCTTCACAGTAGATGTCTTCCACAGTTGCATTGGTGTGGCCGAGCCATTCCACTAGCCACTTCAACTTACAATCACAATTAAATGAGTTTCCTCTTAGGTCCCTGGAACAGAAACCTCTGCTGCATTTGCAGTACATGGGTCCTGTCATGACCTACACATGACCTCAACTCCAGCATTAACCTGCATTTTTTTAGTGTTAAAAAAGTACAACTTATGTATATGACTCATACGCTATTTTCATTGACTCTGCTCTTCTAGTCTAAGACACCACTGAATCCAGACAAAAACAGGTGACTAGGATCTTGTGGCCTTTAAGGTGCTCTGTGATCACCTTCTGAGCCCAAACTGAATAAGCAGTCAAGTTCAACACAGATAACAGGGGCACTAAAGGAATGTAAAAAGAAACAGGTATCATTAATTTTAAAGTTTTATTTACTCTAATACACTCAAAATTTCATCCTCTAGATGTGTAATCAATATAAACATTATTGAGATAACCTATTGATTAATCAATACTCTGTTTTTTCTCTCTCTCTGTATTATCTTTGAGATCCTCTGAATAGTTTATGCTTACATATCAATTTTGATGCTAAATTCGCATCAGAAATACATGATCTGCGTTTAGAGTTCATAAAGTTTATAGTTCAAAAATAGGTTCATATACCTTAAGTTGTTCCAAACGTAATTATTTTCTAATATAATAAAATGATAAAAAATGCAATCTAAATCTTAAAATATTAAAGATCTTCAGTGTAGCCATATATGCTTAGCCTATTCAAAAGTCAGAGCTCGCCGGGCGTGGTGGCACACGCCTTTAATCCCAGCACTTGGGAGGCAGAGGCAGGCCTCTGAGTTTGAAGCCAGCCTGGTCTACAGAATGAGTTCCAGGACAGCCAGGGCTACACAGAGAAACCCTGTCTCAAAACAAACAAACAAACAAACAAACAAACAAAAAAGTCAGAGCTCAATCCTTTGGACATAAATTAATACATAGGTAAATAAATGTAAAACGTAAAATGCAATGTCTCATTTGTACTAACAGCATACCATCCCCCACGGCTAGGAGTGCCCAGCAAGCTACCTTATTGGGTCTACAGGACAGGACAGACTGCTGTGATTGCTGTATGATATTTAATTAAATCCAGTGAGCCACTGGCTTTTCTTCTTCTTAGACATAGTTAATTCTGATCATAGACATAGTTAATCCTGATCCTATTCTGTGTTCTACAAATTCCACTTTAATAAGAAACGACTTCACCATAGCTGAGTTAATGCAGACATACCTACAACAGTCTGTGCCTGTAATAAGCTATATAGCAGAGTTTAAATTTCCACTCACAGCCTTGGATCACCAAGGTCTCTGTTTACTCTGCTTCTGTGCTAGTTTTCCACTTCTTTCCAGGACACACAGAGTTCATAAGATGGGTGCTGCCCATTCTTTATGCAGAGCATAAATAATTTTAAACACAAGAGTATTTAACTATTTCTTAAAGTTTATGTTCATCTAAAAAAAAAATCAACAGAAAATCCTCTAAAAGACAAGTCGTCATGAATCCTTGTACTTCTAAAATGATTCTTGATTTGGCTTACATTCATTCTGGGATTCTCTGGGGGAGTCTGAGTCAAATTTTAAGTGTGACATTGACACAGGATGGGAAAGAAGCCCCACCATGAACTATATTCCAAGTAAGCCATGGGGCATCGTCTAACTTTCAAAACATTCCCAGAAGTGACCTCATCCCAAGAGTATCAGGCCTTTTGGGCTCTGGTAAGCCAGAGCAGAGAACTGATCTGTCAGCTCTCTCAAGGATCTTTCTTGATTCTGGCACTTGCTTGGAAACAAACCAGTTTTCAGGAATTGGGGAAGCAGGCATGATAGAGGAGCTAGGGGCCACTGCAAAGAACAAAGAAAGGTTTGCATTAGCTTCTTGACTTGAAGCTAAATTCTGGGCTTAGAAGGAAATTCTTAACTCAGAATTTGTTGTTATTAGGAAAAGCTGTTTTGGGGATATGGGTATAGATGTAAGTATAGATATAGATATATATCCTCTCTGTGTATACATGTATTATTATATTTACTTTCTCTATTGGTTCCACCATGGTACATTTATATTTATTTAATTTCCTCTTTCTATATTCTATACCAAAGTAAATGATAGTTAAGAAAAATGTTCTCACACATCTTCCCATGTGTTCCTATATTCTACTTTATTTATGTTGTCCTTTATGACATTTAAATGCCCTGCTAGTGTTCTGGAAGACATTTAAGGAGACTAAATTACTTTTGGGGGGATTGGGGCTATAGAAGTTGCTTTGCTTACAGCAAAATATACAAATTCCTTGCGAAGATCTTTCACTCTGAGGCTTAAAAGTCAAAGTTTGAAAGCTCTTTTGTTTGAAAAGGGGTCAAAAGTAATTAAGTTCATTCCCTTCCCGGGGCTTAAGCCAAATTCCTAGGGATTAAGCCTAGAGTTGTTGTTCAGGCTAACGAGAGAAAAGACAAAGTCCACTCCCTCCCCCCACTTCCTGCTCCATTTCTGCAGCTTGACCAACCCACGGGTGTAACCTTCGCTCTTACTCTGTCAGTTTCTCAGACTCCTTGATGTTTTTTCTTTGTAGCCCTACTTCCTGGACTTCATGAGAAAAAAAAAAAAAGAGATCTTGAAGTGGTTGTGGAGATCTCTCCTCTCCAGGCTCTCCCAGTGACCCTTCTGATTGCCCCTGAAGATAGGCACACTTTGTCAGAGTAATGCCTGGGTACTGCGTACACAGCGCTTTCCATGCTAAATCACAAAGGAGTCTAATGTAGTCTGTGTACATTGAAGAGCGATGTCAATGAAAACATTCTAACTTTAAAGCCAATTAAGAATACTAATCATCAATATCCGATCTCATTAATTATCTTAAGTTAATCAGTCAGCGATTTCTTAGGTCCTCTTACACGTTTGTTAGAGAATCCAGGCCTTTGAAGATGTCTTTTGGGAGTGTCTGGAGATTGTTGTTCGCAAGACTCCTAGGAGAAGAAAAAGAAAGGTGATACAAAAATGTAGTGAGAAATTCAATAAATGTATTTATGATGAAGCTTACTTATAAATTCTTTTTAAAAATCATTTTCAATCTGTTAAATTGTTGGGATTCAAACCCAGGACAAGCAGCTGTGGTTCATATTTAACATGCCAAGTGGATCTGGCCTCAGGTTTTCCCAGCATTCTTCAGTCCCTTCCTGCGATACCCCACCCTCTACTTCCAACTCAGGCGCTGGGCTTCCCTGCCCTAAGAGGCTCTTTCCTATATTCTGGTCCCACTTCTCTCTCTGGTTCCTTTTCTCTTTTTCTTCTCCCCTTCCTCATGGCAACTCCTCTGACCTTGTTCCTTGGGACCAGTGAACTGGCCTGAGAGCAGTTTCCCAATAGACCTGCCTTTATATACACTCTAATCTGGCTTGAATTGGCTCATTTCACACGAGGAGGAAATAACATCAACCTATGTTATTTTCCCAAGACACTACTCAAATTTCTGTTGTTGAATTTTCAATTTCTGACCTTTTTGCTTCAAGATCCACTTAGCATTGATGTAACACTTGATACGCCTTGATTCCGATTTGAGGCAACAGCAACAATGAACCATCAGCAGAATGATGCTTGGGTGTTATAACCAGAGACTCCTCCTCAGAGGTCCAGCCTAGAGGATGCCTCCCAACCCATGACCGACTGCACTGGATGATAATGTCCAACTCCAATGCCCTTTCTCTCTTGGCTGGGACTTTGGCTGGGACTATGGCTGGGACTATGGCTTCCTTCCTTCCCAGGTCCAATCCCTTGCTTCAGAGGGCAGCGAAGCTCCCAGTAGTCTCTTTGCCTTTGCATGTTTTCTTCTTTCCAGACTAAATTCCCTTGTTTCTGGTTTTCCATCTGGGCGCAAAGCTTTCTCACTAATGTCCAGCCATCCTCTTTAATTATTCCCTTCTCCTGACTCTTACCCTGTCATCACAGAATCATTTTCTTTTTTTTCCTAGTCAATGCTCCGCAAATGACTAGAATGAGTCTGAAAATGGCTACCAATCAGAAAATAGTTCCAATAGTAACAACGTAAGAGAAATGTATACACATTACAGAAAAAACGAACATGAATGAGCAAGCTCTGAAGAGGGCACAAGGTACTGACACTTTTGGGGGTTTGCCAGCACGTTTGATTTATTTCTCACAGAAACATTTAAGTCTAGAACAAAAGAGCCTCTTGTTGGCTTCAAAAGTCCTTGAAAAATTCTCTCAACTTTCTTTCAAAATAGCCTTTGAGGTTCTATCTCTCTTTTACTTTCTCTACTTAAATATGGGATTTTTCACATTTGAGTAGTCCTGATCTTTTAGAATTGATTTTAAAGTTCATTATGCTGTCTGTTGGTTTTAGAAATTACTACTAGATGTCAAAACTTTTTTCCAGCAAACCATGGAATGTAAAGAATTAGAACGTTTAGGTCTCCATGACAACGGGTCTGGTGATGAAGGGCATGGGTTGGCAGCCAGTCTGAGCTGGGTGGAACTCAGGACTCTACCACTTTGCAGCTGGATGACTTCTGGTCTGCATCTTTTCTAACACTCATGCTACACTGGTGTAGAACATCTGCTAGAGGTCCATGTGCTAGAGGCTTGGTCCTCAGCCTCTGTTGTGTTATTGGGAAATGGTAGAAATGTTAAGAGGTGGAGCCTCGTGGGAGATTGCTTGGGCTGTGCCCTGGAAAGAAGACTGTGACTCTGGCCCTGTCCTAGGCTGCTAAGGTTTTGTTAACTTGACAAGAGCCAGAGTCATCAGAGAGGAGGGAACATGAATTGAGAAAATGCTTCCATCTGATTGGCCTATAGGAACATTTTCTTGATGATTGACGTGGAAAGGCCCAGCCCACTGTGAGCAGTGCCATCCCTGGGCAGGTGGTCCTGGGTGTTTAAGAAAGCTGAGGAACAAGCCAGTAAGTAGCATGGCTGGCTTCTGCTTCAGTTCTTGCCTTCAGGTTTCTGCTTTGGCTTCCCTCAAGAGACTATGACTCAGGATATGTAGGCCAAATAAACCTTTTCTAACCCTAACCCTAACCCCTAACCCCTAACCCCTAACCCCTAACCCCTAACCTTTCTTTGCACATTGCTTTGGTTGTGGTGTTTATTACAGCAATAGAAGAATAACCAACACACTTCCTGTTTCTTGATGTTTTCTGATACGACTTTAACTCCTCCACATATTCTCACCACGCTATGCTACCATAGGCTCAAACCAAGCATGAACTGAAATTTCTATAGGTGGAAGCAAGAGTATCTCATCTCACATATTGTTAGAAAAAGAAAAATGATAAAGAAAGAGAGAAAGAAAGGAAGGAAGGAAGGAAGGAAGGAAGGAGGGAAGGAAGGAAGAGCAAGATAGCCTAGGATAATATTTAGTATCGAGATTGCTCTTTAAAAAGGGGGGAAGGAGTGTTGGTATTCTGTCTGGACTCCACCCCCATAGATACCTGGCAATAGCCAGGTAGGCCTGGCCTACTATAAAAGGGCTGCTTGCCCATCCTCTCTCTTACTCTTTCTTGCCTCTATTGCCTCTCTTACTCTTTGCCTCCAGCTTGTCCTCTCTCCCCATTTCTTTCCCCCCCTCTCTCCACATGGTCATGGCCAGCTTCCTCTTCTCTACTCTCTCCTTCTCTCTGCCTTTCTCTGCCTCTGCTACCCTCTTAACTCCCCTCCCCATGCCCTGAATAAACTCTATTCTATACTATACCGTTGTGTGGCTTGTCTCTCAGGGGGAAGGGATGGATGCCTTGGCATGGGCCCGCCAAGGCACTCCCTTTCCCCACACACCTTAGAACATATTCTTGTATTTCTTTTTCTTTTTATGATCACAATGGGGGAGGGGAGATGAGAAGATAGAGGAAGGAGAGCAAGGGAGGTAAAGGCTCCTGTGTGCATACTGTCCAGGAAGCAATACTGGGAAAATGGACTGCATAAATGTACTGTCATGGCTGTCCACTATAGCAGCAATAATGAACAATGTGAGTGAAGGTTAGTTGCAGAAGATAGGATGGCACTTCCTAAGACTGATGAGTAGTAAGACTGAGAAAGCTGGACTAAGAGGAAATAAGACTGGGTCATGATTATCTGCTCAGTTTTGCACTGGATTTCAGATAACTTCTCTGGGTCTCTGTGAAGCCCCAAAGCCAGACACAGGCAGAGAGGGGTGTGAGCAGAGACTCACCAAGGAACCAAAGCTGGCAGAGTCTGGGAATAACTCTATGGAAACTGAACAGATTCTGAGAAAGAGCATGCTTCTGGTGCAGGTTGAATAATAAGTGGAGAAAAACACATTAAGGCCTCAGGAGGGGATCAGCAAACCTGCAAACACAAGGTGGGTTAGATGCCTGAGGGCTAGTTAAGAGTGTTTAACAATTCCCAAATGAGGAGAAAGTGGAAATATTAGCATTCCATTGCATAAGCAAGGGAAGATCTTTCATCCGCCTTTGTCTGTAGCTGTGAAGAATTGGAAACAACTGGCATCTCCGTTAAGAAGGGATTATGTAAATAAACAATGGTTTACAGTTGACACAGACTATTTCATAGATTTACAAAAAGGGGACCAATCTCAATGAATTATAAAATGCATAACTGAAAATAAATATGGAGAACAGTATGATGGGTGTAATCTCCAGGCAGAGAGAGGTTATAGGTCTGTAGATGTACAAAGGAAGGTCTGAGGAGAGATCTATAAACTGTTGATTGAGAATCCTGTGCCCTTGTTACAGCCAGCAGTGAAGAGGGCTCAGGGCCTCCTGGATCCACCACAGGCACCTTTGGGCTTCAGAGAGACTCTCCACAGAGTAGAGACACCTAGGGCATCAGGCCAGGGCTACCAAGGGGGGAAAAATTCTTTGCAGCTTGCTCAACATTTGTTTTTTAA
This sequence comes from Mastomys coucha, assembly GCF_008632895.1. Lineage (NCBI taxonomy): Eukaryota > Metazoa > Chordata > Mammalia > Rodentia > Muridae > Mastomys > Mastomys coucha. The sequence goes on along the minus strand of NW_022196904.1, from coordinate 169,394,529 downwards.
CTCAAAAGGGTGAAGAGAATGAGATGTGGGGGCTATTAGGTAGCTGGGACAGCTGTAGAGCCTGAGAGAGCACTGTTTGCTTTAAGACTAGCCTTCCAATATGGTGGTTAGGATTATGTAACCCTTCCTATTCTACCTCAGCCTCAAGTTCTCCAGCCTGTATCACATCTTCGCAGAGCTCCCCACTCCCTGCAGCCTGTCTGCTAGCCAGCTTCACAGAGAACAATTCACATTACTCTCTTTCTTAGTCTCTTCATTGGGACACTCTGGTAAGAGCAAGCAGAGCCAGGCTTTAATACAAATCACAAGAATTCTTAGAAATGTATGAAAATTTTGGAGTGTAAAAGAGAAAGGGGTCTGAGGACAGAGGTGGCCTTCAGAGGTGTCAGTTGGCTTTCAGCTGGGATGAGCAGAGGAGCAGTAGGTTCTCGCCTTGACCAAGCCTGCCTCGACCAGATTCACTATAAGATTCTCCAAATCAGCTCCGGAGTGCAGTGCAAACTGGTGTGAGGCAGGCTTGAGTTTTGACAGTTTTCTATAAAGCCAGTTCCTCTTGGGCCAGAATGATCTCCAAGTCCTAATCTTACTCCTAAATCACTTCTCTGTATCTTCCCCCGTGAATGGCTTGTGGCTTCATCCTTAACAAGAGTCAGATGATTCTGGAAGCAGTGCTTTAAGCCACATGCTTAAGAGTCATTGCCTCTTGACAAGGGTTTTTCTAGGAAGTCCAGAGACATGGAGTATTAGGTGGGGCTAATAGACGGCAGAACACAGGACAGTGAGAGGCTGAAGAAAGCATTTCCTCCGTGCTAACCACTCCTTTGATTGTTCTGCTTTGAGAGCTTGAAGAAGGAATGTGTTAGTGCCATCAGTATATACTTCCAAATGAATCAAGAGTGTGGAAAGGCAGGCAGGGAGGGAGAGGGAGGGAGGGAGAGGGAAGGAGGAAGAGAGGGAAGAAGGGAGGAGGGAGAAGAGGGAGAGAGTCAGGGAGGGAGGAAGAGGGGCAGGGATGGAGGGAGAGGGGCAATCAGGGGAGAGGGGGCAGGTTGGCAGAGAGGAAGGGGGCATGGAGGGAGGGAGAGAGAGGAGCAGGGAAGAAGGGAAAGATTAGGGAAGGAGGAGGGAGAGAGGCAGGGAGTCTGAAGTGGGTGAGAGGAAGTTCACTTGTCTAGACACAGAAAAGAGCAGAAGATACTCTCAAGGATTCAGTCATGTGGGCTTATCCCCAAAGACATTATTTAAATTAAATCGTTTCCTAGAGATACTGCCACTAAATGCTAAATGCCAAACCTGGACTAATTTCCCACCCTTAATGCTATTAGCATAGGATTTGGGGGGATTACACTCCTTCATGAGCTTAAAAGTGCAAATCTTACCCAAACCATAACAGCATATTCAACTTTTAAGATCTGAATAATTGGTATAGATTTGAATTTTTCAAACAAACAAGTTTTTTTTTTTTTAAATTTGGAATAAAAGAATAGCTATGGGCAATGACAATCAGTTTGCTAAATACTAATACTAAGTGCCCCTTTGTCCCTTCAGTAACACATAACTGTCACCAAGGCTGTGGACCAGTGGAGCCAGGAGTGTTTGCACACGTATGAGGAAGTATTAGCGGGCAGGGGTCTGCAGTCTATGTGTTGTAGAATAGCTGCTGGGTGCTGAGCACTGCCAGCGATAGGAAGGATGTCTACAATAGCTCAAAGCAAGGATAATCCTGTGTTCCAAATCACTTAAGAAGTCTTCATTTTAACCTTAGTGTTGACAGGCTTGTGAGGATGTAGGATGATATAGTGGATAAAGGGGAATTTCTGCTACCAGCTGATGAGGTTCAAAGCCTGGTGCAGGTCGTTAGCCCTCCTGTTTCCAGATTACTCATAGGTAAAATGATGGTGTTGGTAATCTGTGAACTGATGCTGAGGGCTAGGGGTGCAGCTTGGAAAGTAGAGAGCTTGCCTAGGATGTAGATCAATTACAAGGATGCCAAACTAGCATACTCGAAGTCTTGAGTTCAAGTCATTAACCAGGCATGGTGACATATGCCTTGTAATCCCATAACTAGGAAGGTAAAAGAAGGAAGATGGGAAGGTTCAAGGTCATTTTTGGTTACACAGTGAATTTAAGACCATCTATGGGCACATAAGCCCCCTTATCTTGAAAAGAAAGAAAGAAAAGCAAAAAATAAAAATAAAGACTTGGAACCCAGTTGATCTCAGTATATCCCCTGGTGATCTTGGCCAGAGTTGCTGTAGTAGAAAAGTCAGTGAGCAACACTACAGTGCACACTAGGGGTCAATTAGCACTTCTCAGGTATAAGTAATCCAGAAGAAAGGAGTCCCCAGTGTCCAGTGGTGTGGGCTATTAAATTCCAGTTAATTTAGCTATAACTGTTAAAAATGCATTCATCTTCACTGTGAGTCTAGCAAGGTACTTGGGAACACCTAGCTCTCAAGCTTGCTTGGAGATCAAGTGAGTGGGGGGGCAGCTGCACAGTGGTGGGCAGGCATGCACAGGGAGAAGCTGACGTGTGTCACGTGTGTCATGCACAGGGGAAGCTAACATGTCCGTCCTGGGTCAGGGTCAAAAATGCCACAGTGCCCTTGTGTCCTCTCTGTATTTTGTATCAAACTAGAATATCAGCATGTGAAACTGCAGGCCCCTAGAGCACAAGCTCAAGTTGAGGATGGTTGCTGGGGGGCGGGGAGGAGCACCCCAGATGGATGTGGGTGTTGCTTTCTTAGCAGCACAGCTCCGTGGCACTGAAACAAATGTGCTGTCTGATACAGTCTAGTTTGCCATAGCAGCGATTTTCCAGTAGGTTCCATTGCTACAATCAAAGGTTTCCTCAGGCAAACCGTGAGAACACTGAGGCAGATGGAATGATGGGATGTCTGCCTTCCAGAATGCCTGACCCTGGCCAGTTAGCCTCAAGGCATTCAGTGGGGACAATATCCCAGGTGGTCTCAGTGCTGGGTTGTAGGTGCACTCTGAAGTGAAGCTATACTTTCTAGAACCCTTTTGGGCCCTGGAACTGTTGCTATGGAGAAACTGGGGGATGACGAGGGCATTTGTGAAAGCAGGTCCACAGGATGGGGAAGTGGTGGTGGTCCCAGCCATGGGCATCCACAGTGCTGTGTGCTTTTTCCCTAACTCTGTACACACACACACACACACACACACTACAGATCCCTTGCCACAAGATGCCATATGCCACCTTAGAATTAGGCCAGTTAAAACATCACCAGAAGTGAGCCACTCCCAGTGCCCTACCCTCGGACCTCCCCAGACTGAGCTGAATCCTCCAGTATTTAACTAGCATTAAAAAGCTTGCTTATATAATGTTAGGACTCTCAGAATAAAGCAATTCAGAGAGGGTCTCAAGACTTCTATAGGGGCTGAGTTACAAGAGTATGTTATTATGCCTGGTTGTTTTTTTTTTAAATGTGCTTTCTGGGGCTAGAACTCAGGATGCCAGGCAAATAAAGCAAGCATCTTACTGAGTTATCTATAGTGACTTTCAAATTGTAGATGCCCTTTAGGAAGTAAACCTAACAAGACAAACACATAATGTGATAAAAGTTCATTGTTTCTTTAGGAATGGACCCAGTCTTTGCAGCCAATTTAATATCAGGTCAGAGTGGAATGAGTTTGTTTATCCAACTCCACCTCTCTGAGTCTGGGAATAAGGGTGGGGCTCTTGTCTTCACGATCTCTTTCATTTTTTTTCTTATCAAATATTCATTACACTTATTTATTTGTGTATGTATACAGGTGTGTGTGTGTGTGTGTGTGTGTGTGTTTGAAAACACCACAGTATATTCGTGGAGGAGGTTGGAGGAAAATTTACAAAGAGTTAGTTCTCTCCTTCCATCATGTGGGTTCATCTCAGATCATCTTGGCAGCAAGCACCTTCATCAAGGAGAAGATAAAAACTAGCAGGTGATCTTCCTGAGTTGGTTCCACCATGGACTGTTATGAAGTTAATGATGATGGATTTACTTCTTTAGCCAAGGTCGAGAAGAATTTCATTTTCATTTTAGGAAAAATTCCTGCTATTAATATGCTTTTCCTGTTATTAATATATAATAGCCACTAGGTATTAGCCCATCCTTTTGAGCAGGTCTCTGCATAACAACAAAGATGTACTATCTGGAAGTGATGCTATATAGAAAAATAGATGATTTCTTGATTCTTAATGGTGATTCTATAATAATTATTAAAATTGTATTAGTAATATATATATATATATATATATATATTTTGGTTTTTCGAGACAGGGTTTCTCTGTGTAACCCTGGCTGTCCTGGAACTCACTCTGTAGACAAGGCTGGCCTCGGACTCAGAAATCCACCTGTCTCTGTCTCCCAAGTGCTGGGTTTAAAGGCGTGCGCCACCACTGCCTGGCTTTATTTGTTTTTTGTTTTTTGTTTTTGAGACAGGGTTTCTCTGTATAACCTTGGCTGTCCTGGAACTCACTCTGTAGACAAGGCTAGCCTCGAACTCAGAACCCTCCTGCTTCTTGTATTAGTAATTATTAAGCACTTTTATAACAGGACTGCTACTAAGTCCTTTCTGATGACAAAATTGGAAAGAGAACTGCCAGTCTTTAAGTGTCATGAGTTAATTAATTGCTTCTGAGATAGCAAGCAGGCATCTACAACTTAGAGCACATTCCAAGAGGTTGTAAAACAATTAACCAAAGGTCATAAACAGGAAACTTAGGATTTACTATAAGTGCAAGGACAGAAGATAAAATATTGACTGGGTTTAGCTATACAAAACTTCACTAATAACTTAGGCATAAAAGTTATGGTGTAGCACACTGTAGAGCTTGTGACAGATAATAAATGTTTAGCCAGATAATTACTCTTAATGGTAGCATGTAAACATTCTCTCTTGTAAACTTCTGTACGTGTAAACTTGTGAACTTTTTACCATTTGGTCAGGTATTCTGAAAAATGTAGAAGTGCTGAGGACAAAGTGAGGGGACAGAATGGAACTCAAGAAGAACTTTGAAGAGAAGGCATAGCACTGAGAGTAAAGTCATGGAGAGCAAGAGGACTATTGTCAGAGCGGGAAGAAACGGCAAGATTAGAGAGCAGAGGCAACGTTTTGGAGGAGAACTTTTGTAGAAACTTTTTGAAGACCTTAGAAATAAGGCTAAAATCACTTTTCACAGTATCCCTCTTTTCGTCCTCTGACGTCAACTAGCAGGCTAGAAGTTAGAGCCAGCACAGTTCCCTGCAGAGATAGAACAAAGGCCGTATTACTTAATCCCCCGCAGTTAGGCTACAGGTGTTAATTGCCCAAGCCAGAGGCTTTTAACCCTCAGAAGGAGCAAGAACTTTTTTTTTTTTTTTTTAAGGACTTTTTAGAAGCTATCAGCACTCAGAATAGTTAGCAGGCTAGAATGTCCGGAGATTATCAGTCTTTAAAGCTACACCTGCATCAGATTATGTGTCTGGGTGGCTCCTGGCAAGAGGGAGTTTTAGTTTCTTAAAAACAAACAAACAAACAAACAAATAAACAAAACAAAATAAAAAAAAAACCAGTTATGTTGTGTGGACATATTTTTGTTTTAATCTTAGGTGTGGGATAAGAGGCTGATTTACAGCCGGGCAGTGGTGGCGCACACCTTTAATTCCAGCATTTGGGAGACAGAGGCAGGCGGACTTCTGAGTTCGAGGCCAGCCTGGTCTAGAATGAGTTCCAGGACAACCAAGGCTACACAGAGAAACCCTGTCTCAAAAAAAAAAAAAAAAAAAAAAAAAAAAAAAAAAAAAAAAAAAAAAAAAAGAGGCTGATTTACAGCAGGTGATTATGATTTGCCCCCTGCACTAGCAGGGGTGTGATCATTGCTAGCAGCACATAGTTTGGTTTGAAATTCTGGAGAGGGGATAAATGTCTGAGTCCCAAGAGAGGCAGGGGGTGTTCACTTTGTGTTTAGTTTTCTCTTGTTGTTTCCTCAGTTTTTAAAGATGCTTTTCTTCTTTGTATTTTTGGAGGAGCTGTTTGTGTTGGTCACTTAGAACCATGTTCATTAACCCATTAGCAACTCTTGTGACTGGCTTTCGTACAGTAGAGACTGTTCGGGCAATCCGCTTTGTCCTTTAAGTAGCAGCGGATCCACTCACTTTCCCTGATGTGGACACTGTGGGCTGCACAACTCTTTCCTCTTTGTCCACTGTATTCTTTTCAGAAGTTTGTCACTGGCCAGATTGGATTGCTTGAAGAATATCAATCTTAGTTCATACCCGTATGGTCTTTGGCTTCTGAGCTTGTAATCTGCCTTGTAATCCATATGGGAAAGCCTTTTCTGGTTCAGCTTTCACATCTGTGAAACTGTGTCCTAGTATTTCATCACAAACTGTGTCCTAGTATTGTGTCAGCTTGATAAGAGAAGTTTAACTGACACGGCGGACCCTTCACTAGACGCCTTGCTGAGGACCTGGGTAACTTCTGGCTTTATTGCTAATGAGAGGGGAGCAGTGTCCACTCAGACATAATCCGCACTTTCATTTTCACACACCCAGGAGAGCAATGTCACTGCCTATGCTTCCCCAAAGGTCACCTGGAGACCACAGTGAGGTAAGAGTATGAAACACCTTTATAAATGCTTTCTGTGGTGCACACAGGCTTGCAGGTTGCACTGATAATTCCTCACTGCTTGAACTCTTTGCCTTTCAATAGGAAAGAATTGGTCAAAGGTGGAGAAAGTGCTCTCTGTAGCCTCACACCTTAAAAAAAGAAACTAATGGTGCAAAGAAACACCAGGCTTACTTATAAACAATAAGCAGTAGGAAATGAACTCAATGTATGGAGCAGGCAAAGGAACATTTGATTTTCGAAGGCTGCCAGTTCCATCTCTCTCCTTAAAGGAAAGCAAGAGAAGCAGGAAACACACCTTCAAGAACAGCATAAGTAGAAGAAAGGAGAAAAACTTGAAGACAAAGACATGTAGAGAGAAAATATCCGTCCAGCCAATTGCTCTTCCTGTTACAGAAGGAGCTTCTCCAAGGTGGGACTGCAACTCACTCATTTTCATAAGTCCTACCTACTTCTGGAAAAGCTTAAACTTCACCTTGTGACACAGACAATGACACAGAATGATCCATATGGTGTTGCCACTTTTATAGATCAAAATAATAGCAGTCTTATAGATTAAGTAAAGATGCAAAACACTTACGGGACCCATTTGTCTGATCAATCATAGCCCCATTCTCTTCCCACTCCTGCTCCCCACTACAACACCACCTATGCATTATAGGTTTGTGTAATCCTTAAGATACATGCCTTTCTCTTGAAAGATTCACTTCAGTTTTTCCTTGATCTTGAAAGATGCTAGAAAGTTATCACAGGTTTTAGAGGTCTCCTGCCCTGATAGTCTAAACTTAAATTCCCACTTTATTTGATGGCAAAATGAGCTGCAGTCAAGGAAAGCGGGTATTCTTCACCATGGTTATCTACAGATCTTTTTTTTTTCTTTCCTCTTTCCTGTTCTTCTGTCCCCTCTCCCTTCTTCTTCCTCGCTTCCTTCCTTCTTCCACCCTTTCCTGGTGAGATAGAACATTTTCTCCTATTCTATGCAAGGAGTCTGAGAGAAGTCACAAGTTTTTAAAGATCGGAACACCCTAGCAAGTTGAGCACAGCACACTTGTATTCCAGGTTCCTAGGGAGACCATGGATCTTACTGCCTCTGAGTAGCAAGCTGATGCTGAGCATCAGGCAGAGGCCCTGTTGAGTGGTATGTATATACATCAAGGAGGTCTCAGAATAAGTTGTCTTAGTTATTATTCTTCTATGGCTGCAAAGAGAAAACCATGACCACGGTAGCTTATAACAGAAAGAGTTTATCTGGGGCTTACAGTTACAGAGGGTTAGAATTCATGACCGTTGTGTTATGGAACATGGCAGCAGGCAGGCAAGTGTGGCTTTAATGCATAGCTGAGCGCTTATATCCTGACCCACAAGCATGTGGAAGAAAGAGCTAACTGGGAATAATGTGGGCTTTTTGAAGCTTCAAAGCCTGTTCCCAGTAATATACTTCTCCAATACGGTCACACCTCCTAATCTTTCCCAAACAGTTTCACCAACTAGGGACCAAGTATTCAAACATATGAACCTATAGAGGGTTATTTTCATTCAAACCACCACATGAGGTAATGAATATTCATTTCACCTTTTGTGTGCTTATCTATTTTTATTTTATCTGATAAACATCCTTCAAAACTAGACTCCATGATAAACAATTACATAATGTTCATCCTGTTACACAGCCACCGTCACATCATATTATACTACTGACAGGGAGAGCATTGCAAATTGTGTTTGTATTTTAATGACCATATACAAATCTTGGAAGACAGAATTGTATTTTATAAAATATGCTTGATTATCATCTCTCTCTTGTTGCAATCCAAACACAAGAGACAGTGGGGCCTGGCAGGTAGAGCAGGGTAACCACATGGACACACTAGAAAGGGCAAGTGTTGCTCTCTCATCAGGACTTAGAGCAGAGTAAGGCTGAGGAACTGTGGGGATATGTCAAGGGTGACAGAATGACTATGACACATGGACTCATTACATCATTAGCACAGATAGACTCATATTAGGTATTTAAAGAAATTGCCATTGAATGATTTGAATTCATTGAATGGATGGATGGATGAATGAATGAATGAATGAATGAATGAATGGTGAAGATAATAAAACTGCAATTCAGCAATCGAGTTGATGTTTTTATAGTTCAATAAGGAATCAGTTCAGTGATCATATCTCCCCTTCAAGATTCTGTCTCTGATTGTGAAGGTCTGTAATCCCAGCCACTAAGGTATTTGAGGCAAGAGAATCATAAAATCAAGACATGTATAGTCTATAGAACAAGTTCTAGGCTGCCTGGGCAACTTAGTGAGATGCTGTCTCAAAATAAATACTGCTACTAATAAATGGGGGGGTTGGGAGTGCAACACAGTGGTGGGACACCTGCTACCAAGGTATGAGACTCCAGATTTAGTATCTAGTGTCACAAACTGTTTCTTCATCTCTAACCTGGGTAGATGTTTTATCTCTAATGTGTGTTTAATGTGTGTTTTCCATAAAAATAATTCCTTGTCCCCTGTCTTAACGAGATGGATGAAGCTAGAAGAGGAAATTCTTGTGGTTGAGATGTTTCCCTTCCCCACTGTGCCGTTTCAGGCGGGGCCATCTTTGGCTGCATAGATTGCCCTTCACATTGGAGATTAATTAGGAGCAGCTCTTCCCTCCACCCACTAGGTGCTGGTAACATTCCCATATTGTGACAAGCAAGCACAGCTTGTATTTCTTCACATTTCCTGGGAAGCAAAATTGTCCCTTGTTAAGAATGACTGTTGTATCTCTAACCACCCATTGAATAATTAAGTATTTCAGTTATAAAATAGATTGTCCCTTCACTATACAGAGACTGCCTACGGCTACATCAGAGTCATATAGAGTCAGGACTTAAACAGTGAAAAAGAGCAGTGAATACCAAATTAAAGGATATTAGTCAGTCCATAATTCTCCATGAAGTGAGGGATGATGAAGAGTAATAAAAGTTACTTCAGCTATGTTATTTCCCTACATAGATTGCTTTTCTAATTATATTCCACCTAGGCTAAAAATAGTAATCATAATCAATTTCCTGAGTTCATGGTGATAAATGACAGGGATGACGGCAAATGTGCATGAAGAGAAAGAATTTGAGCTCTTAAATTTTCATGGGCACTCATAAAATGGTTGCTGTAACCTTAGATACCAAACTGAATTCATGAGCTCAAAAAATGAAGGCTAGGACCATAGCTCAGTGGTAGAGTGCTCGCCTAGCGTGCACAAGGCCTCCAGGTCTGATCTCAGTACTGCAAAAACCTCCACAAACCCAAATCCGCCAAACAAAGAAGCTTAAACAAGTAATAGCATCACTTATACTTACAAGTGGATCAAAGACTTGAGTCCCCGGAAAGTATGTCTTGAAATGGACTTGATGTTGTTGTTTTCTATGAATCTGCAAGAGGCAACAACATTCTCATTTGGTCAGAGAGCTATAGGCACTGAAGAGAACCTATCTTGAAGCAAGGTTGGGGGTAGATTTTTCTTACTTACAAATATTCTAGATGTGGAAGACCAATAAAAGCATCATCGCTGATCACATCAAAGGAGTTTGACGTGAATAACCTGCCCAGAGAGAGGTGCACACAATGAGAAAAGTTACACAGTCAGCTGCCCATCTCCCCTGCATTGGTCTCTCAGAGAACCAGGACGAGGCTGGAGCAGGTAAGACTGCGTTTTCCTCGGTAGCTTTTCTCACTCCTAAATGTCTCCTCCTGAAGTGCTCACTGAAGGGGTGCCTGCAAGCTCCTCTCTTCGGGTGAGGTGTCACATGTCCTGGGAAACATTCTGAGACACAAGCAGAGGAGATAGGCAGCAAGTGTGTCCAAATCAACATTTTCGTGGTCCTATAACAAAGACAACGACGGCCATTTTCATGGGAAAACATGCTCTAGAAACTTCTGGAATTTATTTTGACAGGCAAAAATAATGACTTTTAATCATTATTTAATGATTAGTACCAGGAGTTTAATATTAGGAAATGCAGGAAAAAAATGGACCTCCATGTTTATTGTGTAGTAGCTCATAGCAGGTATAGTGGACAGTGGTCAGAAACTGTGAACACCAATTTTTTGGCTGTTTAAAAAAATTTCAATAATTTGAAAACAGGACAAGCTGAAGATAGGAATCACTTGGCCATCTGAGGCCATTTTGTCACTAAATAATTAAAAGAAACACTTTTTAAAAAAAATTTGTTTATTTATTTTATGTATGTATGTAAGTACACCGTTGCTGTCTTCAGACACACCAGAAGAGAGCATTGGATCTCATTTCAGATGGTTGTGAGCTGGGAATCGAACTCAGGACTTCCAGAAGAGCAGTCAGTGCTCTTAACCACTGAGCTATCTTTCCAGCAAAAGAAACACTTTTACTTAGACAAATTTATTGGCATTTTCGAAATCCACAGGGAAAAAAAATCCCCAAGGAAAAGGGCATGAGCCAGCCTGTCACCAGACCCCGCTGACCCTGAGCCAGCCTGTCACCAGACCCCGCTGACCCTGAGCCAGCCTGTCACCAGACCCCACTGGACCCTAAGCCAGCCTGTCACCAGACCCCACTGGACCCTGAGCCAGCCTGTCACCAGACCCCACTGGACCCTGAGCCAGCCTGTCACCAGACCCCACTGGACCCTTTGGAGAACTTGCCAATTTTCTGGCTGAAAGCTTAAAACCAGGTATTTTTCTACTAACTAATAGGTTTGTGTGCCAGACAATTTAATAATAATATAGTAATGCTGTTAGTAAATCTTGTGATATTTTTACTTTGGGAGGGTAGTGGTTAAATATATTTGCTAGTAACAAGCCAAGTGACTTCCCCCTGAGCCTGTTAACAGAGGAGATTAAGCCTGAAGATTTTTACTTTCTGAAGTAGTTTAAAATGAGTAATTTATTGGATACAATAATCAAGGGAGGGTTCAACATGAACTGAAGAGGAGCTGGTAAGCGAAGGTTGGGAACACAGGTGTGTGAATTTTACTATCAGCTCTATTGTTCCAGAGACTTGAGACTTTCCCATAAAAGAAGGGAGGCAGAGGGGGAGCCAGCCAAATGAATTGGAGTGACCTCTTCTGTCCATTCCCAAGCTATCAATCCTGGAATGGTGTTGAGTTCACTTCTAATCCTTCTTCCCTCTTACGTCATGGCTTTTTTTACTCAAGTAATTCACTTTGCCTTGAAAAGCCAAGAGCAACTAATCAAACACACATTACAGCCTGTGCTTATTAAAATGAAGTCCAAGGTTCACGACTTCCATCACAACTCTGGTAATTGTCTCTTCTCATTTTATGGCTTTGGAAAGCAACATGATGCTCACAGCCTTACTCCTAGGTAAGCCGACACCCAAAGGCTTGATCAGGCTCCAGGGTTTTGCTTCTTTCCTTAAGGGCAGCAACAAGGATGGAGAGAGTAGAATTTAGTGGTGACAGATACAGAGAAGTGCCTCTCTGGCTCAGTGGTTTGCAAACTGTCCTGTGGTGCACCTGGGAATTCAGCATCCCACACTCCCAAGTTGCTGGAAGAAATAGCTTTCATCCCTTATGTTAACTCAGAAGCAAGGCAGGCTGGGAAGTGGATATCGGTGAGCATCCCTTGCCTATGCATGTCACAGAGATGAAAGATAGGATTTCTTCTAAAATTTTTGCTGGCCTCTTCAGTACTTACCCCTACAACTTGTGAAAGTAACCATCCCATTGTAACTATTGAACAAATATTTGTTGAACAAAGAGACATTCACTTTACATTACATTCTAGTCACTGCTAGGTTAGGATATTGAATGTAATCTTAAAGCAAGGACCCACCTTTATTTGTTTTTGCATCCCCAATTCTATCCCAGTTCCTGGTTTTGAAAAAAAAAAATGTTTGCTGAACTATATTTCAAAGACTGAAATCTCTGGCTAAAACTATAACTACAAGCAACATTTTCTAAGGAAAGAAGTCAGAACTCGACAGAGTGCAGTCTACTCAACTAACATAGAAAAAACAAAAAAATAGTTGAACAATTCTATGTAGGTAGACATCTAATCCAGTGGCTTTTCTTGGAGGTAGTTTTAATTGAAAGTGAGCCCAAGAGTTCTCTCTAGGGGGATACCAGTTGGTTTCTTAACCTGGCTGCTGGGCACAAGGATGCTTATTGGTAAACAAACACCACTGAAAGAAGTACTATACCTGTGATGGTGCCCTTCTCTTTATGTATAATTACACTTCAATTAATTTTTTTCTTATAGGGCTGGACAGATGGTTCAGCAGTTAAAGCTGTTCTTCTAGAGGATCCCAGTTCAATTCCCAGCACCCACATGGCAGCTCACAACTGTCTGTAACTCCAGTTCTGGGGGTTCTGGCACCCCCACATAGACATACATGCAGGCAAAACACCAAAGACATAAAATAAAAAAAAATTAATTATTTAAAATGTTTTGTTATAAAAGCTAAAAAAAAAAACCTGGGTGAGCTAATAATGAATAAATATCATAGCTTTTTAATTCTAAATTTGATAGTAGTTTCTATGAACACAGGTTGTAAAATGATATATAAATATTCTAAATATACCTGAATGGCTTTTAGTATTTTAGCATTCGATATAACAATTTGAGTATTCGGTATAAACTTGAAAAGACTCATGAATAGATCACATCCTATAAAGAAGAAAACTCAAATCTTTAATTTTTATACTCTTAGCAATACATTTTATTTCTATATTATGATGATTTGTGATTAAATCGACATAGCAAGTATTCTATAGTGTCTATCAAAGGAAATGGTACCCACCCTAGCACATGCTCATACAGTCCTGTGGCAGAACAGAATGGTTCTCTTATTTTACATAATAACCTCTGTGGTCCTTTCCATGGATTTTAAGGGCAAGAAAGACTTGTTTTTTCCCTCAGTGTAGCGAGTTTCTAGATTGGACAGGAGCTCGTGATCCAAGTGGCCTGGCTCACTAAGGTAGTATTCGGTAGGCAATAATACTCTCCCTCGGTTTTGTGGAACTGACAACTGAAACACTAACATTGCCAAGGAGGGAAAGGAGAGCTCTTGGATCGATGACAATTAAGAGATGTGTTCGAGGACCACATATGGACTGACCATGTATGGAGCCCTCATGAGGGCGCATGGGGAGATGCCTGGATCTGTGTTGGATCCCACCAGTACTTTTCTATCTCAGATGCACTTGGAATCACCCAAGGAGCCTAAAAATACTGACAACTCCTTCCCACTCTCAAGGATTCTGGTTAAATTCTACACTTGGAGTGTGGCCCAAGCTATTTTAAAGCTGCCTGGGTGGTTGCATGCAGTCAGGTTGCACAGGGAGACTCTTCCCGGTCAGTTATGTTACCCCCTTTGCTGATGGTCAGCCAGAGTTCTCTGACCCTCGCAGTGGTTGCTATGAGGCATCTAAGAGCTATGGGTTTCCCTGTCCCCAAAAGTGCACACAATGAGAATCTGCAATAATATAAACCAGATGGAACAAACACCACAGTAGCAGTGTCGTGTCATGGTGGCATTTGTGGGAGCCAGTGTGCCGTCTGGATGGCCTGGTTATCCTGAGCAGAGACCAGAGGTCTGAGCAAACTGACTTGCCAGGAGATATCCCAGTTTGTAGAGGTCACGTATGGTTTCTCTGCCTAAGTCCCACAAGACCTCTGAAGTCTCTGCTACTTCCTCTCTTCCTGAGGAAGGAAGAAACTTGGCATTTTCCCACTAGCTTTGGTTCATCAGGGATATGCCTTGACCTCTCTAAGTCCCCTCAAGGGATAAGCATTTTTTTTAATATGTCATGAAACAAGCTGGGGGGGGGGTGAGGAGGTGTTTTGTTTTGCTTTGTTTTTTTTAAGAAACCAAGGGAGTGTATATTCCCTTACCAGGAGGAAGATTTAGGAAGACTGCATAGATGAATAAAAATCAATTCCAGGCAGGCACTGGCTCATTTAAAAATGGTCATTGTTGCCTTCAAAATACTTTTTAGCCCCTGTCAGAGCATCTCATGTGGGTTTTAGAACAATGTTGTGAAGATGGTAAGTCCAGTACTGCTATCTGTTTGACAGGAGGAAAGCAAGATCCAAAGAGCTACTCATGGCTTTGCTAGAAGTCACGAGGCCCAAGGCCCCCTTTGTCCAACCCCCTTTCCTCATACGGGGAGGCTTCTCAGCATAGGGTCTCTATGATGTAATAAAAACCCCAGTATTCTGATAGTCACCACACAGCTCAACTCACATACACTTACAAGATATGATTAAGTGATCAATAAAAGTAGTTTCAAAGTTACATCAAGATGTTATATCAATCTGTATTTTTTTAAAGTAGAACATTTAAAATTTTTGAATGCAGTTTGAATTTCATATACATGTCTCATAGAAGTTCAGGAAAATATAGAAAAATTTACAAAGTAGAGAACACTGTTATCATACTATCCAGAGATACATACTGATATGCATACACATAACACACATCACATATGTGATCTCTACATGTGTATGTTTATCAAGTTGACAGAAGTTATGTATTGTTCTGTGTCCCCCCCCTTTTCTGTTTCAGGATTTGGATGTCAAATGGGGCATCTCACCTTGCAGTTCACACTGGCCTAGAATTTACTTTGTCCCCAGACTGGCTTTGAACTTGTGACCCCTGCATCACATTCTCCCAAGTGCTAGGATTACAGGTGCACTAAGCACCCAACCTGATGTGGGTATTTTCCATTTCTTCATTTCATCATGAACATTCTTTCATAAGGATTTTTTTTTGTTTGTTTGTTTAAAATGTATAAATAAACATTCATATTTTCTTTATTTACATGTAAATTTCTCCATTCCCAGTTTCCCCTCCAAAAAACAAAGAAACAAA
>NW_022196904.1:169377165-169378646 GCF_008632895.1 Mastomys coucha | reverse complement strand
CCCTTTTAAGAAGGAATGAAATGTCCACCTTTTGGTCTTCTTTCTTCTTGAGTTCCTTGTGTAATGTTTTAATAACAGTTTAGCGGATGACTGCGTTTCATATTGTGGCATACTACTATAATGTAGTCATTTAATGAGAATTCCGATTTTTTTTTTTTTTAATTTTTTTTCTGCCCCCGGGATGGGGTGGCGCGCCCCTCGGCCTCTTCACGAGAGGAACGTGTGGGTGACCCCCATCCTCCTCAGCTGGCTCCTGGTCGACCCCCTAAGTCCCTTCCCCCCCATCCCCCCGAGAATTCCGATCTTTACTACCTACTTCAACCACTTTTGGATACAAACACCTTTCCTGCCTCTATTTCCTAGGATGGACTTACATATTTCTGTTGTTGGATGTTTTAAAGTGCCTAGCTTTTATACGAGCTTTGTGAATCACATGTCTGACTCTGGGTGTGGAGAGACCTACTTCCTCTCCTCTTCCCCAACACTTAATCTATCACTTTGTCCCTATGAAGTGATGACTTCTTTGACTCACTTGATAATGATGATGAGGTCACTTCCTCCGTTCTTCCCTCAGCATTGTTCTGCTTTTGGTTAATAATGAGAGGACTTCCAACTTGTAGGTGCTGTTCTTTCCAAGTGGCTACCATTTTATACTGTTTTTCCCCCTTCCATTAGTGAAATTTTGGACTTGTTTGTCGTACCCACTGCTTCTTAATTTGTTGTTTTATTTTTTCATTATTACTTTCTTCTAATTTCCTTCTGTTACTTATTGAGTTTAATACTCATACTTTTATCCTTTCTGTATAAACATAAAACCATATAGAAGTATGGCTTCACTACTGTGTAAAATATCGATCAAATATGGATTTGTAATAAGCTTTAAATTACATATTTTATTTAAGCATTATTTAGAATAATATTTTTCTTTCTCTTTCCTTTTTCTCTTCTTCCCTTCCTTCCTTCCTTCCTTCCTTTTCCTTCCTTTGTCTCTCTCAAGACAAGGTCTTACTATATAACCCTGGGTGGCCTAGAACTCACAAAGATCCATGTGTCCCTGCATCCTTAATATTGTGATTATAATTACATATAATGATAATATAATGTATGGCATATGGCACCACATCCAATTTAGAATATTTTTGAAACTGCATTTAAAAAATAATCTTTCATAAGTTTATTGACAATATACACCATGGCTAGAGGATATGACTTGATTGATATATTATATACTGACCCAAACCATGCTATAATTCTTTCTTCTACTTGCCTTTGTATGGTTGCCTATAGGTATAAGGCACAGCTCTTCATCAACAAAACACTTTAGTGCCGTGGCCATAAGGTTACTAGATGTGTGTGTGTGTGTGTATGTATGTGTGTGTGTGTGTGTGTGTGTGTGTATGTGTGTGTGTGTGTATGTGTGTGTGTGTATGTCTGTGTGTGTGTCTGTGTGTGTGTCTGTGTGTGTGTGTGAGTGTGTGTGT
>NW_022196904.1:169373862-169377073 GCF_008632895.1 Mastomys coucha | reverse complement strand
GTGTGTGTGTGTGTGTGTGTGTGTGTGTGTGTGTGTGTAGGCAGGGAGGGGTGGTCTTGGTTGGATGAAAGCTACAACCAGCTTTCAAAAGGAGAACTGTAGGCAACATGGTTACCAGGGGACTTAGGCTAAAATAGAACCTGGGCTCACTTGGGCTTGGGCTTGGCAGCAGGGAAGTGAATGAGTGGGGCAGAGGGCCTAACAAGAAAGGTCTGGCTATATGAATTCAAGGCTAAGGCTGTCCTAGGTGGACAAGCCAGAGACAAGGTCCATTCTGAGAGATGACAGATCAGGCACATGAGCCCAGAAATGGTTTCTTCCTCCAAAGGTCAAAAAGGACCACCACAGAAGGATCACTTGACTGTCTTGACTGTCTTAGCCATAAATCCTCTGTGTGCACTAGTGCACACTACTTCTCTCTATATTATTAAAGGAAGGGGCCACTTTTAACTCCAAAGACATGAGTCTAGGCTTATGGTATTGTGGGGATGCAAGCTGGGATGCAGGTCTGACTGCAGATGGTAAGGTATGGGGGCATGCAATGTCTGCTGAGAACATCTTAGTGTCCCCAATCACGCCGCTCACTTGGCCCTGTGCCAGGACCTCTGGCCCTAATAATATTCACTCAGGCCCTCTGTACCACCTGAACACGTTGACTGCCATCAGGATGGTCACCGGCCCAAGAAAGGCCCGCCTCCATTACTTCACCTAGAGCAGAACCGGTTCTCCTGGCAACAGAGGAGGGATGGTTGAGGAAAAGGGTTCAGCAGTGGCATCTGACTGTCACCTGGAAACTGCACCAAAGGGACATGGAATATGGAATCTGGCTTCAAAGCTTGTCCCTGCCACTCACGATTGCATGTTGATACATTGAGTAGGTGAAGATGTTCATGCTCTGTTCAAACAGGAATTATAATAACAAAAATGACTCCCTGGATGAGCCTCTGGCATCCTGTGAGAGAACACAGACAAGCATGTCTCCAGTGTTCCTGTCAGGAATTATCTACACAAAAGAGAGCACTAGCAGTTGGAGAAACTGAGGTCCGGGAAGTCATGCATGCCAGATAAGACTGATGAGTCTCAGCAGGGCTTGGAGAGAGCAGGAGGATTGAAGCAAACAAAGGTCTCGAGTTCAATTCCCAGCAACCACATGATGGCTCACAACCATCTATACAGCTACAGTGTATTCATATACATAAAATAAATACATGACTCTTAAAAAAAAAAAAAAAAGACTGATGAGTCTGGTCCAGGCTATTCTGCATCTAACAGCAGTGTGTGAAAATGCACGGCACATATCCAGATTCCTATGGGTCCGGGTATATATGTACTATATCTACATTAAGGAGAAGAAGTGGACACGTGACAGCTGTTGCAAGCTGTGGCAGTGTAGTTAGAGGGACTTGTCGACGTGTTTAGAACCTTACTTAACCATTTCAGACCCTCCGGCTGTTAGAAACGTTCATCATCCGAGAGGAGAGGTGCTGGCTGAAGAAGAATTAACAATAAGCTGGTGATTCACATCAGCCAAGTACGCATGTTCTAAGTGCATGTGCCATGTGAATAATTTACATTTGAATATTTTAAAATATGCTCTCAAGACAGAGAAGCACTAAAATAGGAAGCAATTGCTGAAGAGTGAATTATTTGATGGTTATTTTTGACTCTCATCCTTGAGAATTATTTTCAATGTAATTCAGTTAATCCTTAAGGAGTCTGCCACCTTCTCAGTAAGGACTGGGTACAAAGAACCTTAATTTAGTTCTACATAACCAAGGGAGAGGTGGGTGTTCTAGGGATGTGAAATCTAATTCTGCTTTTAACAGATGAAGAAACTGAGGCTGGCAGAGGTTGAACAATGGGACTAAGGTGTCTTTTTCTTCCTCCCTCCCTTCCTTCCTTCCTTCTATCCTTCCTTCCTTCCTTCTTTCCTTTCTTTCTTCCTTTCTTTCTCTCTCTTTCTTTTTTCTTTCTTTCTTTCTTCCTTCCTTCCTTCCTTTCTTTCTTTCTTTCTTTCTTTCTTTCTTTCTTTCTTTCTTTCTTTCTTTCTCTCTTTCATTCTTTCCTTACTTGTCACAGGTGGGCCAGAATTAGAATAGAGATTTCATATCTGTAAGTGTTCCCTGGGCATGGTCCTGACCCTTTATTATACAGTGTCCTCTCAGAATTATCAAAATGCTTTCTTTCTAGAAACTGATATAGTTAGCAGACAGCTCCCCCTCTGTGTTTATCTGAAGTCATCTGGTATCTCCCTGGAACACGGAGGAGTGATTTAAATTGTATCTTAAGCCTGGTCTGTACCCGACCTCCTCTTCAGCAGCTTGACATCTCCTTCATCCTCAAAGGCATGCTGCAATGTGGGTTTTATAGTCTCCATTTAAAACAGCAAGAAAACCGAGGTGAGAGGAGGTAAGATCATTTGAAATGTGTACATGGTATAGCCGCATTCTGGGCTCCAGCATGATTGTCTCGCAAGGACTGGTTAATGCTCATGACCACAGCCAGCTTCTTTCCCTTGGTCCAGCCAGTGGCCACAGAGCAGAGCAACTGACCTATATTTCCCCTGTGTTCAGGCCCAAAGCCTTTCAGGGACTGAGAGAGGTACATGCAGAGGAAAAGGCAGCTAAGTTTAGGAGGAGTGGGTTGGAGAAATTGATGGGTTTTTTAGCTCTGCATGTCCTTTCTCCCCTTAAAAAGAGATTTTTCAAAGGGGAATTAAACATGCAGGTTTCTCAATCTAATTGGTAGCAGGACCCATCAATCTCTGAGATCTACACACACTGAGTGTCTCATGGACTGGTTCCAGGGCAGTGCTGGTTCAGCCACAAAGTAAACAACAATGAGGAAACTCACTTCAGTTAAAAAACAGAGAGAACATTCAAGCTCTGGAGCCTTTCGCCTGATGACTGAGCTGCCGGTCACCATCTACTTCCTGGAAGAGCAGCATCTACTTGGAGGACCCTCAGGAAAAGACAGACTTATACCAAGCTGCTTGACCAGGTGGATAGCCTGGTGGTGAGGCACGACTCTTAACAAAACCACTCTGAGTCATTCCTTGATGGAGCAGATGGCTTCATTTCTTCTTTAGAATAGTAGATATGACTTGTCCACTGTGCCTTGCCAGCAAGCCTCTTTAGAACAGTGATTCTCGCCGGGCGGTGGTGGCGCACGCCTTTAATCCCAGCACTTGGGAGGCAGAGGCAGGCGGATT
>NW_022196904.1:169372396-169373852 GCF_008632895.1 Mastomys coucha | reverse complement strand
AAAAAAAAAAAAAAAAAAAAAAAAAAAAGAACAGTGATTCTCAACTTGTGGGTCACGACCCCTTGAGAGGTCGAATGACCCTTTCACAGGGGTCACCTAAGACTACCAGAAAACACATGTTTACATTACGATTCGTAACAGTAGCAAAATTTGGGGCATGAAGTAGCAATGAGAGTGATTTTATGGCTGGGGGTCGCCACACTATGAGGAACTGTATTAAAGGGTTGCAGCATTAGGAAAAGTTGGGACCCACTGCTTTAGAACAAAGTGAGGTATAATTAAAGTAAGCTCATAACTGAGTTTTGTGTGTGGGCGTTTCCAAAAGATGTTCCATAGAGCCCATACTCTATTGGGGGGGGGGCGGTTAGGAAGAACAGAACCACTTTAATTACAGAGTCTTTTCTATGCCAAGGTGTGCCATGAGCAGCCAGGCGGGGATGCATGCAGTTGCCTTCACTGGGGCACCCAACTTTATCCTTGAAGGATAACCGTTCCCCCGGACACCAGTTTGGAGAACATCACACTATGACATGACTCTGAAGGAAAGAAGGCCCTTTTCTTTGACTATTTTGCTTTTTCCCCCCTGTCAGCTTGTCTGTCTCTCTTTTCAAGCACGGAGACCAGGGCTTACACATACAAATGAGGGCTGAAACCCAGGGAAACTAGGAAGTCTTTGCCAGCCATGTTTTTACTTTTTTCAGAGAGCCTTTGAAACTCCCTTTCAGTCATTGTCCCCAGGAATCAGGGCACATTTCCCCTGAATAACCTTGTTCATGGCAGAGGGACTTGATTTGGGGGAACAAAAACTATGCAAAGTCAAGCTCACCTAAGATTATTCATGTCAGAAGGAAGTACACGGAAGTGGCGAACAGAAAGGGCGAAGGTTTCAACACCACCACTTCCTGCTCTTTAATAGGCATTCAACAGACATGGAGGGCGGAGGGCGCTACCTGCCCCTCTGAGGACTCTGCACTTCCTCTGTACTTAGTTCTTAGTACTTCCTCTCTGTACTTAGTACTTCCTCTGGAGAAAATTGTGTGTACCTCAGAAGGGCACGGTAATGATATAAACCTTGAAATATTTTTATAGTGTGCAACACCAGACACTATAAAAGTAACCCACGCTTCTAGCCAAAGCTTGGCTGGCTTTCTTGTGTGGCCCGTAAACCTTCAGTAAGGGTTCTCAAAGGAGAATAGAGATAGTTGGCTGTGGAAGCATGGGATGAATCTGTGGCTCTTCCTGAGGAAACCTCTAAGATTCCTTTAATGGTTTAAAAGTATGTGTATGCAGGGGGCTGGTGAGATGGCTCAGTGGGTAAGAGCACTGACTACTCTTCCGAAGGTCCTGAGTTCGGATCCCAGCAACCACATGGTGGCTTACAACCACCCGTAACAAGATCTGATGATGCCCTCTTCTAGTGTGTCTGAAGACAGCTACAGTGTACGTACATATAATT
>NW_022196904.1:169368409-169372165 GCF_008632895.1 Mastomys coucha | reverse complement strand
TATGTGTGAGTGTGTGTGTGTGTGTGTGTGTGTGTGTGTGTGGTATATGCATATAGAGGCCAGAGGTTGATACTGGGTGTCTTCCTTTATTGCTCCCTCCCCTTTATTTTTTTGAGACAGGGTCTCTCACTGAATCTGGGGCTCACAGATTAGCTGGTCAGCAAATTCCAAAGATCCTCCTGTCCCTTCCTAGTATAAGTATGAGCCACCATGCCTGGAAATTTTATTGGGTGCTGGGGCTTGAACTCAGGGCCTCATGCTCAGTGGCAAGTAGTTTACAGACTGAGCCACCTCCCCAGCCCCAGTTTATTGCTTTTTAATTGCACTTTATATAAGCAAACACCCACCATCTTGCTATGTAAGTGGATCCAACATTTCCTTTTGGATCATAGACCTATGAGATTGATATTAAATACTGTTTCTTTTCAGCTACCACATACAAGGCCTAGTTATGTGTCATTACACTATCTAGGGGATTAGAAATGGTATTACTTGTTTTGGTTTATTTTTAATAGAGATGCTGGGGACCAAACCCAGGGTGTCATAAAAGCAATTCATTAGTATTTTTAACAATAACTATAGAGCCAATTCTATATTGTGGGTTCTTTTGATTACCAATCTAATTTGCTGTCTTATGAGAATTGATATAATAATTTTTATCTGTTTCTTTAACAAAGTGATTTTCTATCTTATAGTAAGGTATTCATAGATTAGAATAGGATAGATTTTTAAAAAATATATTTTTGTAATTTTATTTTTATTAGATGTACTTATTTTATGTGTATGAGTATGTGGGTCCCCCATGTGTGTTCATTTCCCACAGAGGACAGAAGAAGGCATTGGATCCCTGGAACTGGAGGTACAGATAGAGGTGAACAATTATATGGGTGCTGGGCCCTGAACCTAGGTCCTCTGCAAGAACAAGTCCCCTTAGCCACTGAGCCATCTCACCAACTCCACAGAATACAGTAGGATTTTAATATTGGAGGAAGCCTTAGGTATTAGTCCGAAGATCCCCAAATGCCAACTCAATGCTTTGTTTTGTCTTTATCCTGCTTAAAATAAGTTCCCAGATTTCTACTTCCCCAAAGAGAAGGATAGGAGTTAGGAGGGTAAGGACCACATGTTCATGCATCAATAATAATCAACAGGAGACGAGGATGTCACTCATAGATAAGTCGTATCTTCTCCGGTTACCCATTACTTCTGCTTCCTGTTGTCTCATGCCCAACTGCCTTCTTCATTTATCTCACCACCCCAACTAGCACTTGAGTTTCAAAGCCAGAACCTACTCTTCCTTGGGTGTTTTATGCTTATAGGATCTGAGGCCCAGCACCATTTTGCACTCTGCCCAATGCTACACAGTCCATTTATGGTCATATCGGATTTTAGACTCTTATGTCTAAACTCTAGTTGCATACTACTGTAGGACCACTTGTCTGAAGACTGGTCCAGATTAATTTTTTAAGCAAAATATGACATGTTTTATAAACTGTGGATGTGCTTTTTAATTCATGAGGAAGAAGTGAGAGGGTTAAACATTTTTTTTTTTTTAAGGATAAATAATGCATACTTCCTATTAAAAAATACTTGAAAGCAAGATTTCTCAGCAGGTCCCGATAGAGACCTGTGTGTAGGGCCAGAGAACCTTAAAGCTGGGGCTATAGACAAGCTCAGATCATACAAGCCGACACTAGTGTAATGTTATGACAGGCTCAGTAATAAAAACAACCACTGTCATAAATCCAGCGTTCACTGATTTAAAGGAACAGTGTCATCCATGAATTTTAATCCTTACTGCTATCCAATGTACTAGGTTCTATTGTGTATTTCCCACTTCATACACACAGATGTCAAAGCTTGGCTCAATCTACCCCAAATCACACAACTAATAAGCATCAGAGAGGAAACGGGCACTCAAGAGAATCTGACCACAAAGCTATTAACACTTGCCACATTGCCAGCTCTCCAGGAGGCAGAGGTGACTTCCCAGCTCATATAGAAAAGCCTCTGCAACCATTCTGCTGCCCATGTTAACCACAACCTCACCACCAGCAGGCATCGCCACCACCACCTATCAGCCGAACATCAATCCTTCTGATTGCAGATTATCAGGGTCACCTGATACACTACAATGCATCCAGGAACAAATGAAATACACTGCACCTGGCACCAATCACCACCTGCCTGATGCTGCCCTACTGGGGTGAAGTGACAGCAGGCCAGTCACTTTTGTGTCCCCCATGAAGCTAGTGATTGTACTTGCTACCCAGTAGGATCTTCAAACTCATTTACTGCACTGAAAATATCTTGCTTTAGTTTTGTTACTGCTTGCAACTGCACAATACGTACTTATCTGAGTTTTTTTTTTTTTCTCCCTTGGTCCCCAAGAAACACTGGTTTTAACTAAGCAGATGCAAATAAGCAAGGAAATGATGTGGTCATGATTTTCTCATCTTACCGCTTCTCTACCAGTTCTGTTTGGATGTCCCTCTGGACAGGATAAACAGACTGTTTACCCTTCACAGAAGAGAGTCAAACTAAGAACCCAGGAAGCTAAATGTGAAGCAAGGATGGGAAAAGGGGGGCTAAAGATAAAGTGGGTGTCAGATGGGGTTAGCCGTGTCCCTTTTAAGAGCTGACGATCTTTTTCAGAGAACTTCGAAATTCTCAGAAATCTCTTTGAATTTGTAGTGTGTGTCATGTCGACAGGGGTGGGTGGGTAGGGTTGGGGTAGGGGGTGGTAGGTCACTTTCTGGTGACTTACCATTTTCCAATACTCTAACCCACTAATTTATGTGAAATTGGGGTGAAAGGCTGAAAAATTTGACCAAGATACTATAATAAAATGCTTTACTAGAAGTCTGTGGCTATGGTGGTCAGCGTCAACAAACACATAGGAAACAAAGTCTGGCATTTTACAGTCTCAAGGCTCTTCCCTAGGCCGTGGCTCACTTCTAACCCTGCATGTCAGACATGGACCGGATGCAAATACAAATAAGTAGCAAATGCCAGGCAGCCTTAGCAACATCTAGAATGTGAGATACCAGGCTAAGACGGAGGCACCCCCTCTCACATGGATGTTCCTGGTGTATATGGGGAGGGAGAGGCTAGGGTCAGTGTTGTTGTGTCCAAGATACACAGGAAAAAGCCAAGTGCTATCAGCACCAGCTCTGCTCCTCTGACGTCCTCTCCCTTCCTAGGAACCATTAAGAGCTTCCAAGCACTTGGGTGGCACCGTGACAGTTACTGTTTCAAAGAAGTAACACTAATGCCGAGGGTTCTAACCGAAAGCTGGGGGGTGGGGTGGGGCAGGGCGAGGTGGGGGGCAACCGGAGGTGTCCTGCAGAAGCCTGAAAGTCCCTCAGGCAGGAACAGGTCTGGCTGAAGAGGGAGAGTCAGACTCTCAGGTTGCCGGGGAGAGGACTTCCCAGGTGAAAGTGAATCATGGGAGGAGAGGCAGGCCACTTACCATCGGGCTTCTGGCCCGAATAGGTGGAAGAATAAAACATGCTTTCGGTGAAAGCAGTCCTCATCCGAAGGTAATTTACACAGATATACGAATCTGTAGTCTAGTTGGCAGAATGCTTTCAAAGTATGAGTGATGCCCTAGGTTTGATCCCCAGATGACATAACAGGGTTTGGTGGCCAGGTGTGGGGGTGCATGCCTTTAATCCCAGCGCTGGGGATGTGAAGACAGGAGTATTAGAAGTTTCCAAGACTGTCCTTGCTAGATTGAAGAGCCTGGGGTATGTA
>NW_022196904.1:169337138-169368399 GCF_008632895.1 Mastomys coucha | reverse complement strand
AACCAGACCTATAGATTGTAGGGGAAAAGGGAAATTTGGGGGAAGAGACAGGGAGCTTCATAGAGCACCTGCTGGACATGAACCAAGACATATTCATTAACGTATAACCAGTTAAGAAAGTGTCCTCACACTTGAAGCTGACTGGTCTAGCTTGAGTGGTTGTTCAACATTGCCACATTTCATTCCTGTTACTTACGGTAGAGAACCCAGTGGTTTCAAAGGACAAGATCTGCTGTGGGCATTTCTCTGAACGAGTAAGACAGCGAAGGTGCTAATGGAATACCATGGTAAGAATAAGCTTATTTCTTATGCATGCCATTTGCTTTCCTATTTATTTTGAGTTTTGATGCCTTGTGGACAAGGTATTTATGTGTCAACTGTGTATTAATTTTGCTAAATGCCGTTTTCCCTATATCAAAGGTAAATTCTATGTTTCACTCAAGATGAAATCTCATTGAAAAAAGGTGGATATATTTTTTTCTGGCCTTATTGAATTTGTACAGTTTTTTATTATGTATTTGAGAATTATACTAAGAACTACTTCTGAGATTCACTGCCAGCAAATAGGAGCGTCTTAGAAGTTGAAGGGCCTTAATTCATTAAAATGTCGTAAACAAGTGGCAATGTGGCCACATTTTTCTCCCCCACTTAAATCTGAGTCTCCCATCACGCGCCTGTATCACTGGGGATGAGTCTCCCATCTTGAGCCTGTATCACTGGGGATGAGTCTCCCACCATGAGCCTGTAGCACTGGGCATTCATTCCAGTCTGTATTTGGGAAAGAACAGGGCTGGTAAGGTGTGAAAACACATTTCTCCAAATTGCGTTCACTGAAAGAACCACTCCAGCACAGACAGCAAGCAGGAATACACAACCATGCTCACTGGTTATGTTTCAAATTGGCCCTGTGAAAAACATGAAGAAAAATGACATTTGCTTGGGAACTTCTCTTTTTTTTCCCCACAAAGGGAATGCTTTGTACAGCTGATCTGATTGATTTTTATTGGATCCGTTTAATTTTTCTCTCTTCTCTAGTAGAGCATGGGTTCTGTTTTTCTTGTTCTCCAGCTTGGCCTGCTGCACAGCCAGCCCCAGTCCTGATCATGCCTCTTAGCTTAAGGAAGGTCTGAGGAAGCACATGGGACCATCACCATAATATCAGACTGTAACAGTGGGTTATAGGAACGGAACACCCCATCACAGGCTCCTCCTTCTTTTTCTTTCTTTTAACCCAGGCTGGCTTCAAACTCTAGATCCTCCTGTCTCAGTCCTCCCAAGTAACACAACAACTGCAGGGGCGCACCACCACACCTAACTGGGACCAGACATTTCTTGTTCTATCCAAACGAAGAAGCCAACTGCCTTCAACAAAGACTAAGCAGAATTGATCCTAAAGCTGCTCTCTTCGCAGATGCATAATGGATCTGTAGATCCATGGTCTAGAATTCGTTGCCAACCCCACGCAATGCTAGTGACACCTCGGTTTTCCTGCCCCAATGGCAGGTTGGTAGAGTTCTTGGGTTAGAGAGCTGCACTAGCCACAGGACACTTGCTGTCTGTAGTCATGGTATGTCAGGGCCATTGGGATTTCCTTACTTAGTGAAAATGCTTTCATTTGGCTTTTTCCTGAGCATAAGAAGAAGCAGAGAACAATGGGCAGGCTGTATGGGGAACAAAGTCCTTAAAAACATGGTCCTGGAGCCTATGCACAAACTTTGATTTTTGATGGTTTTGCATAAAATCAGAATGGCCAAATCTACTCTGCTGAGGTCAGCTAATATGAGGTAATGAAGGACATACAGGACAGAACCACTGGCTCCTTTGTTACTTCTGAAACCTGAACTGCTTTTAGAAATAAGGGCTGGAATGTTCCATAGGAACTCAGAGCATGGGACAGAGGGGCATGGCACACACTCAGTGTGGGCTATTTAAAACCAGGCCCTTGGCTTCCCTCTGTGATTCTAAATGTGTGACATCACATTGCCCTGCAGCAGCCGGGAACTATTTCTATGACATTGCCCAGCTTCTGTGCTCAGAGTCGCTGGGTCCACCCAACAAAAAGAAAGTAGAGTACAGCCCAGGTTTCCAGTGTCCAGCCAATGTCCATCTCGTGTCAGATCGGGAGAGCACTGGGGGACTGAGAGGTCTTGAAAGTTAAGGATCTATCCCAGGTGCCTTAGCACATTTTTTTAAAAAGCGCATTTTAAACAAGCCATTTATATGACCAATAAATAGTGTAAGCAAAACCGATCGTTTTCTCAGGCTCAGCATAGTCCACAGAAGGATCCCAGACTTACAGACGTTGCCCCTCTGAATTATAAAACCTGTTTAAAAATTTTTTTTTGTTGGCATGTTAACACTTTCCTTAATCAAACGCATAAATAAACCCCTGGAACTCTGTTCTTAATTGCAATCAACCAAAGGCAGGGCAATAATGAGCCTTGTTATATAATGTCAAAACATCTGATCAAGTTTGTAACGGCAGTCAAACAGTCAAGCCGGTTTTAGGGTTTCTGACAGACTCCAAAATATATTAAGTAACTTTTCACATTTTATCTTGACGTAGAAAAATTCAAGCTGCGGCCTTCATAAAACATGTAAGACTTTGCCACATCCAATACGCCACATCTTGAGCTTGATCTAAAGCTGCTTGTAGTGGTTCACACCTTTGATCCCGGCAGTGGGGAGGGAAAGGGGAACATCAGAAGCTGAAGGCCAGCAGAGCTCTTGGGCAAGGTCAGTCAGCATGAACTATGTGAGACCCTTTCTTTAAAAATGCAAACTTTTTTTTTTATATATACTTAAATTTTTATTTCTCTCTGATCATGACACTTCAAAAATATGTCTTATCGTTTCTGTTTTGTAGATAAGGAAGCTGAGGGGAGAGGAAGGAGAGCAGGAACAAGACCACAGGACTACATTCTAGTGATTAGTGAGATGAGATTAGTGGGGTGAGATTCGAACACAGGACTCTCCGATTTCAAATGCACAGTTTGTCCATGTATAAATAATCTCCACACAATGGCTAAGAATGGGTGGCAAGGAAACAAATATAAACCTAGAAAGTAAATAAATTAAAAACTCGGATCTTAATCACACAGTTAAGTAAGATACCTCAAAATCAGTATATTAACAGTCGGCTGTGTCTGTTTTGGAAGTGTCTATCTGCTAACCTATGTTTGATGCTGGAGCATGGGAGACCCCTTGACTCTCAAGTGATACCCACGAAGAACTAGACTCCAGTTGCCAAACATTACACATCAGAACAAATTATACATATTTCATTATCCCGGTGAAGAGGTCTGATTTCCTAGTCCAGTGCTATTTTTGAATATTTTTTCAGGCATGGACTGAATATGTGGCTCCCTTGTGGCCATCTCAAAACATAGAACAAGGATTATTTGCTATATTAATATCCTCTTTCCCTCACTGGGAAGGGACTAGTTATAAATTAGAGGAGATTAGAAAGCAGCCTCTTGAGAATTAGTATTTTAAGAAATTACCTAGAAAGAACCAAGGGTGTTTTTTTTTTCTCTCTTTCTCCCCACATGGTAAATCATACAGAGGAGCAGTCTGCCCCAGATCTCCAAGAGACAACATCTTGAGCGCATATGTGATGTTGGGTTCTGTATTGACAAACCCAAGAACTCCAGCGCAAAATAACCGAAGTTCCCCAAGTTAAAAATGAAAGTAAGACCATCAAAATTAGCATTCTTGTTGCATCATCCCAACAACTTCACAAACAGCCACTAAACTAGACAGCGGCATCACAGGTTAGTGAATTTGCCCATGCAAGAATCAACCTGCATGGTGGATGTGAAGTTACAAATGACCCATCTATCTCCCGCTTTACCGATGTTCTCACCCCTTTCAGAAATACCATTACATTCAACAGAAACAATATCAAGCTCATTTTACTAGAAGGCTTATCCAAATATATGCCATATTAAAAATAGTCATGATATAAATGTTTCTCACAAGAGCTGCAGCGATGGCGTGAATAAGAAACTCCCTTCTGAGATTTCAGTAAAACCAGATCTCACAAAGGATCTGAAAGAAAACAAAACACACACACAACACAAAAACAAACAGACACACACACAAAGAGACATACACAGAGAACAGATCTTATGTTAATCTGATTTACCATAACACTTGCTATATTTCCCCACTATTTTATAAAGTACGATTCTGTTTCTTTCTAGATGAAGCAAGAGAGAGAGAGAGAGAGAGAGAGAGAGAGAGAGAGAGAGATGAGCCTGCTCCAGGTGCCTCGGGATGATGTCCAGGGTGGGGGCTAGCTAAGCATGTTCTCTGGCAGCTTATCAAAATCACAAATTTTAAATGCAGCAAAATGTTAGTGCTGTCAAATGGTCAAGCATGCAAGAGGAAGCTGTCTCTCGAGCTCCGTGCCCCTCTCAGAATCCATACAAACCCCCAAATCCACCAGCTGGAATATTTTTTTAAATTGTAAATTAGATATCAAAATGCTTACGGGCCTTACAGGGAGATAACATCAGGAGGAACGGTGCGTGGAATGGATCTCGCATTCTCACATAAAGCGTTATCTTTGCTACAAGTACACACGGCAGGGCATTTTGGCTTCGCTGGTTTCTTCCCCTCAGTCAGCAAAACCACAGAAAAGAGGCATAGGAAATAGGCAATTCTTTTCAGGGGAAGGCAGGCATTTCCCATCCTGCTGCTGCTTTCTGATTCCACGCAGTCGAGAAAATATCCCCACACATGAACTGGGCTTCTGGAATTCAGCTGCTGATTGTCTTGCTCTAAGAACAGGTCACATAGGAGTCCACCCTTCTCTCTGCTTCTGTCTCTGCTTTTTCAAAACAGGGACCTCCAGCTGATTCGTGAGCTTGTTCCTCGCTCAGGCAGCGCACTGCTGGGGGGAAGAGACCTGTGAGGTGCTGCGAGGTGGGAGCGAGCCAACTGCTGGAGGAAGAGAGCCGACTCACTTCACAGAAAACACTGAGCGCGGACCAGTCTTCGAAGGCAAGCGAAGTGATGTAACAGAAAATAAACAGCTTTCTGCTTTCACCGGGAGGCCCTTTAATTGTTACCAAAAATAGGACGGCATTATGTCTTATTAGTGGGTGGGTGGGCGGGCGGTGGAGCAGTCATCTCGGCATAGGATGTGGGCAATCTTCTCGGGAACCTCTGGGAATTTGCTCTTCATGTAGCAAACAGCCTAGTAAGAAAAACTAGCTTGGGGGCCAGTCCTGGCTGGGAAGGGGAAGTTAAATGAAGCTGTCTGCCGTTAAACCCGTGCCTTCCCTGGCAGAGCCCACCTCGTTGATGCCACCGGTGAATGATGAACCCGTGAACACATGGAGACTGTCAATTTCAGGGGAATACGTTGTGACTGAATACTTCCCTGACACTTATCAACTATTATGAATTATCGATTTTCATAATCCCCCACTACCTTGCACAGCCCACTCCTCCCTCCACGGTGAGGGAGGCGACAGAATTGTAAGCCGTCCCTGTCCCTGTGTATAATCCAGTCTCCTCCCTTCTTGCTCTCCCCTCTTTTGGCAGAGTTCCTTCAGAAAGGCTGGAACGCACTGCCTGCCAGCAGGAGGCAGCCAACTCCAGCTTCCTGGGGCTTTGAAACTGGGCCTGGCTCACCCAGAAAGCTGCAATAACGTGGGGAAGTGCTAGAGTAAGCTAGAGACCCCGCTTGGAGATCCCAGGTCATCTGGAGACAGCAGAATTTACAGACAAGGGAACTATCCCGCCTGTAGAATGGGAACATAAGGACAAGAGGACAGATGGTCTTGTTATGACTGTGGGAACCAAAGAAAAATTACAGGCTCTTATTGGCTATATCATAGGAAAAAAGAAGACACTCCCTTGGAAAGGGAAGTTTGTTTAAGGACAAAATCAAGCTTAGCCTTGGCGTGGGGTTGTCCAGCCTAAGAGGGTGAAAATATCCTTAGGACAGTAGAAGAGAATGTCCTTTGACCACGCTGATGGCGGCCATCCGTCCTGGTGGCACAGCCACTCTGGTAAGTCAGGCATGGCCCTTCCTTTTCTCTCTTTTAAAAATTGAATGTATAAAATGGATCGCTCAAATGCCCATGCCTACATGAAACAAAGCCACTCTTATCAGAGGTCTGTGCACTGCCATTCTCTTCCCCCCTTGTAGCTGACCCTAGGCCAACTCCAAGAAACTCCTTTTGTTTATTGGCAAAAAAAAAAAAAAAAGAACCTTGCTGCTGCCTGTCTACGTAGCTCATGATGGTCTTGGATTTTATCCTTTCCGCCTTAGCCTCCAGAATTGTGGGATTACAGGTAGGTGTTACGACTCCAGGCTCAACTGTTCCTTAACTCTAATGGCTTTGTGAGAGGGCTGTGTTAGTCATGTTCACTCTCTTACTGAATTGCTGGGATGGTGATGATGGTGGTGGTGGCGGCGATGATGATGTTGATTCCAGAGGATGAAAAGCTTCATGGAAGTAGAAACTGCTGTAAAACCAGAGCCAGCATTCACTGTATACAAGAGGGGCATCCAGCATGCCTGTAGGAGCTCGTAGGACAGTGCATGGTCTATTCGAATGCAGTAATCATATATTCACCTAATAAACTTCAAATTGCCCCACAGTGTTATAATAAAGGGACTTGCCTTGGTCAGAGAGGTCAGGGCACACTTCCATGAAGAACCAGTGAACGGAGGGAGGAGGGAACAGGATGGGTAAAGTCTGGATCGCTCTGCTGGCCCATAGAATGCTGATGAGCTTCAAGCAGAAATTCTTTTCTGGTGCACAATTTGAAAAGACGGTCGTGTTATAGCTTCACTGTGGACTGTGGAGAAGGATGAAGGATGAAAGAGTGTGTTCTCAGAAACCCAGACCCATGCGCAAGCCTCAGCCAAGCAGTGTGTCACTTCAAAGTTGGCCACAAGTTGAATCTTTTAAAAATTGAATCCTTCTGCAAGTGCAGGGTGGGATCTCGTTACAGATAATGTGATTATACTGTGAGTATTTTATATCCATCATTTTATTCAAGTTGCCGCTCTCTTAATTCCCCGATTTCTAATAAAATTTGTAACCACAAAACAGTGGCCTTGAACATCTTCAGGGACCTTAGATCTTGGGTCCAATCCCTGCATATTACATGTTGATGGGGAAACTGAGGTAGTAAGCCCCCACACAGACACCTATTGACAGAGCTATTACCCCGTATGGCACAAAACAATGGTAAATATGTGGTTCAAACAACCAATGTGGTCAAACAGGATATTCCCTCCCTAGGATTGGCTCTCAGATACAATCAGCTATCAAGACTGACAAGCCATTGGCTTTGGGCTCCCAGAAAGCCAAGCAGTCTTTGTATGTTTGTTTGTTTCTCTCTCTCTTCCTTTCTTTCCTCTTTTCTTCCTTTCTTCCTTCCTTCCTTCCTTCCTTCCTTTCTTTCTTTCTTTCTTTCTTTCTTTCTTTCTTTCTTTCTTTCTTTCTCTCTTTCTTTCTTTCTTGGTGTGGTAAAGCCAGGAGGATACTGCATGACAGTAGGAAACTGTATCCCTACCATCCGCTTGCAGCTGCTCAGCTCAGTTTGTCAGTTCAAACAGAGAAAGGACCACTTTGGTGGTGGGGGGGGGCACTAAGGACAAGCTACAATGAGCATTTTGAAAAGACAGTAAGTAACTTTTTCTTTTTCTATGACATTTAAAGCTCACACTTGAGTTCCTTAATCAATTGAAACGCCCACCAAGATCAGGCACAGTTTAAACCGTGCCATGCAGGATGCTGACAGCTTTTCTGGGAAGAAGGTCTAGAAATGAATCTGAGGAGGGGCTTAGGAAATCTTGAGAAACTTGAGGTCAGACAACAGGACATCCTGCTAGCATGGCCTCCCACCCTGCTCTCCTGGGGAGCCTCCAGGGAGTGTAGAGCAGCTATAAGAAGCGAGGATGCGGTGCTAGAAGTTTCCACAACTCGGAGGTCCCTGGATAAAGTTGGCAACCTACCTGTGGACTCTGGTGGCCTCTTTGGGAGAAGGGCCTAGAAAGATGAAAGCAGAACTGGCCGGAGACCCAGGGGAGCTGGAAGGCCCAGTTGAAACAGGCTCTGAGCCGAGCTGCAGAGGAACAACCGAGAAGAGCCCAAGGCTGGCTCTGTACCTTGCCAGCAGTGTGACCATGGACCTACTTAACTTCTTAAGTCACAGGGTTTTTTTTTTTCCCCTTGTTGAGGGGACATTGCACATAGATCTGCTGAGAATACTAGAGAAGACCTCATACCTAAATGCTTGGTGTGAATCTGATATTTAAGAAAGATTCATATCATCATCACCATCACCATTACCATCATCAAAACAAGACAACTTCAGATCATGTGGCTCCCAGTACTTGGGAAGCAATGTTTCCACCTAAACACGAGGTCAGTTGATGTCTATGGTCACGCTAGGAAGCTGCCACTTCTCTTAGGATGACAGGTGCTGATGGCATTACCAGTTTAACCACATGAAGGGACCAAAAAGAACCAAGTGAACCAGACAACAGACCAACCCTATCAGTCTGGTGAGAACGTCTCTACCTAGGGTTGACCTAGACATGGTCCAGAGTCTGAAAAAGAGAAGGCTTCTGAGAGAGAGAGAGAGAGAGAGAGAGAGAGAAGGAGAGGGAGAGGGAGAGGGAGGACAGGGAGAGGGAGAGGGAGAGGGAGAGGGAGAGGGAGAGGGAGAGAGAGAATCCTTCTTAACCCACTGCTCTTGAGCATGTGTGAGCTAAAGAGGGTAAGGGGACTCTGTTTTAAGATCCCGGTACCAAGATGAGGGTCTCCTCTAGTTAGGGACACCACTGTGGTGTACGTGGGTACTATGAACAATCACACGCAGCGGAGGTACCAGGCTGATGCAGAGATGTGAAGCAAATGACGTCTTTATTCAGGGCCAAGGCTCAGAGTCACCAGAGTCATTGATGCTTTGCTTCAGCAGCAGCTCAGCTGTGGTGGGCCAAGCTCGGCAGCCATTGGAGGAACTGGCCACGCTCAGAGCTGCTGAAGTGGGTCCCAGGAGTGTGCTGGCGATCTAGAAGGGCGGATGAAAGCGGAGGAGAGAGGAACAGCCTGTGCTGTGGGTACGAGCCCAATTTTCCCTTCAGCCTGGCGTGGCCTAGGAAACCCCACATTAACTGTGGTAAACAAATCATTAGGAACCCTAAAGAGTCAGGTCTGGCCCTACCTCCTTGTGCAAACACAGGGGCAAGCAAACCAGTGTCATTTAAAACAGCTTTCTGAGTGGGGGCGGGGGGTGTTGAGAGTCAGGTGAAGCAGGTAGCTGGGAAATCAACCTGGTGGGTACAGGCAGATTCTAAAGTACATGATTCTGAATGGCGATGAATTACTCAAGTAAGGGTAACTATTGCACCTGGGAACCTTCTGACTCCATTCAGTATGTGTGCCTGTAGGAGTCCACCGTGCTGACAGAAATTGTGTCTCTTATAAGTGACTTACAGCTGGAGAAAAGAAAGAATGAGGTGAAGAGGAAGGGGGAGGGAAGGCGATAAACCCCCAACACTTAGCATCAGAATATGCTAAGGATCTTTGACCACCCCAGGATCTGTGAAGCAGCAGAGAAAGGCCCAGTAAGCTTCCCTTGCTGATGGGAGGCAGAAGTTGGACCTACTTGCTCTGTGGCCTAAGAAACATTTCTTAGCTTTTCCGTGTCTCATTTTCTACATTGATAAGGTCTGAATAATACCATGCTTGCATTCTTAACATTAGGATAAATTATGATGTACATGGAGTGGTGTGTGTGTGTGTGTGTGTGTGTGTGTGTGTGTGTGTGTGTGTGTGTGATGGATATATTCAGTGACTGATGGTTCTGCCAGAATTACATGGGAAATGGTAAACTCGGCCAGGGGAGGGCCAGCCCTCTATGGGGATTTAGGAGTAGTATCATTTAGGACTCTTTGGTAGCAAGTGAGAGACTCTGTTGCCACCTCAGCCAACCTAAGCATGCAGGAACCTGTTTCCATGGTGATAGCCTCAAGAATCCAAGAAAGGGCTGGCCAAGCAGGTTTTAAGAGAGAGAAACTTGGGAGAGCTTAAGGGACCTTGGTGGCATTCTCTTATCCTTATTTCCTCAGAGGAGAGAGACTGAGGGCTGAGCTGCTGGTGCCAGGTGTCCATCACCTATTAGCTGTGAAATCACAAATCACGAGCGTCTTGGCTGGCATTCCCACGGAGGTGTGTGATGGGAGAGGGGGTGGTTCCTGAAGGAAAGCTTGATGCTGCTTCTAGAGACTGAGAAATGGGCACTGGGTGGGCAAAACTGAGAGGCATGGACCACGGCACCTGGATCTGCTAGCCCGAACTGTTTCCTTTTCTCTATCACACCACACCCAGCTGCACTGCTTTATAGAAAAATGGTGAGGAGACAGTTTGCACAAATGACTATGGATCATTTCTCAAAGGACAGCTAAACCTTGCTCCTCCAAGGAGAATTGGTGGGGTTTTACCTCTTCTGACCCAAGAGAATAAAGCTTTGGCTCAGAGCAGGGTTGAAAAGAATAAAAACAAAAATCAGATGCTTATATAATACCTGTTCCATGCCAGCGGATGTTCTAATGCACATTCCATGCACTAACTCGCAGCAGTCCCATGTAGTAGGCGCTGTTATTATCCCCACCCCTACCGCT
Source organism: Mastomys coucha (assembly GCF_008632895.1). Taxonomy (NCBI): domain Eukaryota; kingdom Metazoa; phylum Chordata; class Mammalia; order Rodentia; family Muridae; genus Mastomys; species Mastomys coucha. The sequence goes on along the minus strand of NW_022196904.1, from coordinate 169,357,742 downwards.
TCTAGAAAGGACTATTATTATATACCCTAGAGTCACAGAAAAGGAAGTACAGGCGGAAGAAGCTTGGCTCAGGGCCACCCTAGCTAGTGAGATTGGTTCTGGGCTTTAACCTGGGACTTCTGACTGGCATCCACAGCATTAGCTGCCTCCCTGATGAGCCATAGGGAATAGGATATACTGTGTGTTGTTTGGGAGGCCAACTGTACCAGAACCTCAAGGCATTGCTATTGAACTACAATTCCCAGCATGCATCTGAGCTAGCTATCATCTTAACTCCTTCTTCACCAAAAGTTCACCACTGCCGTGTATAAAATCATTTTTCTTTTTTCTTTCCTTTTTTTTTTTGTTTTTTTGTTTTTTTGTTTTTTCAAGACAGAGTTTCTCTGTGTAGCCCTGGCTGTCGTGGAACTCATTCTGTAGGCTGGCCTCGAATTCAGAAATCCACCTGCCTCTGCCTCCCAAGTGCTGGGATTAAAGGCGTGCATCTCCACTCTCTATGGAATGGCTGTGCTATTTCATGAATGTAGATGTGGGCTGTGTGAGTTTCTGGGTTAAAACAGATTTTTGTTTCCAGTATCTGAAATGAGACATGGGAGATTTAGCGCCATGAAGATCAGTAAACTTAGAAATACGCACTGTGGAAACTCAACGTGGGTCTCGAACTTGGCTAAACTACGAAATCACATGAGAAAAGTCTGAAAGCTCATGATGTCTGTGTCACAGAGAGGTTATAATTTAGTTGTTGTTGTATTGAGACAGGTCTCACCATTGAGCCCTGGCTGTCCCAGAACTCACTATGTAGAACAAACTGGCCTCAAACTCTCAGAGATCTACTTGTCTCTGCCTCCCAAGTGCTGGCCTTATAGGTATACGCCATCATGCCCAGCTGTAATTTGGTTGTTTTTCAAAAAGTCTACCCATGGGAACTTTTGAAGAAATCCTTCAATGAACTCTAAGAGATCATGCAGAAGCAAAAAAATGTAGGGCCAGCTTGATACCTAGGGAGGTGTCAGGGTTGGCCAAGAGGCAGACAGACAGAACAAGGAGAAACAACCTCTTCTGAAGAAATAGGTGAGGTGGAATAAAGCTATTCTTGGGTTTATGGTTCGTGGCTGGCGTGATCAGGAGATGGGTCCTGGAGTCTGGGAGCCTGACAGGGCAGTGCTTTGTAGGGAGGGAGTCTGCATTGATTTCTTTGTGTGAGAAAGGCATACCCACCTTCGTACGTCAGTTGCTATCTCTGGAGATGCGCTAGAGAAAGGCAGTCCCTCCATCTTAGCCTGGCCCTAGATGCCAAAACACTGGAGTCCAGGAAAGGAGACATACTTGACTCCTATCTTCTTCAATAGAAAGCTGGTCAGGCCATAAAAGAACTATAAACAACGTGAGGGCTTGAAGACCACTCCAGTAAGAGTTATGATCTCCAACAAAAGGACAAGAAGAAAGCAAAGTGGGGACTGAAGTCCAGGATGTTTTGTTCACCAAAATTCCAAGCCCATCCCAGGCAAGTGAGAAGAAAAGGAGCAAATCGGATGGCTTAAAAATGCTTCTTTTAAGGGAGGACACACAACTTACTTCTCTTTTCCTTTAAGGGCGTGGTCACTAACCAGGGAAAGTAAATAAAACTGTTTTGTAGACGAGAAATGGTGGCTTAGAGGCATGAGCTTGAACTTTTATTTACTCTTAAAAAATTAAATCACATTTTGCTTAATTGTACAATTAATCTTTGTTGCTGACTTTATACATTTTCATGTCTCTCTTCAAAGCTGAGTTGAAAATGAACGGTGGCTCTTGCTTAGCTCTCTCTTCAAAGGCAAAGCCACTCCTAGCTCATGCTGACAGCAGAAACTGAATCACCCTTGCATTTCTCCTGATTCAATTACTTCCCAGAGAAGGAAAGACAATGTCATTGATTAATTATGGTGATGATAAATAATGTGATGATGATGGTGGTGGTGGTGGTGATGATGGTGATGATGATTAACCTACATCATTGCTTTATATTGTTCCAAGAACTGTTTTATATGCTTTAGAATAAAATATACCACTTAGTCATTGTAACATAATTTGGTTACTGGCCTCCAGTTTCTGAATTAGGAAACTGAGGTTCACCAAAGTTAGGTATAGTTTGCTCAAGATAACATGTCTAGCTGGCTTTAAAATAAAACATTCAGACCTTAGATTCTATTAATTTAATAGTCTCTCCATTGCCACAGATCTCAGTGGTTTCCTGGAATAAAGGTGATGGCACCCCGCCCACACAGTGAAAGCTGTGCGAGCGCAGGGCTTCCATGAGATAGATGGTGAGTATTGGGGTCGTGAACTGCTCTAGCTGCATAGACAGGACTGGGTCTTGAAAGTGCTGGCATATGGGAGGATTGTCTCCCAGACAGCGGAAAGGCAACAGACCATGGTTGGTTTCTGCTACAAACGTGTGACCTGTTCGACCTTGGGTATGACTCTTAACGCCTTTGCTCTGGTTTTCCAAGGAAATTCTTGGTCTGAGTCATCTCTGATGATGCTCTCCTTATAAACTATCCCTGCCAGCAACCCAATTAGGAAGTAATTACTGAAAAGGCAAGGACAGGTTTTTGTACATTGAAAAATAATGAGTGGAGAGTTGCTTGAGTGTTCTAGATCTGAAAACATTAGTTCTAGTTACCTTCTTTTTTTTCCCCCCTGTGTTTTGTTTCATTTTGCTTGGTGCTATGGACCTGAAGCTAGTAGATGAACATTATTTATGGATATTCTTGGATGCTCAAGGAACTTTCAGGACAGAATGAGTCATTATTTAGCAAGGAGAGTGTTATAGAAGGCTGTGGAAGCAGAGGATACGGAGACACGTGAGAACTTCTCCTTGTTTTGGCTCTAGGATTCCCATCCTGTGTATGGATATTAATTCAGAACACTCATGCCTTTCTAGGAAGTCCTTGGAAATGTGTGTGAGGAGCTCTGCAATCAGCCTAGCTAGAAAATTTCATTTGCATGTGTTCGATGGAGAACATTAAGACTACAAATCTTGGGTACTTCAGACACAATGAAGAATTATCCCGTCCCAAATGTGCTTAGATCTCTGGCCAAGAAGGAATTAAAGAGGATTGCATGGTTGAAAACATAGCGAACCTTTTGGTGATGTTTTCTGAACATTGATCAATAACTTATCCATTAACTCGGGGATCCTGCATTCTGCCCATACAGAATCCAAAACAAATGGACAGTTCTGATAAGAGCAGAGGAATGGCCCTGTGCCATTAGCCAAGACATCCTTTTCTTAGGCTTCACTGTCCTCATCTTTACAGAGCTAATATCCTCTGACTCCCTAAGTTCTCTCTTTCTAGAAAAAAAAATTACTGTGTTAAAAAACCAAGGTCTAGAAATGTTTTCGCTTTGTGAATGGCTAACACGCGTACTTCCTTTAACAAAAATGTATAAGTTTAAACCAAAACTAAACAGAAGAGGCCATATGCATATATGGAAATGCCACAGCAAAATCCTTAAACATATATAAGTTGTATGCAACAATAATTATAATAACCTATACAAGGTGATCCACACCTGTAATCTGGCCCATGAGAAGCAGGAAGATTATAGGTGTGTAGCTAGCGTGAGTTATATAGCAATTCCTAGTTAGTCCAGCTTGGGCTACATGAAAAGTCTGTCCAAAACAACAATGACAGCAAGTAAACAGCAACAAGAAATAAACAGGACTAAGTGATCTCAGATAATAAAGTGTGATCTCAACTTTTAGTGGGTTTTTTTTTTTTTGGAAATATGTATACTTTTTGAATTTTATCAGATCTACACACTCTGTCCATGAACCACCTACCCTGAGACAGAAGTCTATTCTACAAAGCAAGGTTGCTTAGGAATAAAGTCAGGATAATTCTAAGCCATGGGCAGAGTAAAAATAGTTTAGGTAAAATATATTTTGGGGTGGTGCTATGGGATAGCCGTGGTCTCAGAGCTGCTGCCGCGGAGCGAGGCTGGGTCACTGAACTGTGAGATAGAAAGCAGGTGGACTCTTCTTCCTTCTGTTTGATGCCCACCCGAGTCAGTTGGAAGACAGTTCCTAGCAGTCAAGGGAAAGCGTTAACTGTTCTTTTAGTTTTTCCTTTTGTTAAAATGTCATGTTTGCGCTTTGGTTTAAGGCTGCGAAGTTAAGTGGGAAAACCACACAACCGGACTGTGAAAACTTCAGAAACTTGGCCTGTGTGTTGCTGGATGTTAGGCTTTTGTCTTTTGTTCCCCCGTGGAAGGCTTCTGTTTCCCTTTGTTTCGCTTTATGTTCTCATTCTGGAAGAACTAAGTGTGTTCTATTGCTGCTGTGTCTCGAGGCCTCTATCACAACCCCTTAGTTTTAGTAGGAATGATGACTCAAGAAGCAAAGAATTTGACCCGAGAAAATAGCAAGGGGATGAGAGAACCAACTATGACCATAGGATTAATGCCGTGTGGGTCCAGAGCAAGGGTGGGCTTTAACAGTTTCTGAGCCATGCTCTTGCTGAGCCTCACAGGGCCCTACTGCTCTGAGCAATGGAAGCAGGAAGATGGAGAAAGCCAGACTTCTGGATCTCCTGCAGGCCTAGTGCTTCTTATGTGTTATCTTGATTGTTATTTCACCAGCCTTGGACACTAGGCACTAATGTCCTTATAGTACAGATGAGGAACTAGAACCGTGGGGGAACTTCAATGATGGTTTGAAGAACAGATATTTTGTATTCTGCCTTCTTTCTGTTTCCAAATTGTTCATTGCATGATTCCTACTTTCTGGGACCTATGAAATAAATCTTGGACAGTTCTTATCTATGTGAGCTCCTCCTGGCTCTGGAGGCTCTCGGGTGACACCTACTGGCTCTCGAGGCTCTGGGGACAGCTGGGGGGACTTCTTAGGTCTTAAGTCAGTGTGAGGGTTATGACTTGGGTCTCTCAGCTTTCCCATTTAACGGTTGGGCATTTGGTCCAGTTTTTATGATTTTTGCATCCCCAGTTTCTTCACTGATGGCATGGATATAATACGTGCTTTCCTAGGACTGCTGCGACAAAGAAATGATATATCCGAGACACTGCTCATGGTGAGTTGTGGTTACTCTAATCTGCTTCCTGTTATCCAATGTCTCCTCACCTAATATAAGAGCCTCCTCCTGAATCCGTCAGGAGGATCTTGGAAGGAGAGGGTAGGAGAAAAAAAATAGGTCTTGGGAGTTGGAGAACAGATGTGAATATCTATAACCCAGATCTAGACCAGCTCCCCCCATTGATTCTCAGCTTTTTGGGTAAGATCAAGTGAAGACAGTACCCACTGAGCCTCGGGCCTGTGTTCCAGAGACTCTTCTTGCAGTACAGGGGGAAGTCTCAGAACAATCGAGAGGCATAGCTCAGGCCTCTGTCCTGAAGCTGAGTCAGATATAAGAAGGATTATCTTACTGAAAGAGTCAAAACTCTAAGTACTTAAAATATCACAAAGACTGTAGCTCTTTTTACTTTTCTTAATTAACATTAGTGATCTTTTTGTTACTCTTCTTAATTAACATTAGTGCTAACACAGGCCTTGAGTGAGTGGCTGGCTTATACACTGTCTAAGGTTCACTGGTATATTACATTACCTAGATTATACCTACACAACACTAAATCTGTTTAATATTTTTTAACTGTGAACACACTATTCCTCCATCACTTCTTTCAACAAGTACATGGCCTCCCTGTGAGACACAGCCTATCACTAGACATTCATATATAAAGAGACCTGCAGAGTTCCTGCCTTCAAGCCTCATAGGATCCTGATGTATAGGCAAGCAACTAAGCAAGAAGACGCAAAGTATAGGGAAGGGCCAGGGCAGTCCAGCCGGGCAACAGCGGCCCCACAAATGTCTCACTAATGTGTTGAGCAAGTTTATACTTAACTCAAGTCTCTATGACTGTCTTAGTGTGTCCCATGGGCTGTCCCAGGGACTGTAGCTTTCCTGGGCCTAGTAGCGGCAACATCTGTCAGCTGTTGTGGCAGTGGACAGTTCTCCTCTTGGCCACTTTACTTCAGGAATATCAGGAACAAGCCTCCTCACTTCACCTTCCAGTCCTCACAAAGAAGTTGTGAAGGGTTTCAGAACACAAAAGAAGGAGAAAAATTCAGGGTAGTAGTGGCCCATGCCTTTAATCCCAGCACTAGGGAGGCAGAGGCAGGCAGAATAGCCAGAGCTACACAGAGAAACCCTGTCTCGAAAAAGCCAAAAAAAAAAAAAAAAAAAAAAGGAGAAGAATGACAAATAAGGACAACAGACAAAGACAAGGCGCCACGCTCACTGCCTCTCCCCCTGAGCACTGCGTTGAGTGAGAGTCTTAGAATGCACCACACTCCATCACTCACTTCTTACACCAGCTCTCCGAGATCTGCACTGAGCGCATGCACATCTTCTCATCTTCTCGGTAAAGAAAGACGTGGACTCAACCATCCACAAACCTAGTCATGGCAGAAATAAGGTTTGAACCCAAGGAGATATAATTGGTCATCTCCTTTCTTTTTCATAGTATATATTCATTCACTTGTCTGTGGATGTGTGTGCACATGTCGCAGTGTATGTGGGAGGAGTCAGTTGTTTCTTTCTACCTTCTGGGTCCCAGGGATTGAATTAAGGTCACCAGGTTTGACATCGAGCAGTGTTCTCAGCTGAGCAATCTTGCCAGGCTTGGTAATTTCTCATTAAGGCCATTTTTTTTTTAACCTTAAAAAAAAAATATCTCTGTAAGGACGAGAGTGACATTATTCCTAGCAAGGGTCTTTGGGTAGAATAAGGACAGATATCATTGGTGGGAGTTATTAATGGCAAGAAGCACGTGAGAAAACAAGTGGAGTGCTATACCTCTTTCAACTTGCCACACCCTCTCCTGGCCTTTGTCAAGTCACAAGCCAGTCAGTGCCCACACCCCTATGTCTTCCATCCTGAAGCTCTGGGCCTTTAGGTCAGCCTTCTCCGTGGCTCATTTTCATCCCCTCTCTGCTTCTTGCAATCAGCATTTTTAATTCTCCAGAAAGCCACACTAGACACAAGCAAACATATACTCACATATAAAAATTTAAATATATATAATTTTTAAAGAAAAGAAAGAACAAAAGGAGGAAGGAAGGAAGGAAGAAGGAAGGAAGGAAGGAAGGAAGGAAGGAAGAAGGAAGGAAGGAAGGAAGGAAGGAAGAAGGAAGGAAGGAAGGAAGGAAGGAAGGAAGAAGGAAGGAAGGAAGGAAGACCTTCTCTTTAGTCCCTTCCAGTTGCTCCTCCTTCTCCGTGAAGCTGTGAATCAGCTCCTTTGCCCTGCTCTGTCATGCCCTTCAGAGTGAATGCTGCTGTCCCCCAGGCCCAGATACAACACAGCCACCACGGACTGAAAACTCTGAAGCCAGGAACCAAAGTAAGCCTCTCTTCTTTTACGTTGTTTACATCATGTAATCAAAGGCTCAGGACTAGATGCTATACCTCAGTGTATAGCCCTAAGATCAGCACAGATGGAAGTGGATTTGAAAGGTGGTGGTTAAAAGATGCTTGCCTGGAGCTTCGGTTCCACTCCCGTGTGTATTAGCTGGTCTTAGAGAGCTGCTGTTACGATGTTTGTTCTCCAGCTCCTGCATAATGAGCACCTCTAGCTCTCCTCTGAGCCACCATTACACTAATAAACCAAATAAATGCCCGATACATACCCATTCATGTTTGCATAAAGGTCAGACCATTGACCTTTTAAAAAGCACACAGAGGACTCGGATATTTCTAGAGTTTAAACACACTTTATGGGAAGGCAAGGCCTCTTGGGTTGGGATTTATTTATTTGTTTATTTATTTTTTGTGAACTCGAGATTTTCCCCATTTCTACATTAACAGTTTTGTTTGTTTGTTTGGTTGGTTGATTTATTCGAGACAGGCTTTCTCTGTGTAGCCTTGGTTGTCCTGGAACTCACTCTGTAGACCAGGCTGGCCTCAAACTCAGAAATTCGCCTGCCTCTGCCTCCCAAGTGCTGGGATTAAAGGCGTGCGCCGCCGCTGCCGCTGCCACTACCACCACCCAGCTTCTACATTAACAGTTTTAAAACATCAGTGGTAAGAACCATGAATCCTGTAACCTAGAGATCTCAGATCCTTCCACAATCAGACCAACTCATGAAGTTGTGCATTATTCTCCTTCCTCCCTTTTCCCCACTTTATTAGATTCTGAGATGCTTATTTTGGGCCTGTTACTGAATGGTTTCCTCTCAGATGATGGGGGATCCCACAGGACACTAGAAGTGCCTGCAGTGGCTCATCCTAGGCAGTCTGTCCTTGAACAGAGGACTGGTTCTTTAACCTCACTAGCTTCTGTACTTGATTTCTTGGGCTGCTCTCTACATTCCTAAATTACTAATACCAGAAAATTTCTGGTTGTACATTAGATTTGGGTAAGATTTTTGTTTCCATGATCAATTACTTAGGAAACATTTAATCCAAACGAATGAAACGTCAACTGTAGCAGACTCAAGAAGAGCAGAAAGACGGTGACACCACGGTGACACCCGGCCATGTGGATGAGCTTTTGCTTTGCCCTTCGCTAGCTTGTACAGATTACTCGGTTTTACGGATTCTCCTTGTCTGTGACTATATATTACGAGTTGCAGGAGAATTGTGAGGGCTAAGAAACATCACGTATATTATCCTAGCCCTTGGGAGGATAGACACACGGAGGATCATGAGTTCAAGATCATCCTGGACTACACAGCAAGACCATAGCTCAAAAACAAAAATTTAAAGTGGCAGATAGTTAGGGTTGTTGTGATAAACTTGAGACATTGGCAACTTGCAGTGCAGGTGATGTCAGAGATCCTCCAGAAAGCACACCCTGAAACCACTCTAATCATATCGATTAAGTGCCACCAGCAATCATGGCTATTGATTTTAACCTCAGACTATGAGCACTTGCTCTCTAGTTACCTTAAATTCCTCTCGCCACCCATCTGGTTCCCCCCCTGTTTCTAATTAAAAATTGGAAGTTGCATGAAAATTCGGCAGGAACGGTTTCTATGAAATGTTTTCCCCAGAGGAGCAGATTGTACTGCTCATGGAGGCAGCTCCCAAACTAATTTAACTCTCAGCCCTAGCCTTCATACAGAAATGTGGAAAGCAAAAAAAACCAGAGCTCTGATGAACCCTGCCAGTTGGACCGCCTCGTGCTTCTGACTCACTTCAGAACTGTTATCATGTCAATAGAAACATCCCCTCTGCACCCATCTCAGAGTTTTGCAAGGAGATGGGGTTAGAAACCAAGGTCTGGAGAGAGGCTGTGCACTGAAATTGTGATCTTGATAAAAGACGAGGTAGCACTGCATACTCAGGCACCCTCGTCATGTGATCAAAGGGAAGAAATCGCCATGGGAAAAATCCATGTGCCTCAAGTGAGGTAGACACATAATAAATAGTACCCATTGCTTATAAAACATTTAATATGCACATTATAATTTAATGTGAGTGTAATGATTGTTTTATTAGTCAGGGTAGGTTAATTGCACTTTAAAAAAGAAGTCCCCAAATTTCAGTGGTTTTCTATCATGGCAGCTGATTTCTTATACTATAGTATGAGCGAGAGGAAGGAGAGACACTCCAGTTGCTGCTTGATTAAACCCCAGCCGCTCTAGGACCCTGGCATTATTATCTGCATTGTTTGCATATTGCTGGACAAATTTTCAAAGAAAGGAATGTAGATGACAAGGGCCCCACAGAAGATTTCTTAAGGTCCAGGCCTGAATGTGGCACATTTCATTTCCACCCACATTCTAAGGGCCAAAGCTTAGCTGCAAGAGAATCTTGAAATGTCAACAAAGAAATATCCATTGGAAATAACCATGGGGGAAAGAAACAGAGTTTGGAGAACGTATTGTTTATGCCATTAATACTCATTCTTGCCCTAAGACTAAAGATGAAACTGAGCTTTAGGCAGGTAAAATAACTTACCTAATACTACACAGCAAACAAGTGGCAGAAATAGGACAAGTTCTTGGTGCAATGCATTCTGGGAGGGAGATGGACCTAAGAACCTGACTACAGGTAGATGCACTGAAGTTAAAGAAGAAACTGTCATTCCCCCTGAGAACAATCTCCCATCGAGGCCATTGTCTGACATTTGCAAAGTAACTCATGATGTTAAAGTTTTCAAGACCACAACAGAAAGATCAAAGTGGCAATAGTGTGAGGACCAGGTGATCCGCGCATGTGCATCTCCAGCTATCCGATCTCTCCACAGGCTTCAGCCTGGTCTCTTGGCTCATTCGTTCCTTAAGTATTAGATGGTACGACTGAGCGCACCTTTACCATGGCTGTACCCTTAACTGTTGCATCTTTATTCTCAGACGTCCTTGATTCCCTTGTTTAACTCCATCTGCTCTTCTAGAACTATGGGGATCCCTACCACATTCTAGACCTGGGGGCACCTTCCTTGTCACATGAATGTCCCACAGAGGAGCAGCATCACACCGTAGGTCATCTGAGACCTAAGGTGAAGAGTTTGTTTCCTCATTCCTCATTTCCTCACAGTCCCAGCTGTGTAGACCCATGAATGGCTTCCTAAGTATATCACCCTCTCTTACCCCAGCCCCATCCCCAGCCTTCATACTCCTTGCACCCTCTGCATGGGAATCACCGCTGTGGATGTGGCCATTGGGAACTTAGTTTTAGCCTCCTAGGTAGTTCCGTTTTATGGACACAGTTGAAGACCGAGGATAGGATCAGCTTAAGCCAATCAGCCACTTGTATTCTCCTTGGTCAGATGGACAAATGAATATATGCTTTACTAACCAAGGTAGATGAGCTTTAAGGTCTGATCTATCACCTTCCTGATTGTCCTAGATCCACCCCAGTATGCTTTCCAGGGCTCCTAACGCATCTTTAGTGGGTTTCTGTCTTAGAAGCAGTCCATGTTATACAGATCTGCCTCTGAAGTTCTGCTTGATGGACTTGAAACACTGCCCATTCCATGTGCCATTATAAGTCATTAGGCCCACTCTGGGGCCGTCACTGATCTGAAGGACACTGAAACCATGACAGTGGCTTCTATTTCTTTCCCTGAACTAAAAATTGATATAAGTGGTAGCACACCCTAGGGACACACCTGGGACAACGGAGGCTGCTTTTGATTTTGATCCCTCTTTTCTCCATTCAGTCCATCGTAATGTTAGAACCTTCAGTGGCACTGCCTTCCTGTATCTTGGGTGTCCACACTACCTGATTGTGTGTAGACAAATGGAGGTTGCTGGTGCTCTGGGTTTCCTGTTCCTGTCTTAGGTCAGTTTCCCTTTCGTTTTCCTTAGTTCATTTCCATTTCCATTTCCAAGGTTCTGCTTAAATGTTATCCCTTGAACTTGAGCACAGGAGCCCCAAGTTTTATAGGAGGGATAATATTAAGCAGGATTCTGAGGATAGGGTAGGCTGGGTGCTGCATAGGGTAGGCTGGGTGCTGCATAGGGTAGGATGGGTGCTGCATAGGGTAGGCTGGGTGCTGCATAGGGTAGGCTGGGTGCTGAATCTGCTAATCTAGCTGCCTAGGCACCATAGACATGTTCTGAGGACAAAGAGGCTCTAGGTCAGTTTGTGAGGGAGGTGTGTGTGTGTGTGTGTGTGTGTGTGTGTGTGTGTGTGAATGATGCAACCTGAAGCTCATATCTATTTGACCCATGCTTTCCAAGGATGGCTAAGAGGAGGGAAAGGGAAAAGGAGAAGAGGGTTGGGAGAGAAATGGGAAGAAATGGGAGAAATGGTAAGAGTGAGATGGAAGAAGAAAGGGAGTGAGGGAAGGAGAAAGGTCTTTAAGCCTTAAGACTATCAGGATTTGGGGACTGACCAATCTTGCTGATTTCTTCTGTGAACTGTTAACTAACTAACAATTAGTAAGTTAATCTATACGCTGCTTCTAGAACTCTGGGTCTTATTCACAAGACAAACAGCTATGAAGGGCAAGATAAAGTGTCCCCACCAACAAATTAAAATGTCAGACTCACAATTTAAACAACAAGACAAAAGTGTGGGGCACACCAGTGAAGCCAACAAATTCAAACAACTTGAATCTTCCTCTGCGCCTTCCTCCTCATGGTGGTGTACTGAAGCCTTGCTGCAATCGCACACTGAGTTCCACTGTGTGACACTGAGCTCCACTGTGTGACACTGAGCTCCACTGTGTGGGAAGCATTCTGGAAGATGCTGGGAGATAGTGGAGGGGGGAGTCTCCTCCACCCCCCAGCAGAGCGGTTCCTGCCCTCAGGGAGCTTTGAGGCTGTGGCCAGGAGCTTTGATTGTGTTCTAAGAAGTTCTCTTTGCAGGTTCCTGGCTGTGTTGGGAGGAACTCAAAAGCAGATTTAAAATAATTTCCTCCCGAGGGAACTGAGTAGGAATCCGGATGGACAGAGAATTGTTAATTTGACATTTGAGATTGAGGGACAAGTGCGTATTTGTCTCATTCCCTCAGGTTTGTTTTCTCCGTGGGAGAAGCAGCCAGCATCACTGATTGTCAAGTGTTAATGGGAACCCTTCCATTTTCCCCTATTGAAAACATGTAATTTAATGTGAAGCGTCTATTAGTGGACCATGAGCAGGCAGAATTCTCAGGATAATGAACTTGATTTTCCACTTGAAATGCAATTCACATTCACACATTATCTTTTTATAAGGGAAACAAGGAACAAAGTGGCTCACGTATACATCTCAGTTGACCTCACAAACACCTCTGAAGAGAGAACATCATTAGCTAGCTTTTATAGCTAACAAGAGGAAATGGCACCTGGGGCTCTGGACTGTGACGGTTCACTTCTGGTAGATGAATACCTTATTATTTTGTCCCCTTTGGTTGAATTTTTATAAACATTTTAATATGAACACCTGCGTTACATCTGTACGACGCAGTGATTTGCAGCCTGGTCATGTGTCTTCTATGGCTACCATCTAACCATGTGCCTGTAACAGCCTCGTCTGTAACAGTGTGCAAGTCCAAATCTCTGCAGCCCAACTTGCTTTTGTTCTAGACTAAATCAATAGCAATCCAGCCTCGGGAAGTCTATGCTAGTTCTTCATTTGCAGGGTCTCTCTGGAGTGACACCACTTGGTCAGAGAAGTGGACACTGGAGCTCTCCTGTCGGAGTCTGGAAGCTCAAGAGTGTAAGGTGTCAATGCTGTTACCACCTTGCCTGAGGCTTCCTGCTACTTGGTTGTCTTGAGTCAACAATAGCCAAGGGGACAGAAGGAACACACAGAGAAGAGAAAAGCCAGATCTATATGTTTGCACAGTGAGTTGCAGATTATTTTCCAAAAAAAAAAAAACCCAGAAAATAGCCCAAATGAAGCAGGGGGTATGGTGGAGGGGGGCCTAGAGGGGGGGCTGGAGGGGGACAGCAGATGAAGCTGGCAGCAGGTGCCTACTTAATTGCTCCAGCTGCTGCCAAGTGTTTGGCACAATTTCCCCTTCATTTTTCAGTTATTGGCCCGGGAGCTGGTTTCATTTTTTCAGCTGTAACGTGTAGGATCCCTTCCCTCTCCTTCTCCCATTTCGACAGGAAAGCAAGCAGGCAGTTTTTCTTTCAAAACTTGCCAGTAAATCCAGTCCCTTAGATGTGTTATTACTATTTGCCTCCAAACAGCACGTTGACTATAGAAAGGGAAATCAGCTTAAATGTAATTCGATGTTTGATTTGATCTCAGCAAGGTTGCTATGGTCTGAAATTTTAATTTGCCTCAGAAGATTTGATCCAACGCTCTGACTCATCTTGTGATTTTGATTTCTGAATTGTGTATCTGAGTTTGTCACCCCTTCAGCTGTTCTCTCTTTAAAAGACAGTTTGTTAAATTCCCCCACCAGTGTGGCACATTCGTTTTTGCTGTTTGGCTCCCTTTAAATCTGGAAGGTAACCATTGCACAAACACTGGCTCTGGGTTCCTTTATGAGCTATCATACAGCAAATATTTGTGAAAACTAAAAGCCTTGTCGAAACCTCAGTAGGAACAATGTGCTACACCCAGGCCAGGCAACAAGGAGGAATCCAGAAATGTGTAAGGTGTGGTCATTCCCTCTCAGCCCGTTTGATCCGTAATGGACTGTACACTGAGCATGAGGCACAAACACACACAGTTCAGAGAGAACCACTGTGATGTGTTAGAGAAGCACTCATGAACATCAATTACTGCTGATGGGAAATACAACATAAAGACTATGAAAATTCTTCATTCTCTCCCCTTTCTAAACTAATCCTGCTTAGATAATGCTGTTTGATTATTGAATTGATGGAGATGTTGAATTGTGGTGCATTGTCAGCATTTTTAATCAGACCAGCGTCCAGGATACTTCTGAATCTAAACTATTTTAGTTTTGGACTTTTTGTTGTTATGTTCTAAGAAGAGAGAAGCGGGGAGCTGGTGTCTTGAGGGCATTAGGAGACCTGGGTTCTGGGTTCGTTTTCACATCAGCCATTTAGTGCTTTGGTTCCTCACACCTTAGCCTGGATCAGGTTCCCATCAGTATGAATGATTTGAGTGTGATGCCCTCAACTTTGTCCTGAGTGGGACTAGTGTCTCCCACAAAGAGCAAAGAAAACCCAAGACCCGATGAACTGTACCAGGCAACAGAAAGACAGAGGGAAGAAAGAGTCTTTGGACTTCTGAGTTCTCAACTTTAAATCCCAAACTCTTTGTAGAAAACCTGGAGGTCAAAGCCACTCAGATTTGAATAAGTCTGATTCCTTCTAATTCCCAGTGGGGTGTTGCATTATCTTTAAGGATATTAGAGCATGACCTGGACAAAACCAAAACCAAACAAATAAAAAAAAAAAAAACCCACCCAAATCTCACATGTGTTGAAAAGATCAACAAACTGATTCAAGTTTGTGCTGAACCGTAAGCCTTGAAGGTGAAGGTGAGTGAATTATAATACTTCCTATATAATATAATAATTCCTACAGAAGGGAGTGGCACAGGCCCTGGAGGAAGGAGGGCTTGTTTCTCTCCATGGCTTTTTCTTGTTCTATGTCATAGGCAGCAGTGACCCAGGCCCTGATTACACACAAGCCCATATGAAGCAGCTGGTCTCCCAATAATCCCTTTCCTTCTGCCTCTTCCTGTCCAGGTGACAGTCTTGCCCCTCCCACGAATCCTACTGTCACCTTGTTGGCTCCCCAGGCAGTCATTTACCATGTATCTTTGCCACCTGCCACTGTTCATCACAGCTCTATTTTTATTGTGTGTAATATAAGATTACAGCATGATGTTTTATAATTACCAAAATAAAGAAAAGTAACACGTTCACTACCTGCAGTTATATTTTTATGTGTGTGAGTTCACATGTATACGTAAGTAGAAAGCACCTAAAATATGTACTTTTACCCAGTTTTCAATACAAATACAGTATAACTAGCCATGATACTATAAGATTGTGAGACTTAGAAGTCAAGGATTTCTACTTTTACAAGTGCTATCCACAGCTCAGTGGTTCTTAGACTTAAGGCATAGTGCAGTCACCTGAAGGATTTGTCTAAGCACATACTGGGGGTTAGGGACACTACTCACTGGATAAAGTGCTTGCCGCACAAGCATGTGGATGTGAGTTCAGCTCCTTTAGCATCCATGTAAAGCTAGGCATGAAAGTATACATCAGCAATCCTAGTTCTGACGGGGAGAAACAGGCCAGAAGCAGGCAGATTCCTGGAGCTCTCTAGCCAGAAAGTATTCCCAGTGAACTCTGGGTCCACTGAGAGACCCTGTCTCAAAAAATGAGATGGAATTCTAGATGCTACATGTGTGCATATGTATGTGTGCACACATTAACATATACATACACACAAAACCAAAACAATACCCCTCTCTGACACAAATTGCTAGACATACCCTCCAGAATTTCCAATGCAGTAAGACTAGAACGTTGCCTCCAAGTGCGTGTCTACCAAGCCCCAGGATGGCGTTTGTTCTGGGATCACACTGGTGGCTGTTGCAATAAGTCCTTCCTGGAATTTCAAGGACAGAGGGACTACCTTCTCCTAAGTCTTGTTTGCTTCCTTCTGGTGTCTGTACCACGGAAACGTTACTAGTACCTTCTTCCAGTCACCCTCTAGTCATTGCTATTTAAACGTCCAATGTGGCTACTCTGTGTCATCTAACCACCTTTCTTTGTGTTGCAAATTTCTCTGAACTTGAATTTATGATCTTCACAAGCTATGTCGAGTCTTTATCCATGTTATTTTCATTTTAATTCCTAGGACATCTCCTCTTCTTCTCATACCTAATGGTATTTCTTTTTTAATTTAAGAAGTGTGTGTGTGTGTGTGTGTGTGTGTGTGTGTGTATTAGAGAGAGAGAAAGAGAGAGAGAGATGGGAGTCAGGTGTAGAGCTACAGCATATGTGTGAATGTCAGAGAACAATTATTTTTAAAAAATTATTTTTACTAATTAAATTTGTTGACATTACATATGCACTCAAATTGCTCCCATCTTCTACTCTGTTAACATCCCTTCCTCCCTATAAATCCCTTTCCCACACTGACAGCCATTTTGAGATATCTTCTCAGTGGAAAGAATGTTTATGGTTATAGGCTTCATGATTTTTATATTGATTCATTTCAATTCCTTTAGTTTATGTTTATACAGTAGCTTGCTTAGCCCACTGATACATCCTTCTTCTTGAAACATCCTATTTATTAAGTTCTTTAACATACATGGAATTAATTGCTAAAGACATTTCGTTGTTGTTTACAAAGCAAGGAAAATGTTCTATTTTTGGAGGAAAAGGCCATATATGAATTACAATAGAGTTTCTAATCTTCAGAAAAATGTTAAGGTGATTCTTAAATATTTTTACCACCAACTCTGAAGTCTTCCTTATATCAGATTTGTATATCCCTCATGTGGGTAAAGTAGAAAACAGCCAGCCAGTAATGTTTAGTGACATAAGCAGGCCTGTTTAGGAAGCTGATTCTACTGTATATAGTTCTGTGACTTGGGGCAAGGTACTTAATCTTTGTCAGAGGGCAATTTTATAGAGACAATTTTCTCCTGCTTCCTCCTTCTGCATTTACCTTTACCTGGGTTCCAGGGATCAAACTCGGGCCATAAAGCTTGCATAGCAAGCATCCTTATTCATTGAGCCATCTCACTGGCCCCAGTGAATTTCCTTATAACCGATACTTCTCTGGCTTCCAATTGTTTGTAGACATACACTAAGCACTACATAGGATACAGAAATCTTATGTGAAGGTTGTCTTATGTCAACCTTGTGAATGAATTAAGTGTTGCTTTATGAACAAAAACAGGTTCAGAGAAAATAGGTAATTTGCCTAATAGCCCCCACATTTTTAACACTTCAGTTGCAAGAATTTCCCATATCCATGGAGGACAGATGCCAAGCCCTTGGCAACTGACTAAAACTGCATGTAACACACAACTTTATGTTTGCTGTGTTTTTGCCTCATACATACATACATACATACATACATACATATACATACATGCATACATACATACGTACTTACACACATGGTAAAAGAAAATTTATAAATTAGCCAGTTAAGAGACTGACAATAAAAAATAAAATAGAACCACCATAACTATACTGTGGAAGAAGTGATTTGTTTATAAACTGAGGATTTCAGCACTAGATGTATAAACTGAGGTCATGACCACTCCAAATTATGGTTAAGGGGAAGGTTTTTATTGTAGAAAGGAGGGAGGGTACAGCCCGAGGTGTCTGGAAGAGTTCAGAGCAGAGAAAGAAAGTAGTGCACTGACCATGGCCAGCAGACTAGACAGAGAGAGAGAGAGAGAGAGAGAGAGAGACAGAGACAGAGACAGAGACAGAGACAGAGACAGAGAGACAGAGAGAGAGAGGGAGGGAGAGAGAGAAAGGGAGAGAAGAGAAGGTAGAAAGAGAGAGAGAGGGAGAGAGAGGAGAAGGGAGAGAGAGAGAGGGAGAGAGAGAGGGAGGGAGGAGGGGGAGGAAGGGAGGGAGAGAGGAGCAGGGAGAGGGAGAAAGGGAGAGAAGAGAAGGTGGAAAGAGAGAGAGGGAGAGAGAGGAGAAGGTAGAGAGAGAGAGGGAGAGAGGGGGAGAGAGAGAGGAGAAGGGAGAGAGAGAGAAAGAGAGAGAGAAGAGAAAGACAGAGAAAGAGAGAGAGAGAGAAGCAGGGGAGGGAGGGAGGAAGACAGAGAAAGTGTGGGCAAAGGGCAAAGCTGAAATAGCTGGATTATAAGGAGAGAAGAGGAACTGCAGGAGGGAAGCCCATGAGCTGGAGAAGGTGAGGGTGAGGGGCGGCAACAGAAAAGCCAGCATGCCAGCATGGACTCTGAAATGTGCCCTGGGTACTTGTGATACTGAGGGAAATGTGTACTGGGTACTTGTGATACTGAGGGAAATGTGCCCCGGGTACTTGTGATACTGAGGGTGCCAGAGGCCAGCATGTGCTTTGACATGCTAACAGGCACCACAGACAGCCATTTGTCTGTTCTGCCAGTGGTAAGGGAAATAGGTCCTTTGGTAGAGGGGAACTGGCTTCACAAATTCCTAAGTAGTGTTGGCTTTGTTAAATGACAAAAAATTTGGACCTGACATCTGAACATGATCTCAAAAGCTCTTCTGGATCTTTCTGACCTGAGGTTCGGACTCTCCTCCATTGCCTTAGTAAGAATTTTTACCTTTTTACTTATAGGAACTACTATTTCTCTGCTTCCTATTGGCAGGCCTGGACTGCCAACATCAATATTCTTGCACTTTGGAGACTTTTAAGTAAAACAAAGTTTGCTCAAATATAAACATTCTGGTGCAGCATTTCCTCTGATAATGGAGGTCAGCGCTCCACTCAGTGACTGACAGGCAAGTAACATATACAGTGTGCATACATTGGATGGAGGGACAGTTCATACAATCAGATGGAGCCGGTGAATAATACGAGGACGGCTTTGCCCTAAGGTATGGCTGAGAAGGGTTTTATTACAGATATGAGGGAGAGTACAGCCAGGGGCATCTGGAAGAGTTCAGATTGAACCAGGCTGGGCATAAGAGGAGAAAATGTGGTGGGGGGTGAGAGAGGGAAAGAGTGGGGATAATCCGACTAAGGGAACCAAGCACGAGTCAAGAGAGACAGAATAACCAAGAGGGGCTGAAATGCCAGGGTTATACAGGAAAGAGAAGCTGGCAGAGAAGGGAAGCCAAGCCCCTGGATGATAGAGGTTTAGGGTAGCCGGATGGTGAGAGGAGCTGAGAAGAGCCAGGACTCTGTAACTGGTACTTGCAATACTGAGAGAGCCCAGAGGCCAGCATGTGCTTTGGTTTGCTAATCGGCATCTCAGTTAGCCATTTGTCCCACCTGACAGCCAGGTAGGCTGAGGTTTTATTACACCGCTCACCAAGATGAACAATTTAGAACTCATCAATTATTCATTTCTGGGATTTTTCCATTTAACGTTTTGCACAGTGAGTTGTGTAGGTAAGTAAATCATGGACAGCAGAACTCCAGAGGCTGCAGTGGGAGAACTCCTGAGTGCCTATTAAATGGCTCGGCTCTGGTTCCAATGGCGGAGGTTCTGAAGTAGGCATTGTCAGCACCCACTGAATTCCTACCAGCTCGGAGAGACTCTAACGTGGGTGTTCTCAGAACCACATTTTGAGAAACAGTTCTCTGTATTGACATAATTGGCAGCATCCTTCCTTTAAACACTTCCCTTTGGTTGCTATGATACACCCCCTCCCCCAAGTTCTGTGGGCTCTCTAATTCTGTTCTCCATCTCCCACTTCCTCTCCTGCTTGTACCACTGTCCCCAGACTCTCTGCTCCCTTCTGCTGTCTGTCCCCTGGGGCATAGCTCCAACTTGGGCAGATGGTGGTTCCCAACCTTGCCCTGGTGAGTGCCAGCCTCCTGGTGAGATCTGTGGATTTTGGAACAGAGTAGCATATCATTCAGCCTGGGTCCAGGACTTAGCTGTGAGCCAGGTGATATTGGCGCAGCTGCTCCATCACCCCCACTCTGCTCTGGGCCTTTCCTCTTCCATTAAGATCTCCTGCTTTGCAGTTTTCTAATCAAATTAGTTCCGAGGGAAGAGCTGATATGTTTACATGGTCACACTAATGTGCCAACTCTCCCAGTCACTTGCATTTGCAAAGCCTTTTATGTCTTTGTGGTTTCAACCCTGTTTATTTCAGGCTTCCCTAGCAGATAAGGTGATTCAGAAGGGATCAAGGGGTAGGGGAAGCTGATTTGAGAAGGGCTGGCTCTTCTCTTCTTCGGCTAGGAGGGCAGGACTTGGCCTTTCTAGGTCTTGGGCAGGGATAAGCAGTAACTACAGTCACAATAGACCAGTCCCTAGAAGCACAGGGGTGAGGACAGACAACAGAGTTGGCTAGTGGGCTGACTTCCTGCCACTCCTACTCATAACCACTCCTACTCAAAGCCAATCCTACCCATAACCACGCCTACCCACGGCCACTCCTACCCACGACCACTCCTACCCATAGCAACTTGTACTCATAGACTTCTTTTTGTTGTTGTTGTTGTTGTTTTTTGTTTGTTGTTTGTTTGTTTTGGTTTTTCTAGACAGGGTTTCTCTGAGTAGCCCTGGCTGTCCTGGAACTCACTTTGTAGACCAG
>NW_022196904.1:169334377-169337081 GCF_008632895.1 Mastomys coucha | reverse complement strand
GAAATCCACCTGCCTCTGCCTCCCAAGTGCTGGGATTAAAGGCGTGCGCCACCACCGCCCGGCATCCATAGACTTCTAAGAGCTACTCTTCACTGGTCTCACCTTAAAAGTTCTCTCTTGGGAACAGCCTGACCTGTCAGCCAGTTTGTGGTCCCTTTTTGTGTAAGCAACCGTTTGCCTTTGTTGTATTTATTCCATGTTGTGATTATTTGATTCCCTTCTTCCTTTCTCCATCAGGAGAGTAAGGCTCAAGGGCACCAGACCAGGCTGCCTCACAACCCTTCTATGCTGGTTCATAACAGAGATCACCCGTAGCGGGAAGGGCTGGTTGCATGAACAAGCCCTACCACCCAGCAGTCCCTGAGCTGAAGTAAACTGTCCCCAGTAGTTATGTGGTGCTGAAAGACAGAAATATTGCAGAAAACAGATAGTAATAGAAATGATTCTTGAATGTAAAGCTCCGAGTAGACTTTTGCCCAGTAGAAGGGCAATTGACACTTTCCCTGTCGCTATCAACCAGTTTTGCTTCAAGGTCTGAATGCACTATAGCCTTCCTGAGGTCCTGAGTGCTCTTAGAATTCTCCTTTGAGCCAGTCTTAACATCTTACTGATAGCCTTGTTAGCCGGTAAAATAAAATCTCTGACACATTAGTTTCATATTTGTACACTAGTCAAATTTTTAGCTTCTTAAAAATAGTTTTTATTTGAGTTCCATGAAAACCAAGTATTTTGTGCATCAAAGATGCTATCAGGAAATTGAAGAGTCCCCCTACAAGTGGGTAGAGGTGAATATGAGGGTCTGGAGCTCAGTTCTGGACTAGAGAGACGCACTAGATGGTCTTTTGGGCTATAGGAGTAGTTGCTAAGAGTAAGATAGAAAGAATATCCACCTTAGCCCCAGGAAACAGGGTCCCCAAGTGGCACAGACTCTGAGGAAGAGAGGAAACATGGTGGGGTCGCTAATGGGAGCTTCCTCTACACAGGGGAGGGCAGTGATCTGATTCTTCACTGCTCAAGACTCTAGTGGGGTCACTTCAGTGGCTGCTTAACTCCTACCTAGAGAGTAGACACCCATAGCTAAGATTTGGATTCTTAAACAGAACTTTTTCAACAACACACTATATGTCCGAAACTTTGCTGAGCAGGCTAGCATGCATAAGGACACTGATAAGTGATAAAACAATCTGGCTTAACAAGGGGAGACTTAATTCAAAATACAGGTAGGAGGGAAGGGACTGTTGCAAAGGGGAGGTGGGCTACTGCAATAGAGAGAATGCTGGGACCATGGGATCTATGAAGAGTTAGTCAGAAAGGGGGTTCTTTTATAGAGATGAATAAACACAGCTGGAAAGAGTGGGGCGTGGAGAAATAGGGCAAAAGGCGACTTAATGGGATGGTACATCAATGTCTCACCCAGAGACTTGCCTGTTCTCAGAAGGGCTTGCGTGCTGGCTAGCCTGAGGGTGGTCAACATGCCGCGTATCTGAAGAAAGGAGAAATGCTAACCAGAGTTTGGCTAAGGAGAGGCTTGTCAGTGGAGTGGTGGGGTTATACAGTTCCACTCATCATTTATGAGACCGGGAGTGGGCATTTGCGAGTTTGGATGGATTTGCTTTTTCTGGCCACTGTGACAAATGCCTGATAGAAATCAGATTAAGGAGGGAAGGCTTTGTCTTGGTTCAAAAGTTGGAGGGTGTGGCCCATCTCAGCAGGGAGGGCATGGGGCAGGAGTATGAAGAGGCTGATCACATTGCACCCACAATCAGGAAGCTAGGAAGAGCCGAGATGGAGTGATCCACCCATCTACTTTCTCTGTTTTTCTTGGTCTGGGACTCCCAGTTCACGGAATGGGGCCACCCACATTCAGGGTGTGAATTCCCTCCACTGCAGCTGAACCTCTCTGGAAAGGCCCTGACAGACACATCGCCCAGATTTGTCTCCTAGGTTAAATTGCCAATGAAGGTTATCCATCACTTGACCATCCATCCCTTGTCAAATTGATACCCAACACATCACTTTTCATCCAGCCAAGTTGACCATAAAGATGAACTCTCACAGCCTTTCTGTTGTCTTCTTGAAGTCAAATGGGAAAGAGAAGTTCTTTATAGAAAACTATTGACAGTGTCTTTTGCCTTACAGAAGCTTTGTAATTTTATGAGGTCCCATTTATCAATTCTTGATCTTAGAGCAGAAGCTATTGCTGTTCTGTTCAGGAAAATTTCCCCTGTGCCCATGTGCTCGAGGCTCTGCCCCACTTTCTTTTCTATTAGTTTCAGTGTATCTGGTTTTATGTGGAGGTCCTTGATCCATTTGGACTTGAGCTTTGTACAAGGAGATAGGAATGGATCGATTTGTATTCTTCTATGTGCTAATCGCTGGTTGAGCCAACACCATTTGTTGAAAATGCTGTCTTTTTTCCACTGGATTGTTTTAGTTCCTTTGTCAAAGATTAGGTGACCATAGGTGTGCGGGTTCATTTCTGGGTCTTCAATTCTATTCCATTGATCCACCTGCCTATCACTGTACCAATACTATGCAGTTTTTTAATCACAATTGCTCTGTAGTACAGCTTAAGGGCTGGGATGGTGATTCCACCAGAGGTTCTATTATTGTTGAAAATAGTTTCCAATGTCTTAGGTTTTTTGTTATTCCAGATGAATTTGCAAATTGCTCTTTCTAAATCTGTGAAGAATTGAGTTGAAAT
>NW_022196904.1:169325083-169333454 GCF_008632895.1 Mastomys coucha | reverse complement strand
AAGTGCTGGCTGACAGGAGCCTGATATAGCTGTCTCCTGAGAGGCTCTGACAGTACCTGACTAATACGGAAGTGGATGTTCACAGCCATCCATTGGCCTGAGTACAGGGTCCCCAATGAAGGAGCTAGAGAAAGGACCTAAGGAGCTGAAGGGTTTGCAGCCCCTTAGGGCGAGCAACAAAATGAACTAACTAGTACCCTCAGAGCTCCCAGGGACTAAACCACCAACCCAAGAGTACACATGGTGGGACTAATGGCTCCAGCAGCATATGTATAGCAGAGGATGGCCTACTCGATCATCAAGGGCAGGAGAGGCCCTTGGCCCTGTGAAGGTTCTATGCCCCAGTGTAGGGGAATGCCGGGGCCAGGAAGCAGGAGAGGGTGGGATGGTGAGCAGGGGGACGAGGGATGGAACAGGGTTGTTTTTTTGTTTTGTTTTATTTTATTTTATTTTATTTTATTTTTTTCGGAGAGGAAACTGGAAAAGGAGATATCATATGACATGTAAATAAAGAAAATCTCTAATAAAAAAAGAAAGTCATTTTTTCAGAACACAAGAAGGAGTGGGGTAAGGAAGAGAAAAATTCCTTTAATTCTTACACCATTTTCCAGTGTCAAAAGATGCAGCTAAACCCTAATCTTGCCAATACTATCTGACATTGGAACTGTATCCCTTCCACCTGGGTGAGAGCTTTATCTTCTAAGGCAACACAGGCTTTGGTCCATGGTTTGAGGACCACCTTCTTTTTCTTGAATGGTTAACACATTTCTATTTTATTTTATGTGTAAGGTGTTTTGCGTACATACATATCTGTAGACCACATCCATGTCTAGGAAGAAGAGGCATCAGCTCCCGAAGAACTAGAGTTACAGATGGCTGTGAGCTGCCATGTGGGCACAGGGAATCGATCCTGAGTCCTCTGGAAGAACAAGCCAGTGCTCTTAAAGCCCAAGACTTTTGACTGTCCCCTTGAATGGGTTCTCCTGTTTGAATTACCAAGATCCTGTCTTCCACTCTGCTTTGAAGTGTACCCTAAAGACCCAGTCTGGACTGACAGCAATGGATTCGCCATTTTGAGGAAGGGATGTATCTCCTATAGACAGAACTAGATGACCATTAGTGTTTTGTTCCCAGGGAGGTTGGCTTTGTTTTTTAAAACTCATGTTTGAAAGCACATATCAAGAATATTGATGTCAAGAATATTCAATATCAAGGATATTGAATCTAAAAATGCAGATTTCTAACTTATCTTGAAAGGTGGGTTGCTCCAGCAATTCTGGCTTGTATATGTACTTTTTGCCTTCTGAACTGGTTAACAATATCCTAGACAGTGACGTATGAAATCGAATACTTATTTATGGCAACAACTATTACTTTGGATGCCGCTGCTATTATATGATCAAAGTGAAGAGAAGAATGGCCTCGCCGTCTCCTTTCTTCTCATCAATATTCACCTGACCTGTCGAGACACTCGTGTTTTCTATCTGTATATCCGTTTCCTGCAGGCTGCTATTTCCCTCTAGTAATAGCACAGTGTGGCAAAGGGAATTTGCTTTCAGAGACTTTGTTAGTCAAGATACCAGTTGGGGAAAATTGGATGCAATCAGTGCCACCAAGTTTATGCTGACTTGCTCAACTCACAAAGACTTGATGTCATTGACACAAGGTCTTCTGTGTCTGTAAACACTTCCCTAGACATCTTACTTGTTTGTCCAAGTGCTCTGCCTCATGACCAACTTAGATCTCATGAAATGCATGCTCTGGTCACATCCTACTTCTTGACATCTTCTATACACAGGAGAGGCTGTTGAGAGTCCTTGGTGGGTGTACAAGTTCTGGGGGAACATTCCTTTTCTTTTGGATACAAGGTTATTAACTTGGGGCATAGGCTTAATTCCTGTAGTTTAAAACGTTTCAAACACAAAGCCTTTGATCTCTGAAGTCTTTGATGTCTGATGTATTTCTGGTTTCCCTTCTCTCGAGTTAGGGGCTTTTTTCCTGGTGTTTCCATAGCTTCCTGGGTTTGCTGTTGTTCTTGCTCAACATAGGGTATTGTATAGCCTGTTACTGAGAGCCATGACCGGAGCCCCAAGTCTAGTCAGCCTTTGATCCAAGGACACTGTACACCCACCCCCCTCATCCCTACATCAACCTTTCCCCAGAGCAGTTCCTGGGTGAGGCTTGAAACCTTAATAGCCATGGATAGATATCATATGATAAAACTCAGCACATCAATTTTCAAGTGACATTTAGTGCTCCTGAGCTCTGCCTTCTATCTCATCTGTACCACTAAGTAGCCCCCTATCTCTTGATCACAAGGTTTCTCAACCATGACTGCCTTGCAGAGGGTTTTATAGACAGTGTGTCTCTGCCGTTGTCTCTTGGGAACAGATGTAAAAAACGACAATCAATTCATTTAGCTAGTTGGTATATAGCTCTCTCTGTGTCCTCTCCCAGTGCACATTCAAACTGCAGTATTTACTCACCCCAGCCAGTCTGGCAGCACCCTCCAGGCTTTTACACAGGTTGAGTGCACGACGTTTGACCAGCTGGCAATGTTCCATCCTTTCTCTCTATCCAAAGGCTGAGCTTTACTGTGGTGGTTCCCTAGATACCGTCAAGATCTGGGCTTGTGAAGTACAAGGGGATAATGCCACATTCAAAGTCGTCCGGACGCTGGTCCTGTCTTCTTGACATTCACAGAGCCTCTGCCCCTGCTGTCTACAGGATGCTTGGTTTTGACTATGTGAGCATTTGTGTGATGTAATTTCTGAGGACACACTAAATTCTACGTATCCACTCTCTACTCTCCAATCTGTCCAATTTGTTTATTCATGCTTGAAGTTGCTTTAACAAAATTTTCATTTCCAGTTAAAGTTTTTAAGAGCCGTAGACACAGATGTACATACACACATATGCACATATACTATATATCACATATTATAAATGCATATTAATAGTTCTAATTAGCAAGTTAATAATTAATACACCTTTCAATTAAATTAACATTTAATTAATAATTTAATTATTAGTTTTCACCAGCTACAACACATATTCATGGACGTTTATAAATCATAGCTGTAAAGGAGCCATTCATACTATGAACACCAGGTTTGACCATTCCCATTCCCATTCCCAGAACACTCGCCTCATGTTTTCTCCCCTCTCTAGCTTTGTTCCTTAGACCCCACCAATGGCTCACAGCAAGAATGGTATATTCATTCATTTGGTTTTTTTAAAAATAGCTACATAAAATTTATATCTATTTACCCTCACAACATATTGCTTTGAGATATGCTTACAACGTGGAAGGGCTAGATGGAGTGAGTTAGCATATGCATCCTTTACATGAGCATCACACTTGTCTGCTTTTGCTCTTTATCTTAAGATTTATCCACCCTGTGGTATTTAGTTATAGTTTGTTCAAGTTTTTTTTTTTTTGATGTGCACTTAAACCAAACTTATTCAAGTACTTTAACTTGGAGTGCTTCTAGCTTTCTTTCTTACTAATAGATTTGCTATAAATATTCTAGCTCAGGTCTTTCAGCGACTATGAGCATTTTCTGTTAAAGAATCAAACAGATGAAACCTTGATATACATATTCAACATTAGTCAGAGTTATTCAGCACCCTTCCCAACTCTGAGCACCAGTGTGCACAAGTTAAGGTCAGAGCACATCTTCAGCATCACTAGATGAGCTGCTTTCTCCCTTAGCCGCTCTGTTAATGCAACCGGGCGTTCTGTGTTCACAGTCTGCATTTGTCCTAAATGTAAGTGCCTTGCTGCATATGCACTGGCTTTTGGTGTCTTCTTTGGATGGATCCTTCAAATCTTTTGCCATTTTTTTTTCTACTGAGATTCTACTTTTAGTGTAATACATTTTTTCAATGCTTTTAAAAATTTAAATTTTATCTGTACAGAGTTTTTCCTACATGTATCTCTGTATATCACATATGTGATGTGCCCACAGAGGCAGAAGACAGCATTGGATGTTCTAGAACTGGAGTTACAGATGTTTGTGAACTGACATGTGGGTTCTTGTAGGGCAGTGGTCTGTTCAGGCAACCTGGGCCCAGTTGAGTATAAGTCTAGAACTCTGGAGCCCCAGTGGTCAATATTTTTGCCTGCAAGAGCCAGAAGGAATGGAGTTCAGCAATAACTCCTGGGACCTTGGCTCTTGTCTCAGTCCCAACCCCCAGCAGCTGACCCCAAAGGAGATGTGTGCTCTGTCACGTAGACAATGCCCCAAGCTCCCAGCATTCTAGCTGGACCCTACCCCCAGTCATCTGACCACAGCCAGATAGCCACACCTCACAATATATAAGGGATGGTT
This sequence comes from Mastomys coucha, assembly GCF_008632895.1. Lineage (NCBI taxonomy): Eukaryota > Metazoa > Chordata > Mammalia > Rodentia > Muridae > Mastomys > Mastomys coucha. Next base: position 169,329,120 of record NW_022196904.1, on the reverse strand, counting down.
CACCCCCTCCCCTCTCTCTTGCTTTCTTCCTTTCTCTCTTGCTCTTTGTCCTCTCTTGCTCTCTCTTCTTCTCTTGCTCTCTTGCTTTCTTCCCCTCCTTTTTCTCTCTCTCCTCTTCTTTCTTTCTCTCCATATGATCATGACCAGTCTATTTTTTCTTTTCTATAATAAAATATCTCACAATTATGCATTGCCTCCACTTAACAACTAACACACAGTGCAGCCACAGACATCAGCAGCAGACAGCCTCAGCAGCGTTGGGACCCCAGGCTATTTGATTCCCAATATGTTCTGGGAATCAAACCTAGATTCTGCATGGTCAGCCAGTGCTTTTAGCCTCTGTGGCATCTTTATAGATCCTAGTATAATAGTTTTAAAGTATAGTTTTTTAATATACTGGCTATGTATGCACACTCATATAAATGTGTGTGTCTATGCATGCATTTATGTGAATATATACATTTCTTTTTCTTCACCCTGTAACTTAACTTTTCATTTTCTTAATAAAATCTTTTAAATGAAACAGAAGTCTTAATTTATTTATGCTTCCTTGTGCACTCTATTTAAGTCTTTCTGGCTCTAAGAGAAAAATATTTAAAAATACCATAAAGATGTTTTTCTGTTTTATTTAAAACTGACTTGTGTATGGTGTAAGGTAGGAATCAAGCCTCACTTTTTAAACCATATGTTGTGCAGCAATCTCTTCCAAACTGAATAATTCCTCCTTGTTTTAAAGATTTACTTTCTTCTTGCAGGTGTTGGAGGAGGCCAGAAGGGGGCACTGGAACCCTTGGAACCGAGGTTACAGGCATATTACAGTAGCCTGATGTGGGTGCTGGGAACTGAACTCAGGTCTATCGTAAGAGCAGTATATATGCATTCTTAACCACGAAGCCATCTCTCAGACCCAATTTCCTCCAGTTAAAATATTGCATCCTGGAGGGAAGCTCCCAAGTCTCTGTAAGTTTCGGAGGAAGCCTTGTTAAGATTCAGGCAGTAAACAACTCCCAAGTATCAAGAAGTCCCTGAAACTTACCAGGCTCACAAGGCCTCTCTCTCCTTAAGGTTATTAATGCTAAAGAGAGGGAACTCTGACCTCCTGAGCTGCCAGTAAATTGTGCAGAGAGCTCCAGGGTGCTTGCTTTCATGAGTTATCACCCATACTGGGTGAGCTTTTGTAGATGCAGCTGCCTGTGGGTTGTCTGTGCTCTTGTAAGTAACCCTCACCATGCTCCTCTAAGTGACTCCAATAACACTGGTTCCCTGAGTTGGACTTTGGTGGCATTGTTCCTTTGGTCTGTCATTTGGTCCCCTATCTGGAATGAATATCAGGGATGAGTATCATGTTTCTCCAGAAAAAGTCTCATATAATATTATTCTATTCTCTTGACCCAGAACAACGTATTAGCCAGACCATATTTAATCCTATGCTCTTAACCACAGGACTGCGTATGTATTGATCTTGGACATACTTGAGAAACAGTTAATAGTTGAATTTATTCTGTTCATATTTGATCCTCTTTGCAAGTAGCGCTCATTATAGTCACTATGAATAAGGCATCATTTCACAGGAATCACTTCATTTTAAACTTCATCAATGACTGTAATATAGATACTTGTATTATCCTATTTTACAGGTGAGGAAATAATTTGCCTGAACTTCTCTAGCTTGTAAGTGGCAGGAACATGACTTCAGGGAAATTCTTGTTAACTCTGATGTCAGAGAAGCTTTTGATGGGGGAAGACAGTAATAGTATTATGTTGCCAGGGGAGAGATAGAGAGAAGAGCTATAAAAAACAAAAACAAAAACCAAAAAACAAAACAAAAAAAACAGGTTGAAGAGATAGCTCGGTGGTAAAGAGCATAGAGTGCTCTTGCAGTGGATCTGGGTTTGGATCCCAGTACTCACATGGCAGATCCCAGATGTCTGTAACTCCAGTTCCAGGAGTTCTGATGCCCTCTTCTGGCCTCCATAGTCACTGCATGCATTTGATATATACACAGGCAAAATAACCCTTATGCACATAAAATAAAAATGAATTAAAAATCTTTTTAAAAAAGTAAAGAAGTAGAGAATATCTTAACTGAAGTGCACAAATATTAAAGCCTTTTTTTTAACAGAAGAGGTATTTTAATTTTTTTGTGTGCTTTGCTAAAGTTTCAAATTTCCTCCAAAGCAAATTTCATTTATTATTTCTCCAAAAAAGTGTTTTGTTTTTGTTTTTGTTTTTGTTTTTTTGTTATCCTCTTGGATTCCACTCAGACGCTTACAATCCTTCAATCTTTTCAGCTTTAGAAGCACCTTTCGCCAGAGGAAGCTCCACTCCCAGGCGCTCTAACACGGCCAGGATCAGAGGTAAGGAGGACACAACATCTGTCCCAACACTGGGAGTAACTGGGACCAGCGGGACCAGGCACACAGGAACTCTGCCAGCCCAGTAGCTCGGGTCTCTTCCAGTCTGTCTAGGCTGGTGCCCTGAGCAGACCTTGGGTGCAAGTTCCTTAGCCAGTCAGTCTCACAACACCCAGAGGAAGCTCCACTCCCAGGCACTCTAACAAGCCCAGGGTCACAGGATCCCAGAGACAGCTTGATTCTGAGGAGTTCTGACAGAACCAGGATCACAGGAAGGACAGGCTCCAGTCAGATTTAGCAAGGGCACGTAGCACTAGAGATAACCAGATGATACGGGGCAAGGCAAGCTTAACGATATAAGCAACACAAACCAAGGTTCCTTGGCATCATCAGAACCCAATTCTCCCACCATAGCAAGTCCTAAACACACCATTATACCAGAAAAGCAAGATTCAGATATAAAATCTGGTGATGATACAGGACTTTAAGAAAGGCATAAATAGCACCCTCAAAGAAATACAGGAGAACACAGGTAAACAGTTAGAAGCCCTTAAAGAGGAAACACAAAAATCCCTTAAAGAATTACAGGAAAACACAATCAAACAAGTGAAGGAAATGAGCAAAACCATCCAGAATCTAAAAATGGAAATAGAAACAATAAAGAAATCAGAGAGAGAGAGACAACCTTGGAGATACAAAACCTAGGAAAGAAATCAGGAGTCGTAGATGCAAGCATCACCAACAGAATACAAGAGATAGAAGAGAGAATCTCAGGGCAGAAGACACCATAGAAAATATTGACACAATGGTCAAAGAAAATGCAAAAAGCAAAAATCTCCTAACCCAAACATCCACAAAATCCAGGATGCAATGAGAAGACCAAACCTAAGGATAATAGGTATAGAAGAGAGTGAAGATTCCCAACTTAAAGGGCCAATAAATATCTTCAACAAAATTACAGAAGAAAACGTCCGTAACCTAAACAAAGAGATGCCATGAACATACAAGAAGCCTACAGAACTCCAAATAGATCGGACCAGAAAAGAAATCCCTCCCATCACATAATAATAAAAACATCAAATGCACTAAACAAAGAAAGAATTGTAAAAGCAGTAAGGGAAAAAGGTCAATTAACATATAAAGGCAGGCCTATTAGAATTACACCAGACTTCTCACTAGAGACTATGAAAGCTAGAAGATCCTGGGCAGATGTCATACAGACCCTACAAGAACACAAATGCCAGCCCAGGCTACTATACCCAGCAAAACACTCAATTACCATAGATGGACAAAATAAGATATTCCATGACAAAACAAAATTTACACAATACCTTTCCACAAATCCAGCCCTACAAAGAATAATAGATGGAAAACATCAACATAAGGAGCAAAGCTACACCCTAGAAGAAGCAAGAAAGTAATCTTTTAACAAATCCACACAAGCCTAATTCCACCTCTTACAACAAAAACAACAGGAAATAACAATTACTTTTCCTTAATATCTTAATATGAAAATTAATATTACCAACATATCCTAATTGATTGAAATCCAAAAATATGAGGAATTAGAAATTTGTTGATTGTCATCCAATGGTCTCTTTAATTTGGTAATGGGAGAAATAGGTCCAATATTGTACAAACTATATATACTTTCAGCTTGTTTGTGACAGTGTCTTGCTGTGT
>NW_022196904.1:169262577-169324435 GCF_008632895.1 Mastomys coucha | reverse complement strand
CTTTATATATTTATGTTCATTTAAGAAAATACTAGTAGTGATGTATTATTTTGAAATATACAGTTAACGTGTTTGGAGTTATTTAAAATTTATATTGAGAAAAACATGTATTTTCAGTATTGCTGTAGACAAGCATTTACATAACACTGTTAAACTGATTGTTGTTTTATATCAAACAGCTTTTATAATACTCATTTTTGTTGTTATAATATTTTATAAATTTTAAGGAATATGACAAAAAAAGATATTGTAGGTATTGAAGAGGAGGTCTCTGGGAGGAGTTGGGGTACAAAAGGGAAACAAGAATGTGATTTAATTCTATTTACTTAAAATACGTTTTTAAATGTTAACAAATTCAGATAAACTGAAATCATGTAACTTTTCTCATCATATTGCAATAAAACTTAAAAAAAGAAGCACCTTTCATTTCTCTATTCCTTATCTGTATACTTAATTAGCCACAACTTCTACCTTGTATTCCTTCAACTATTAAATTATTTCTCTCAGTTCTCACTGCCTGACATCTGCTCTGATGAACTCGCCACTGTCCCTCCTCCCTGCAAGCCATTCCATTAAAGGGATAATATACTATTCTGCATTCTATTAAAGAGATAATAGATTACTAAAGCACTACACATAGTGTCTCCTTTTCAAAGCTGAACCCTTTAGATGCAACGTCTAAGCTGATTTTCACACCCTTGTCCATCCAAGATGACACCTCTGTTTTATAACGCTCCTTTATCACTGACCAAATGCTGAAATGTAGTATTCAAGAGCATTCTAAATCTGCCTCAAGTGACCTCTGCAGCCTTACCTCGCTACTCCTTTAAATTCTGCTCCCCGTGAAGTCATCACCTCATGCTCCCCTAAACCAGCCATGGGTTTTTCTACCTCCAGTCTTCTCTTGAAAGTCCACTGCCTTGATTCTCATCCCCTTTCCCATATCCTTTAGCATTTAAGATCTACATTTAAATTATAGTTCTAGTCTGATTTCTTCTAAAGTCTTTCCCACATATTGCTAATCTCTTTCTCAAATTATTTGATTACTTTTCTCCATAAAAAATAGTTCCTAATTTGCCCAAGTATCACAACTGGCTTTGGCCTTTTTGAAAGGCAGTAGATATATTAAACACAAGCCCAGAACTCAGAGGCAGTTGTATTTGGGCCCATTTACGTCCTCGTGACTTTGGGAAAGTCAGTTTCTCTAAATCTGCTTCCTTGTCTGTTAAAATAGGAATGATAGTATTTTGTCTTGTTTAACCATGTTACATATGTGTACTTATGTGGGTATGAACCTGTGGACATGACAACATATATGTGGTAGTCAGAGGACACCCCAGATGTTGGTTCTCAGAGGCCTTCCACCTTTTGTTTGAAACGGTATCTCTTGACTCTGGACTCTGACATGTAGTTAGTCTAATTGGTCCACGAGCTCCCAAGAATCCACCTATTTAGCCTCTTTTTCACCATCATGAGATCACACCACCAGGCCCCATCTTTTTACGTGGATTCTGAAGATTCAAATTCAGGTTCTCATGCTTGCAAGGAAAGCACTTAAACCATCGACTCATCTCCACCCCTTCAACAAATATTTAGGACAATTGCTTATCTGCCATTGTGCTGAGGACTAGGGGTTGCAATAGAGAGTCACAGTCCCTATTCTAGTAGAGCTAATACCTTGACGATAGAGAATGGGATAAACCATTAGTGCATATACTTGTTGGTAGTTGGTATTGAAAGTGAGGTGTGTGTGGGTTATAGTAATCTCACCCAGTCTGTGAGCCAGTTTGGTTATGAAAAACTTTCCCTTTATCTATGCTGAGGTTGGGAGGATAAGAAGGGGTTATGCAGGTAAACAGGAGGGAGATTCCAGATACAGGAAGAAGTGAGTCTCATCCAATGAAGTGGGAACTGAGAAAACAGATTGTTCTGGTTTTCTGTTGGTGTTGCTGACATAAAAAAACGTAACTCTGACCTGAAAGGGAGTATCAAAGGTTATTCTAGATCCAAATAAAGTCAACCATGGTCAGGGAAGACAGATTTAGGTTATCTCAAACGCCGTGTTGCAATGTGGGCACAATTTCATGAAGTTTTATAGTAAACAAAGTCACAAATCATGATGTGATGGACATTCTTGGTTGTCAACTTAACCCCATCTGGAATTAATTAAAACCCAAGTGGCTGGGTACATCTGTGAGGGATGTTTTTCTTAATCAAATAATTTAAAGTGGGAAAAATCTACTTTTAACCTAGATCTTTTAGGGTGTGAAGACCCACCTATAATCTGGGCCACACCTGCTGGCAGCCTATACAAAGCACGTGGAAGAAGAAAGCTTGCTTTCTTTGCCTGATTGCTTTTGCAAATCCATTCCTTCACTGGCATTGGAGCTGACTTTTTTGGGATTCCACTGTATACTGAGGACCAGCTAAGAAATCTAGTCTCATGGACTGAACAGCTACTGGATTCTTGGACTGTGTAGTCATACATAGGAGCACATGCGCGCCCGCACATGTGTGTGTGTGTGTGTGTTCGTGCGTGTGCTGTTCCTCTAGAGAACTCTGACTAATACAGATGATAACCTGAGGTAGCGTGCATGCGTGTGCGTGTGTGTGTGTGTGTGTGTGTGTGTGTGTGTGTGTGTGTGTGTGTGTGGTGTTCCTCTAGAGAACCCTGACTAATACAGATGATAACCTGAGGTTGGTGGCGATAGCCAAGTTTGGGAGTCTCTGTCATAGGCCTTAGATGCCATCTGATGACATTCTTAACCAAGGGTTGGGAAAGTTAGGAGACATTTGTGCTTTCTAAAAGGACTTAGAAATCTTCTTAAGGATCTTAGCTCACACACAGGTGGGTAATACATGGTTATTTAAAAGGTTAAAGGTAGCCCAGGATATTTGGCACTGGGTCTGCAACATTGTGACTTTCCATAAATTGAAATTGTAATCCATCAATTGACCATGTAGAATGATTAAAACAGGCAACCGTTTTTGTTTTTCTGGGAATCTCAATTCATAGCATATAGCAAACCACCCCAAGAGTTTGTTGCTTGAAGCAACAATTAATTGGCCTGAATCTGCAGTGTGGGTCAGACTCAGTGAAGATGGCTCAGGTCTGTCTGCACTACTCTTTACCATCAAGAAGACAGAAAGGGTCAGGCAGAAGCTGCATCATCTGTTACAACTCAGCTTCAGAAGCCTCTCACCACTAGTTCTGTAGAGCCTTGACAGCTTGACAGAAACTGCAGAAATCAGGTTACCATGGAGAAGTATCAATGCCGCATCAATCTTAATGAAGAAATATTCATGTGATCATTTGGGGCAAATAAGTGTGTTCAGACATAAAGTATAACAGAACATGTTATTAAAAGCATGGTTTGATATTTTATGGCCATCACCATCCATCTCTGGCCATTATCTCATACCACCATAGCATTTTGTTGCTTTGGGCATCAATATATTATTGCATTTTTTTAATCATTGATAACATAACTTAAGGCCTGGGACCCATAGGTTTCCATATGCCATATACTTATAGTATATGATAGTACACCTTGATTTTTACTATTTTATATGCTCTGTTTTTTAAACTAATTTATCTTTGAGATAAAGAAGTGGTTTTTACATGTCTGTAATCCCAATGGCTGCTCTACCCCTAGTGTGTTCTCAATGGGTGTTTGTGTCTTTTAATATTGAATTGTAATTGCTTACTTGAGATTTTTCCATCAGGTAAGCTTTCTGTCCTGTGTTGATTCAAATTCAGATTATGTGATCTATCTATAGCATATACTTTGCACTTAATGTCTCCAGTAGCTGCTGACCTCAAAGCAAAAATGAAAACCTTTGATTGAATGGAGAATAGAAACATATCAACTCAGAAACTACTCCCCAGAGAATCATGAACTGAGAGATAGGAGCTGAATTGTGTGAAAGGAAAATGCTGCCCAGCCCTCATGGACCTGTGGGGCCAAGATCTGTGCCTAACTCTCTTATGCATAAAGCAAAGCATGTGTTGAAGAAATGGTGTGTTATGGTTCTATTGCTGTGAGGGGACACCATGATCAAGGCAACTTAAAAAATAGCATTTAGTTGGGGATCTGCTTAAGTGTTGGAGGGTAAGTTCATGACCACCATGGTTAGCAGGCTTGCCAGCAGGTAGGCATGATGCTGGACCAGTAGCTGAGATCACATATCCTGATCCACAAGTTACAGGGGTATGGATACATATATACAACTGGATACACCCATACTCACTCACACACACACACACACACACATCATATCTATCTATCTATCTATCTATCTATCTATCTATCTATCTATCTATCTATCTTATCTTATCTATCTATCTATCTATCTATCTATCTATCTATCTATCTATCTACTGGGCCTCTGGGCTTTTGAGTTTCAGTAAATGAGGACCAAGCATTCAAGCATCTGAGTCTATTGGGACCCATTCTCATTCAAACCACCATAGTTGGCAAAGCCGTTGAGAGGCTTGCTGCTCTTTCACAGGACCAGGGTTTGGCTCCCAGTACCCACACCACTCTGTAACTATTGTTCTAGGGCTTACAATACCATCTTCTGTCCTCCATGTGTAATGTAACATGGAGAAGCAGGCACACACATATTACATATAAGCAAAACTTTAAAAATTTAAATGCAGGGCCTACAACATCAGCACAGGGTTGTTGGAAAACTAAAAAGAAGTCAAAAGATAAAGATGTTTTTAAAAGGAGCAAAAATGCTAATGCATCTCAAATATTGGTATAAAAGAGTTGCATATAGGCTACAGGAGTTCTTATTAGTGATAAAAGGATAAAGTGATTGGTTTTTAGATATCTATCAAAAATGATTGCTTGACAAAATAACTCAATGCTATAATATTAAACTATGAGGCTTCCTGTTTACATTTTTAAGGAAACATTTTTATTAAAGTATAATTCAAATGCATCTTGAAATACACGAATTTATAATTATATAATTAATAAGATCACACTCACTGCTCTGCGTAAATCAGGGTGTATCTATGATTTGTTGCCAGGAATAAAAAAAGTCTTTAACTGATTGACAGGGATATTGTTATCTACTGTTTAGGATAAAAGATTTAAAAGATTCAGAGTTTTTCCTTAAAATGGGCCCGTTGTAAAAGCGAGAAGCATGCCAGTTCTATTCAGCAAATGTTTTAGTAGCTCCTGTGATTTCAGAGGTACAGTGTTGACTACGGAAGGCGAGATGAATAACCGCTGGTACTAGAAGGAAGCAAGATCTGAACCCAGTAGAAAGAGGAATGGGACGTCACGGTGTAGGAAAGCAAAATGAAGGAAGAACCCAGTGGGGCTTAAAATAATTTAATTTTGCCTGCCTGGGTTTTTTTTTTTCTTTTAATTCTATATTGGATGCCCTTTCCGCCTGTGCTAGGTTGCTTACTGGCATAGAATTTGCGACCCTGTGAAATCTTCTTCATTCCCCATTTCTTCTTTTCCTCGCCGACTCGATCTCTTCAGCCGCCAGCACTGCATTTGGAACAGTATCTATTGTGTGGGTGGCGGAACGCGGAGAAGTTATTTCTGTTCTAATTATGAGCACTGTTTTCGTAGGGGAAAAGGAAAGGGTAATAAGGCAGATCTGAGGCTGAGCCGCTTGCTGGGCGAGGATGCTCCTTGGAGGCGTTACTAAGGTTTCTAGAGAGAGGACCGCAGGTGACAGGCAGGGTTTTTTCTATAGCAAGAGACATTTTTCCAATGAAGGACGTGGGCTGGGCAGGGCCACAATGTACGACGTGTTGGATTCCCTAGAGGGGAAAGGAGATGGCCCCAAGGAAAAATGAGGGACCAAAGCAGGGAGCCTCCGCTTCCTCTTCCGGGCCTTTTCTTCCATCGTCCTTGTTTACCCCGAGCCGTTCTGGCTGCAGCACACGGCTGGCTCGCCGGAGAACGGTGCCTTGTAGATGTGGCACGGCTCTAAGCCGGGCCGGAAGCGGTTCCCAGCCGGTACCCGTAGGGCCAGGCGTGCAGCGGGCGGTGGCTGTGGCGCGGGCGGCGGCGCTGCGTGGCTCCGGAGGACCGGCGCGGATCTGCAGCGGCTCGCTGAGGCCGTGGGTCGTCGCTGCAGCTCTCAGGACTCTTGGGGCGAACTTGCCAGACAGAGAGGAGCGGAAGGGAAGGGGTGTGTAAGGAGGGCCGTGGGCGTATTTGGTATCAGAGAGGGCTTTGAAACTGGTTCCTCTTAGTGGTTGATTCTAATTTATATTTTGACAGATTCGGGAGGCAGCAGATGTCTCATTCTCGAGATTTTCTTAACTCCAGTCGATTGGTAGCATGATTTGAGTGAGATCTTTTTAGTGAAGCTACTGAGTTTAAGATTGCTCAAGGGATGGATGAATCTGCCAGAGGAATAAGAAACGGGGAGTCGGAGCAGGGAAGTGGTGTCGGGGATGAGGGGTCAAGATGATCTACAAGTTCGTATTTACAGGTTTTACTGTACTAGATACCGTTCCCAAACTCTTTGAGATTGATGTCTTACTCCTGCGAGGTCCGAACTTCTTTACATAACCTTTATGTTAATCTTTACATAAGTGGGGAAGCCAAAAAAGCATATGTGCCAGCCAGACCTTAGATTCTGCTAAGCTCCAGGCTCCACACTGCGGCTTTCCACCATCAAAATATGAAGCAGTTGGGGATATAGGATTAGGGGGTAGTATAATTTGAACAGTCGTGATAAGATGTGCTAAAAGGTATGACTTCTAGGTGTATAAGGCAATGATAGATGTCAGTCAAGGAAGGTGGTGGCACCTGGGGCCTGCAAACCTGGGTCTCCAAGCTTGGCTGTCATCTCTTTAGCGTTTGTTGGGATAGGGAAGAGAGGTATATACACACACACCCAAGTTTGAAAGTGGAGTTACAGAGACTCACAGAATTTAATGATTTGACATAGCTACCTTATTTAACAGATGGAATGACATAAGGAAGGTAGTCAAGAATGGAAACACTGGCTGTCCTAGCTGTACTTGCCAACACAAATGCTAAAGTTAAAGTTAATGTCTCTTTACCTGGACTGGTTCCTTTCAACTGGAGAGATTGCAACCCACCCTTTTCCCCTATTAATGTGTGTTACAAATTCTGTGCACTTGCAGACACAAATACCAAAGCTGAAAAATAGTATCACTTGACCTGGACTGGCTCCTGTCTGCTGTAGGAGTTGAATATTGATGACATACAGTAGTGAAATCATCTATACCCTTACTCATGTGTTCCAAACTCTGTGTAATGCTGGAATCAAATGCCTTTCAGTGACAACTGAGTGACAGCTGAAGCTTTTCAGCAATTCCAAGAATATCTGTCTGAAAATAATAAAACTGACTAAGTCTAGGGGTAAGGAAACTTATTTTAAGGAGACTTCAGACAAAACTCATACTTAAAAAAAAGGGAAAAATTTTAATCAGCTGATAATGTACTGTTTACAAACACTAATTCTGGCACATTGTGCCTAATATTCCCAAGAGATTGTTGAAACTGGGTCCTTGAGAATCACGTAGATTAGTTTAACTACATTCTCATTCCCAAAATGCAAGTCCTTATTTTTAACTTGAAAAGTCATATCATAAGCTTTATAAAGTGCTTATCACTGTGTCTGTGACAGAGTAATAATATAGTCATTTATTGCTTAACAAGACTTAAATACATCTTGCAACTTCTGCATTGTTGAAACATCATAGAGTATGCTGACACAGTAGTACAGCCATCAAACACCTATACTACAGACAGCTCCCACACTAGTATCTTTCTAGACTATGAACCTATGTAGCATGTTATTGTAATTATTACTGTAGATAAGTATAATGGTATTTGCACAGTTAGGCATAGCTACACATGTAAAAGATATAGTTGAAGTACTAGGCAATAATTTATATTTCTCCTGAGTGGTCTGTCACTGGCTGAAACATCTCTAGGGAGTGTGGGGTGTGTAACAGAAATGAAAGTATACATTGCTGCTCCTCGAATGGAGTCACTTTGCAGCATCCAGGCTTAGGTTTCACTGGAAGGCCAATGATTAATGTCCTTGTTCCCTTAACAGCAATTAAAGGTGGGAAACATTTGTGCATTTCTGAAGTATCTGTCCGTTTATTTCAAAGGGAATGTTAGGTGGCTGCATAGTGCATAGACAGCGATCTGCCTACCATGACTCGTAAAGCTTGTGGCTGTTTAAGATCATTTAACTTTCAGGCTTGTGCTTCTTGAGTATTTGGCAGCTCAGGTCCGCACAACTGACTTTGCATTCCTTTGCAGATGCACGGGCATGGAGACTATGACTCTGATTTTAGTGACGATGAGCAAGGTGGAAGATCCAGCAAAAAGAGGAAGAAGTAAGTCTTTTGATCCATAGTTCACATTGTTTCTAGATGGACATGAAGTGTAAATAAATCATATGGGACGGGTTTGATTGACTTTGCTTATGGAAACAACTGCTGTAGCAAGTGAGGTCTTTATTCATTACATTGTAATAAATGGATTTCAGTTTGGAGGTAGTTGTAGGAAAAATGAAGTTTTATTGTGAAGGAGTATTGAAAGGGATAGAGGGGAAAGGAAAGATTTCCCTATTGCATGGTTCTCTGCTTTTGTTTGTTTTCATTTGTTAAGACTGTGTGCCTGCAAATGTCATCACAGCTTGAAGGAGTCTTAGTTGCTAGTGCTTGTCTCCCCAGTGAGGTGCGTGTGGAGGATGCGTTGTAAGTCAGAACAGTTGTGATGTTTACTTGAATGAGTCAGAGTTGGGGGGACCAAGATCCTCTAGCATACAAAGCCTGGGCCTCACAAGGAGGACACATTCTTTTGTTGTCATTTTGTTTCCTGAGACAGTTTTATTATATAGTTCAGGCTGGCCTGGAATTCCCTATATAGCTCAGGTTGTCCTAAGACACAATCTTTTTGGTTTAGCTACGAAAGTGCTGGGATTCCAGATATGAACTGCCATGTCCAGCTAGAGGTTATATCTTCTCCATATTGCTGTGTTTAGGGGCATTGTTCTTTGCTTTCAGTGCTTAGAAATTTCATGTTACGTAGTAACGGAGTGCTTGATTCATAGTAGCAGAACTTAGAGAAATTGGTTTGTATTCCATAGTGAGACTAATGTGCTATCACTAACTAGGACTGAACATTTTATAAGATGGTCAGTCTTTATCAATAACAAAAGAATAGTAATAATTATAACATATTATAACAATGTATGTTTTTTAGATTTCTTTGTTTCTTTTTTTTTAAGGATTTCCTTGTGTTATTTATATGAGTACACTGTAGCTGTCTTCAGACACACCAGAAAAGGGCATCAGATCCTATTACAGATTGTTGTGAGCCATCATGTTTTGCTGGAAATTGAACTTAGGACTTCTGGAAGAGCAGTCAGTGCTCTTAACTCCTGAGCCATCTCTCTAGCCCTTTTTTTTTTTTTTTTGTAATAGATTTTCGTTAAGAAACATTACTTTCTGGTCTGGGGATGTAACTAAGTTAGAATGCTTGCCTAGGATATATGAAGCCCCAGGTTCAGTCTCCAGTGCTGTGTAAAACAAAGAAAAGCATCACATGCCCTTTAGAAGTAGGTTAAGGAGCACCAGGGATTCAGGTTTATCCTTGGTTACATAGTGGCTTCTGGGCCATCCTGGGCTAGTAAGGATCCTCCCTCAAAAGAAATGGTTTCTGGATAGAATTTGAGCAGATTTAGTTGGGTACTATGGTCTAGGGTTCTATTTATCAGTAAGGCTGATCATTTGTGGTCAGTGTCCTCTATAGTCAAACTTCCCTTTCCAAGTATTTTTTACCTGTTAAGTTTTCATTACCCTTACTTTACAGGTAAATAACTTAGGGTGGCAAATGATCGAGTCAGGAACCAAAGTTAGTGCTGGTTAGAACTACCCATTTTATTTTATCTTTTCCATTTTATAAGTATTAAATAAAATTAAGAAGCAAAATGTTTCATCAAAGATCAGAGACTCTCTTAAGGTTTAATTCTTATTTCATGTTAGTTACTTTCCTAGTTGTGAACCTGTTGCCTGACAAGAAGAAACTGAAAGATTTGCTTTGGGTCAAGATTTAAGAAGGAGTATAGGGACAAGGGGTAAAGCGTGGAGGCAGGAGCATGAAGTAGCTGCACACATTGTGTCTACAGTCAGGAAGCCCTGAGCAGATGTTATAAAACAGTCAGTCCGTCTTCAGTGATCCACTTCCTCCAGCAAGGCTCCACCTTCCTGAGACAGCTGAGATGGTGGTCACTGGTAGAACACCTGCCGAGCAGTCACGAACATGGGAAGAATTAGACAGCATCCTTCAAGAAAGATTAACTTTTAACACCTTTTCTTTTTACTACACTAGGACAGTCGAAGATGAGTTGCTGCTTACAAAACCATTTCAAAAAGAAAGACATGGAAAGGTGGCCCATAAACAAGTTGCCGCAGACTTGCTTGACAGGTGTGGTGTTTTGGTGTTATGATGGTCTTTGGGTTAAGCTGTTTTATAATCTCAGAACCTGTGGATTTGATTATGTTAATAAAATATGGACATTTGAATTTACGTAAACTTTTCTTTTTTAAACAGAGAAGAAGCAAGAAATAGAAGGTTTCATCTCATAGCTATGGATGCTGTATCCTTTTTATAGTTCTATTTTTATAACTAATAGAGTATTTTGCTTGTTAGTCATGTTTTCTAACTTTTAAAAATCAAAATCTTGTCAAGTTAAGTAGACTAGTTTTATTTTTACAGGTTAGTAATCATTGATATAGAAATCTACCATTTATATTTTCAGGTATAAAAAACCAGGAACGTACAAGTGTTCCGGCATGTTCTTGCCAGGCTCCCAGCATCCCCTTCTGTTCTTGTCTTCTTATCATTTTAATCCATTCCCTTCCTACCTGGCTCTTGACTATTTTAAATTTTCTGCAAAACTTCTGTTTTAAAATTAAGTCTGTGTAAGTGCCATCTCTACGCCTGCTGTTACTCTGTTCCCTGGGTATGACTGGAGACTTAAGCCATAAGTCAGGCTGTCATGCACTGCTACCCTGACGTCAAGCCACTTAGGATGTTAGAGAGCAGGAGATGCCAGGGAAGACCTGAATGTTCGCACCCAGGTGAGGACTGAAGAAAATAAGCACCATACTAGAGGACCCCAGTTTTTTTTAGCGGGGTGAGGCATATGTTTAGCTACAGTGGAGAAGTCACTACGTGTACTGGCTGGTTTTGTGTGTCAACTTGACACAGGCTGGAGTTATCACAGAGAAGGGAGCTTCAATTGGGGAAATGCCTCCATGAGATCCAGCTGTGTGGCATTTTCTCAATTAGTGATCAACGGGGTAGGGCTCCTTGTGGGTGGTACCATCTCTGGGCTGGTAGTCTTGGGTTCTATAAGAGATCAGGCTGAGCAAGCCAGGGGAGGCAAGCCAGTAAGGAACATCCCTCCATGGCCTCTGCATCAGCTCCTGCTTCCTGACCTGCTTGAATTCCAGTCCTTACTTCCTTTGAGTTCCAGTCCTGACTTCCTTTGGTGATGAACAACAATGTGGAAGTGTAAGCTGAATAAACCCTTTCCTCCCCAACTTGCTTCTTGGTCATGATGTTTGTGTAGGAATAGAAACCCTGACTAAGACATTATGTTAAAAGTTAGTGATTTTGCTAGGTGTGGTGGTTCACACCTTCAATTCCAGCATTAAGAAGGCAGAGGGTAACAGATCTCTGAATTTGAGGCCAGCATGGTCTACATAGTGAGCTCCAAGCCAGCTAAGGCTACATAGTGTGACCCTATCTCAAAAAACAAAAACAAAACTAAAACAAAACCAACCAAACAAAAAAATCCAAAAACCAAAAAGTTAGTGGCTGTCTTAGTTAAGGTTTCATAGTGAAGGGATAACATGACCAAGGCAACTCTTATAAAGGGCTGGCTTGTAGTGCCAGAGGTTTAGTCCATCATCATCACAGTAGCAAGCATGGCAGCATGCAGGCAGACATGGTACTGGAGGAGCTGTGAGTTCTACATCTGGATCACAGGCAGCAGAAGGGCATTGACCTTCCACAAGCAACCAAGAGGAGAATATCTTCCAGACTGGGCCCAGCTTGAGCATAGGAGGCTTCAAAGCCCACCTACATAGTGACACACCTTGTCCAACAAGGCCACACCTCCTAGTGGTGTCACTCCTACGGTCAGGCATTCAAACACATGAGTATGTGGAGGCCATACCTATTCAATCCACCGTAGTAATCTTCGTAGAGTTACTCTTGGCTTTTCAGTAAGGGAGAGCAGGCTGTTGCAATTGTTTCAGTCTGTGCCTATTGGTGTTTTCTGGGGAATGAATGTAGTTCATTCAAGGACAGTTCCTGGTGTGCCTTTTAATCACCGTCTTTCACAGGCTTGTATTTATTTTTATATATAATGCCCAAAGTGGGACTTGTTAGTTTAAGGAGTAGGGAGGAGGAATAGGTTTTTGTCTACTCTGTCTCCTAGAAGCCAAGCTCCTGCTGCTTTGTTTTGCTCAAGGAGAAGTTGTGTTAACCACAGCCCAGCCCTGCCTGTTGCCTTTGACTGCTCCATGTTACACTAGCAGAGCAGAGTAGTGACAGAAACCACTAGACTACAAAGCCTGCAAAATTTGTCATCTAGCTCCTTACAGAAAAAGTTTTAATAGCATGCCTATTTAGTGGTAGTTGGAGAGTTTGAACCCAGGCCTTGAGGTATTTGGGCTGCCTCCCGCCTCAAGTTGATGTTCTTATTAAGTACTCTATTAGAATACACTGTGATCAGTGAAATTATTATGTCTGTAAGGATATGGTCACTGAAGTTGAAACAGCTCAGTTTGCATGTGCTTGAGGATGGAGAGTGCTGCCAAGGTTTTAAAACGAACATTAAATGTTCATACAGTTATTTTGCATGAAAAATATACATAGTTGTGTAGACTCTCTGAATATTAAAAAGAAAAGAAAAAAATCTTACTGAGATTTATTTATTTCTTTTCTTTTCTTTTTTCTTTTTCTTTGCTTTTTTTTTGAGACACTCTATTACCCTGAGGCCCAGGCTGACCAGGAACTCTTGTTGCTCCCCCTGCCTCGGCCTCTTGAATGCTGATGTGCTTGCTAGGTGTGAGCCACCATACCTCCTCTCTGACTTTTTTTTTTTTTTTTTCAAGACCTGTGTAGCCCTGGCTCTGTCCTGGAACTCACTCTGTAGACCAGGCTGGCCTCGAACTCAGAAATCCGCCTGCCTCTGTCTTCCAAGTGCTGGGATTAAAGGCATGCACCACCCGGCCCCTTTCTGACTTCTTGTTTGTGTTTTATTTTTGAAACCTTAATGTTCGCAGGATTTAATTTTATAGATATATCCTATTTTTATATACTTTATCATTAATTATTACATTATAACAATGGAAGATAAGTTCTAATTTTTTTTACCTTTAATTTAGAAGTCACAATTTATTTGTAATATTATGATTATTAGGCTGAATGAGAGAATAAAGCTGTGTGGAGTCTAGAAGCAGAATAGAAAGCTCCCTCTTTCCCCCAGTGGTTATACATTTTTATCACAAGAATAATGTATGCATGAAAAAGATTCCAAACATTACAAGTAACACATGCTTGAAATGCTTTCAGCAAAGAGTGAAAGTTTACTATATAGCTGTCCTTCATGTTTTATACATCTAAGAATGCTAGACAGACTCATATCATGCTTTCTTTTTATTTAGTAATATATTACAATGGAACAATGTCTGAACAGTTACAAAAATCCTTAATGTTTTGCATTTCAGTATCAAAGGCACACAAAGTTTGTAAATGACTATATTTTGTACTATGGTGGCAAAAGAGAGGACTTTAAGCGGTTGGGGTAAGTATTGTGAAGTTTACATGGCATGGTAGGACAAGTACAGATGATTTTCTAGGCCCTCTATTGTAACTTTGGTGACAGGCCTCAGGGAGCATCCTCATGACTGAACCAGGTATGATACTGGAAGTAACAGGACATGTGAGAAATGCTCTTGTGTCTTGTTGATAAGACCTTCGAAATAATGACATATTTAGACTGTAGTGTCCAGGATTGCTTTTGCAAAAATAAGGCAGTGTCCAAAAGACTCCCCAAATATAGGCTATTGCTGCTGCCTTTGGTTGTTCCCTAGCTGGTGAAGATAAGCCCCTACTGTTGTGGACACCAGACACAGGATTCAGATGAGCTGAGATGAATCTGATCTGAAAGCCTCCTTCCTAAGGACTAGCTTTCATGGTACAATTGAAAAAGTGGCCATGAATTTGAGAGCAATGGCAAGGGTATCTGAGAGGGGTCAGAGGAAGAAAAGATAGGATAGAAGTGATGTAATAACATTTATAATCTCAAAAAGTAAAAACATTATTTAAAAAAATTAAGGCAAGCAGGAAACTTCACTCAGAATTTCCCACACATAAAAACTCTTCCTGTGTCAAGGCTGTTGGTCTTGCATGGATTCCCTTCTGACTACTATCTGAGTAGGTAGGGTCCTGACGAATTTAGCTATTATTTAATTTAATAGTTAAATTAGCTCTCTTATTTTTATTTTCCCCTGTCCACTGAGCCCATACTGCTCAAATGTTTAATCTGCTTCCAAGTGGAGCATCTTTATTTTTCTTCCTCCTTTATTGGTCTTCCTAGGAAACTAGTAAAATGATGTAACATTGCGTATTATTGAGAGTCTGTTACTTGGATCTATTCTGAAACTTGTTTTCATTCACATTTCCTCACTCAGGAAGAGTCTATTGAGCTTTTGTGTCCTTGCTTTGGCAACAAAGCACCATTTGTATAATTAACCCACTGTAGAGTTGAATGGATTTGCTTCTCTATGGAACTCACTCCTTTCTTGCATTCTTTTTTCTTTAGTAGCTTCTGAAAATATTAAAATATTTGTTTTATATAAAAATTTCCAAATTGAAGTATACTTTTATTTATATTTTTATTCAAGTTTTCAAAATTTTCAGCACTATTTAGCCTAAATTTGACTAATTTTATTTTATTTTTTATAGAACACGATTTTAATATTTTCAACTATTAATATTCAACAAGCAGAATAATTATTTTAAGATATATTTCATTGTTATGTCTCCCTTTTCATTTCTGATTTTATTATTTTGGATATTGTGCCCTCTGGTTAGTCTGGCTAAGGGTTGATTTCAGCCTGGAGTTTGATTATTTCCTGCAGTCTACTCCTCTTGGGTGTATTTGCTTCTTTGTTCTAGAGCTTTCAGGTATGCTGTCAAGCAGCTAGTGTAAGCTCTCTTCAGTTTCTTTTTGGAGGCACTTAGAGCTTTTGAGTTTTCCACTGCTCTCATTGTGTCCCATAAGTTTTGGTCTGATGTGTCTTCAGTTTCATTAAATTCTAAGAAGCCTTTAATTTTTTTCTTTATTTCTTCCTTGACTAAGTTATCATTGAAGTAGAGCATTGTTCAGCTTCCATGTGTATGTATGCTTTCTGTTGTTTTTTGTTGGTATGTAAGACCAGCCTTAGTCTGTTTTGATCTGATAAGGTGTATGGGATTATTTCAATATTCTTGTATCTGTTGAGGTCTGCTTTGTGACCAATTATATGGTCAGTTTTGGAGAAGGTACCATGAGGTGCTGAGAAGAAGGTATATTCTTTTGCTTTAGAATAAAATGTTCTATAGATATCTGTTAAATCCATTTGATTCATAACTTCTGTTAGTTTCACTGTGTCTCTGTTTAGTTTGTGTTTCCATGATCTGTTCATTGCAAAGAGTGGGGTGTTGAAGTCTTCCACTATTATTGTGTGAGGTGCAATGTGTGTTTGAGCTTTAGTAAAGTTTCTTTTATAAATGTGGGTGCCCTTGCATCTGGAGCAGGGATGTTCAGAATTGAGAGGTCTTCTTGGTATATTTTTCCTTTGATGAGTATGAGGTGTCCTTCCTTATCTTTTTTGATAACTTTTGGTTGAAAGTTGATTTTATTTGATATTAGATTGGCTACTCTAGCTTATTTCTTGGGACCATTTGCTTGTAAAATTTTTTTCCAGCCCTTTACTCAGAGGTAGTATCTGTCTTTGTCACTGAGGTGCATTTCCTGTATGCAAAATGCTGGGTCCTGTTTACATATCCAGTCTGTTAGTCTATGTCTCTTTTGGGGAATTGAGCCCTTTGATGTTAAGAGATATTAAGGAAAAGTGATTGTTGCTTTCTGTTATTTTTTGTTGTTAGAGGTGGAATTATGTTTGTGTGGCTATCTTGTATTGGGTTTGTAGAAAGATTACTTTCTTGATTTTTCTAGGGTAGTTTCCTTCCTTGTGTTGGTGTTTTCCATCTATTATCTTTTGTATCTTTATGCCCAAAGGTATTGTGTAAATTTGATTTTGTCATGGAATATCTTGTTTTCTCCGTCTATGGTAATTGAGAGTTTTGCTGGGTATAGTAGCCTGGGCTGGCATTTGTGTTCTCTTAGGGTCTGTATGACTTCTGCCCAGGATCTTCTAGCTTTCATAGTCTCTGGTGAGAAGTCTGGTGTAATTCTGATAGGTCTGCCTTTATATGTTACTTGACCTTTTTCCCTTACAGCTTTTTAATATTCTTTCTTTGTTTAGTGCATTTGGTGTTTTGATTATTATGTGACGGAAGAAATTTCTTTTCTGGTCCAGTCGATTTGGGGTTCTGTAGGCTTCTTGTATGTTCATGGGCATCTCTTCCTTTAGGTTAGAGAAGTTTTCTTCTATAATTTTGTTGAAGATATTTACTAGCCCTTTAAGTTGGAAGTCTTCACTCTCTTCTATGTCTATAATCCTTAGGATTGGTCTTCTCATTGTGTCCTGGATTTTGTGGATGTTTTGGGTTAGGAGCTTTTTGCTTTTTGCATTTTCTTTGACTGTTTTCTATGGTATCTTCTGCACATGAGATTCTCTCTTCTATCTCTTGTATTCTGTTGGTGATGGTTGCATTTATGACTCCTGATCTCTTTCCTAGGTTTTTCTAACTCCAGGGTTGTCTCCTTTTATGATTTCTTTATTGTTTCTGTTTCCATTTTTAGATCTTGGGTGATTTTGTTCATTTCCTTCACCTGTTTTATTGTGTTTTCCTGTAGTTCTTTAAGGGATTTTTGTGTTTCCTCTTTAAGGGCTTCTAGCTGTTTACCTGTGTTCTCCTGTATTTCTTTAAGGGAGTTATGTCTTTCTTAAAGTCCTCTATCACCATCATGAGAAATGATTGTAGATCCAAATCTTGCTTTTCTGGTGTGATGGTATATCTACCTTGCTATGGTGGGAGAGTTGGGTTCTGATGATGCCAGGTAACCTTGGTTTCTGTTGCTTCTGTTCTTATGCTTGCCTCCCGCCATCTGGTTATCTCTAGTGCTACCTGCCCTCGATATATCTGACTGGACCCTGTCCTTCCTGTGATCCTGGTTGTGTCAGAACTCCTCAGAGTTCAGCTATCTCTGTGATCCTGTGTTCCTGAGATCCTTGGGTGTGTCAGAGCTCCTGGGAGTCAAGCTGCCTCTGGGCCCCTGAGATCCTTTTGTGACCAAGTTCCTGGGATCCTGAGCATGTTAGAGCGCCTGGGAGTGGAGCTTCTTCTGGGTGTTGTGGGACTGGCTGCAGAGTTAGTGCCCAAGGTCTCTGCTCAATAGTCCAGTCCAGAAGGAACTCATACCCTTGGTCAGGTGGAGTTCCTGGTTGCCCAGGTCTCACTGGCCCCAGTTACTTCCCAGTATTAGGGCAGATGTTGTGTCCTCCTCACTTCTGATCCTATGATTCTGGGCATGTCAGAGCTCCTGGGAGTGAAGCTTCCTCTAGGTGTAGTGGGACTGGCTGTGGAATTTGTGCCCAAGGTCTGTTCCGACTAATTTTATCTTTATACTAAATTAAAATTTTTATTTTTTAGGGAGAATGATAAGACAGATCTGGATGTTATACGAGAAAATCATAGATTCCTATGGAATGAGGAGGACGAAGCAGATATGACTTGGTAATTTTACTCCATTATTTACTTATTTTATGGGTGTATGTGTGTGGAGGGCAGAGGACAACTTGGAAGAGTGGTTCTGTTCTTTCACCATGTGCTTCTCAGGGCTCAAACGCAGGTCATCAGGATTGGTGGCAGAAGCATTTACTATTGGTGGCAGTAGCCATCACTACTGTCTTGCCAGTGTGATGGCTTGGTAATTTTAGCCATTAGCATCTAATGGGACAACTGTTATAGTCTTGTCTTTCTTATTCTGTTTTCTCGTGTGTGTGTGTGTGTGTGTGTGTGTGTGTGTGTGTGTGTGTGTGTGTAGGAACCTTTAGAGGCCAGAAGAGGGCATCAGATTGTCCAGATCTGGAATTACAGGAGGTTATGAGCCACCCAGTATGGGTGCTGGGATCTGAACTAAGAGGTCTTTGAAAAACAACACATGCTCTTAACCCCTGAGCCATCTCTCCAGCCCTATATGCATTGTGTTAATCATCGTTTATCAAGGCGGTCAGCTCTTTCATAGACAGCTTCTGAAGAACAGGAACCTACACTCAGGACTCTAGATTCAAGTTTGCTTCCTTGGATGATCTTTGGCAATTTAATTAACTTGTAACTGTTTGACCTAGTGTTCAAAAATAATAATGCTACTGTTTGTTGTCTTATAATAAGCTATTGTATGTTCCTTATAAAATGTTTTCAATAATTTGGGAAAACAAAATACATGAAAGGGGTTTTCAAAGTCAGACATCATTGAAGGTAATAAATGAAGAGTAATTCTCCATCTCATTCTCTGAGAACCACCATTAACAGTTCATCCCTAGACAGTCATCACATCTGTCTGTATCATGCCTCTTTTAGCATTAATATTTATATCATATATATATCACCTATTTGGTATTTCTTCCAAGTAACAAACTGGTTGGATTTCTAAATATATAATACATACTTTTTATGGATTTAGGGAGAAGAGACTTGCAAAGAAATACTATGATAAATTATTCAAGGAATACTGCATAGCTGATCTCAGTAGATACAAAGAAAATAAGGTATGCCCTATGATTATTTATAGTTGGACTTGTTCAACTGCAGCATCAATTTTTATTAACCACCATGACCCACATTATTCTTTCCTGGCACTGATATGAATCTGTTATCTTGCACTTTGGAATATCATTTTGACCGCTTACCCTCTGTGGTCATGGGGTTTAAAGGGTCTATGGGATTTATGGGACAGCTGCTTTGTGTTTGTGAGATCATCTATAAAAGTCTAAAATTGCACATTTGGCAACTGGATTCCATCCAGGCTCTCATTGAGCCTCTAGTGATTAAACACTTCCGGATAATGTCTCATTTCATAGATCATGTTTTAAGTCAGCAGTTTTTTGATTGATTGCCATTTATGGAGTGGCAGATGCACTTTTTCTACATAAATATTTCTATTTTGGTAAAATTAACTTTCAGTCAGTGCTAATTAGTAGTGGCAGATTCCCATTTCCACATTACATCTTTAGTTAATATTAAAGCAATTTTTATTCCTTGCTCAACTTCCATGGGAACTAGAGAAGGTAATCCAAGAATGGATGATCTCAGTTGGAAATGCCAAAAGGACTGAGTGAATATTTGTATTCAACTAAGAAAAAAAAAATCCATTTATAAATAACTATCTTAAAAGAAATTGTAAGGCTTTCTTTTTTATTTATTTTGATTTCTTTAGTGTCTTTAGTTTGTGAGTTCTTTCCTAGTTCTGTACAGACAGCAGCAATAATTACTTTACATATTCCTGATACAAATCTGTGTGGCTGCGGTAGACCAATGACTTCTCAGTTCCTTACAAATTAGTTGTAAATGCTACTGTATAGCACTTGTCTGTACCAACTAATTACCATAATAATGAGTCTGGAATCATTACAACAACCTGGACTTGCTTGCAGTTACTAGATTATAAACCAAGTCTGAATTACCTTTCTAGGGTCATCTGGCAAAGTAGATTTTCAGCCATGGATTTTTTTTTAAATGATACACTCGAGTATTTATTGAAATTGGACTGGACACTCTATAGTGAGTGTCCTTCAGGAAAAGCTGCCATCTGGATGGGTGCGATGGTGTGCAAGTGTAGTCCCAGCACTCAAGAGACAGAGTTCAAGGCCAGCCTAGGCTAATAGCAAGAGGGAGATACTGTCTCAAAGAGAATATCGTAGTCTAGCTAAGGAGAGAAGATAACACACAGAGTGCTTAAAGCCTCCATTTAAAACTATTACTACAATCAGGGAGCTGCAAAGATAGCTCAGTTGTTAAGAGTGCTTGCTGAGGAGTCATAAGGACCTGGGGACCAGAGTTTGGATTTCAGCACCCATGTACCAAGGCAGGAAACCACACACATGTAAACACACACACACACACACACACACACACACACACACACCCTGCAGTAATAACCTGGATGTAGTCAGAGATAGTAGGATCTCTGGGGCTTGCTAGCTTCCATCTTACCCCCATTCTCAGCAAAATTTCAAGCCTGAAGGACGGAGAGAGCCTGCTTCAAAGAGTAGGTAAGGGTGAGTAAGGCTGCTCAGATCTCCTGGCTCTCCTCTGGCCCCACACATGCCCACTGGGCATGCACTCTGGGACTATCTCTTAAGGAGAACAATTTTGATAGAAGTTGTATTTTGTTAGAACATGGTAACTGCATATGAAAAGAAGACAAGTGAGAATAAGAAATCACTTATCCACTTAATTGTGGGAATGAGAGAAGAGGCAGTTTGGAGGGGATATATTGGGACATGCAATATAGCTCTAGCATGCCATATGTTCTAGCATGCCATGTTTGACGTGTTGGAGAAAGTTTAGCTCACATCATGCTCCCAGAGTTAGGATGCATTTCTCTTAGCTTTGTTTACAGATAGTACTTTAGGCACTGTAATTAAGCAGATCTTAATTAATTAATCAGTGCCTACGCTGCATAGTAGATACTTAAGGCACATCTAGTGACTCTTCTTTTGCTCTGTGTTCGTGTCCCTTTCTTTGAAAATTTTTCATATTTGAGACTGTATGAGTTCATCTTTCAACTAGAATTAGATTCAGCCGCAAGGAAAGGGGGGTGGGGTAAGAAAAAAGGAAGAACACTGCCTTAGATGAGCCAAAAGCTATTTTTCTTTTACAAAAAGTCCAAGTAGACAGGATCTGTGTTGCAGGCAGGAGGACTCAGGACCAAGCCCTGAGTAACTGTAACTTGGATCCTGTGAGAAGAACTGGGGTTGGGAAAGGATATAAGGAGACAGTGGTTATGGAGTGGGACAGTGTAGTCTCTTAGTCCCCATAAGATTGTAACTTTCCTCATTGTGGTTATTACCCTGTAAAGATTTATTTATTTTTGTTTTATGTGTATGAATGTTTGCCTGCCTGTGTATATGTGTACTGCATGGGTGTATTGTGCCTGTGGAGACCAGAAGAGAGTATCAGATGCCCCAATCTTGGAGGAATAGATTGGTTGTGACCCACTCTACGGATATTGACAGCCAAACCCTGGTCTCCTGCAGCAGCACAAAGCGCTTTTTACCAGCTGAGCCATTTCTTCAGTCCTGAAACACGAGTCCCATAAGTAGTTGCTTAACAAGTATATTTGTTAAGTAGTTTAATGAATGAAAGAAAAGGTTTGGAAAACTCTTGCTAGTAATACAGTTGACTTTGTGCTTCAGTAGACACACAGTGTGGAATGGCATGTAATCTCTATACACAGGTACAAACTTAAGCATAAAATAAAAAGGAGTGATTTTAAAATTCTTACTTCTTTTTTTGATACTTCTTTATTCTTTTTTTCCCTATAGACATGGAGAATTCTATTTTTATTTATATTTTGACTAGAATGTTTTGACATTTTTTGAGTCTTTGTATGAATTTAAGATATAAATTTGACAAATTAAGAAATAAATGATTAAAAACTTAAACTTGAATGTTAACAAGAAATTGAATGCTTTGTCTGAATTATTTCTATTTTCCCCATTAAAAAAAATGTGTATGGCTGTTTTGCCTGTATGTCTGTCTGTGTACCACATATGTGTAGTGCCTGTGGAGGCAGGAAGATGTCAGCTCCTCTGAGCTGGAGTTGCAGGCAGTAATGAGCCACTGCATGGGTGCTGGGAGTTGAGCCTGGTTGTCTGCAATAGCAGCCAGTGCTCTTACACTCTGAGCCATCTCTCCAGCCCTCTGAAGTCTTTCTTAGTCCACTGAATCTGAGGGTTAACGTGTTGAAGTAATACCCTTGGCGATAACCACAGTCCCCACTCTTGTGTGCACTGTATGCTATGCATAGACTATAAATGCAGATGTTATCCTGGAGCAACTCCTGTAGCAGTAGATATTTTAAAAGTCATTTTTAACAGAGCTTGGTAATTGTCCAGTGATATCCTTAAGTTCCTGTAAAAAGAGAAAAAGCCATCACACAGATAATTAAGTTTATATTTCAGGCTGAAAATGTCATCATACTTGGCTTTGTGTTTGGATTTGTACATATATTAATTTAAATTTTGTATTTACATTTATTTTATATAAATGTACTTTTTTTTTTTAAACCAGTTTGGATTTAGGTGGCGAATAGAAAAAGAAGTAATTTCAGGAAAAGGTAACTTCTTAAAAATTTTCATTTTCTCATAGAACACAGTTTACTTTGTTATATAGAATTGAAATCATTGGGTGAGATTTTCTTATAAAAATAAAATTTGGGTAAATGTATTTCTGATAAATAAATATATTATTAGCAAAGACAGAATTTAATGCTTTCGTGGCTTCTTTAGAATTTGGTCCTTAGAATATTTAGGATATGTGGACAATATTATAAAAGAATCAAAGATTTAATAACAAGAAACAAGTGAGTGCTTGATTACCAACTATAATAAAATATTATATTCCAACAAAATCAATATTTTCAAAGTAGAAGTTAAATATCATACGTGAACCCAATAAAAGTTTTGTACCGACTAGTTCTAGGTTGAACTCAAATATTTAGTCTAATATCAAGACATCAAACATTCAGGGTGGTCAAGGGCACTCCAGTTCCAAGGGATCAGAAGCCCTCTTCTGACCTCTCCCGGCACCATGCCTGACGTGCACATAAATAAACGGCAGGGATGTTTTCTGTGAATGATGAAGGTGCTCTAGAGGAGAAGGAAAGAGAATGGATTTACAGCAGCTCTCGGGTCAGTGAGGTAGGTCGACAGTGAGGTGGTCAGTGGATAAGGATACTTGCCACACCAGCCTCGCAACTTCATTTCATCCCTGGAAGCTAGAGTTAAAGGAGAGAACACACTCAACAAAATTGTCCTTTGATCTCCACATGCATGCCATGCATATGCATGCACGAGTGTGTGCTCAAACACACACACATATACATTCACGCCATGCACACACAATATTAAATACACTTTTGGGGTTTTTGTTTTTCAAGACAGGGTTTTTCCATGTAGCCCTGGCTGTCCTGGAACTTGCTCTGTGAATGAGGCTGGACAGGAACTTAAGATCCTCCTGCCACTGCCTCCTGAGTGTTGAGATTAAAGATGGGCACCACTGCACTACCATCCCTAGCTCCCCATCCCCCTATTCTCCCACCCTACCCCCAGCTAAGTAAACATTTTAAAAAATAAGTCAATTCCAAACTTTTCTTAAGGTCATGTTTTATTTTATATCTTTACCTAAAATTATGAGAGATCTGAAATGTCACTAATAAAAATATCTGTATTAATTTTGTCAAGTGAAATTTTTAATTATAAAACTGCCTTTAAAAAAATGACAGGCATTCTCTAAGTTCTTAAATGAATATAGGACTAGTGAAGAAGCAGAGAACAAGCTGTTGCTCTGTTAAAACAGAATGTTGTGCTTGCTGTTTAACAGATATTACTAAACATGCTAAACCTGCTTATTAATAGCTCTGCCTTTGGGATGACTTGTACAATCACTCTGTGACTTCCGTACATAGTTCATAGCATGACATGTATGTATACACACATGCCAGATAGAGTAGGTAGGTAGGTAGGTAGGTAGATAGATAGATAGATAGATAGATAGATAGATAGATAGATAGATAGATACGTACATACATACATACATACATACATAAATAGATACATGCAAAAAAAATGTGCTTTAAGATCAGGTCATCCTCTGTTCCATGGTAACTTGAGGTTAGGCTGGGGTACATGTGATAGATCCTGTTTCAAAGACTGAGTTACAAATTAGCCTTTTGGATGCTAATGTTGGGAGGCAGAGGCCAGCAGATCTCTGAGTGTGAGGCCAGCCTGGTCTACAGAGTGAGTTCCAGGACAGCCAGGGCTACACAGAGAAACCCTGCCTCAAAAAAGCAAAAAAAAAAAAAAAAAAAAAAAAAAAAAAAAAAAAAAAGACTTTCACTTTGGCAGTCTTGTATTTTATGAAAAAAAATTCATGGTTTCTGTTTGTTACTCTTGGTGCAAATTATTGTGATGGACATTGTTCTTTGTATAAATCATTTTTACTTTCTCTTTTTTCTGCCAAAATAGTTTTGAGTTGTTTTTTCGGGTCCAAATAATTTTTTTGTCCTTAGAAGTTAGAAGTTTTTAGCTAGAATTTTAAGTAAATGGTATACTTGAAAACATTAATTTTAACATTTAGTTAAATACTGAAAGGACTCATGTCTAAGAGCATGTATTTTGGGAAATGATCTCTTTCAGGGTTTTAGTTAATACACTTATTTTTACTTTCTAAAGTGTAAAATTCTCTAATATGGACTCACTAAAATTCTACTTAAATAAGCAGTTTACCAACAGGAATTATGTGACAGTTTTTGTTTTAAGAGTTCAGCTCTTTAGCTTGGTCTGGTGGCACAGTCTCAGGGTCCCAGCTACCCTAGGGATATCTCCAAATTCAGTCCTGATCTTTTAGAACAAGTTCTAGACCAGCTTAGGCAATTTAGCAAGCAAGCAGGAAATAATGATAGGGTTTTGTTTGTTTGTTTGTTTTTAAAAGAGCTGGGATGTGGCATAATGGTAAAACAAATACTTTGCATGCGCAAGATCCTGGGTTCAGTTCCCGTTGCAAAAGACAAGAAAAGCATCTCTTTGATTTCATATTTTCATACATGCATGCTATAATTATTGTGGTCAATTATTTTTCATGCTGAATTTGTATTGAATTTATTATATTTATTTTATGATTTTTTAAAAGAAAAATTTAGAGGTAATAGGTTTGTAGGCGAATTCTCTCATGTCCTGTGGGTGACAGTCTTTTTCTTTTACAGGCCAGTTTTTTTGTGGAAATAAATGTTGTAATGAAAAGGAAGGCCTGAGGAGCTGGGAAGTCAACTTTGGTTACACTGAGCATGGTGAAAAAAGAAATGCCCTTGTTAAATTAAGTAAGGCATGTTATACAGTGAACTTCTTCCAAGTTTACCTTGAATTTAGAATTGAAAAATATATGTACTATTTAATTTTAAAAGATTCAGTATATTTTCCTGAAAGCATTCTTTTTCCCTGTAGTTTCCCCAAACCTCAAATAAATTTTGAACCTAAAGTCTTTAGCATTATGGAAGCACTCTGATAAGACAACACTAATGTCAAATCTCAGCTGGTAACTTGTAGAGTCGAGCTGCCACGAGCTCGAGGACGGCACTAGGCTAGGAGTCTAAGTAACACTATCAGAAATGGCGGTGTAGACCTTACGTCTGATTGGGTAGCCATAAAGTGGTGTCTGCAATAAATACATTTCCCTTTTGACAGTGAATGAGAATTTTGGGAAAGTGTCCTTTTAAAAGTTTTTACTTAACTAACTCAATATATTAAATTTTCTTAATAATGGGTTTCACCATGATATTTTCATGCATGACACACACACACACACACATTTACTCTCTCTTGTCCCCTCACACACTGACTGATCCCCTTTTTCTTCCTTATTAGTCCTGCTTGTGTGTGTGTGTGTGTGTGTGTGTGTGTGTGTGTGTGTGTGTGTGTGTGAGACTCCCAGTAAGTGTAATTAAGGTTATTTACATGGTGAGGGATTATTTTACAGGACCCTACTTATCAGTTGCTTCAGGAGTACAGAGCCTCCTGAGTCTCCCCAACTCCACAATGATGGAATGTTCATGCATTTAATAGTCTGCAAAATTTGTTCAAGGGTGTAGTAGTTATGTCATGCTCAGAGAACAGAGTTATACGACACACCGTGCAAACTCTGGGTCTTGTTTTCTTTTTTTCTTCTGCTTCCTCATTGGAGGTGTTCCCTGAGCCTTGGAGGTTCTAATATAGGTGTCCTATTAAGAGCTGAGCCAGTTATTCTCAGCACTTTGACCAGTTATGAATCTCTGCACTCATAACTGCACTCATAATTGTCTCCCACTACAAAAAAGTTGAGCCTAGCGCCGTTTGGGTAATTAGGAGACGATTTGACAAGCACACCAGGCTGTTTAGGAAAGCAATGGCAATAGCTTCCCTCCTAGGACCAGCCACAACACAAGCCTGCGACCAGATTTACATAAGATTTCCAGCACTTCATGTGGGTTTCCTCCTGTAGAGTGAGCTGTATAGACCATCCAAAATCAGTTGGTTACTCCATAACAGTCATGCCACTGTCCCACCAGTAGGTGGGCACATCTTGTCAGGGAGATAGGTTGTGTAACAGGAAGGATTTGTAGCTGAGTAAGACCATTGATGACAACTCCCCCAGAGCAACCTACACAGTACCTTCCGGCACAGTGAAAGCTAGACTGTAGAGAGGACGCTTCCAGCTCCATTTCAGCTTTGTTTCCTACACAAGCAAAGCATATGCTATCGTCAATAGAGCCTCCTCTTCTGGTTCTGATGGGCAGCTAACGGCAGTAGCACTAGTCAGTATTGTTTAAAAGTACAGAGATGGACTGGTAACATAGCTTAGTGGGTGAGGCACCTGCTACCAAGCTTGACAACTTGAATTTATTCCCTGGAGCTCACAAGGTGGAAGGAGACAACAGACTCTAAATTGTCCTCAGACCTCCATACACTCACCACAGTCACTGTGGTACATGCATATCCCCTTGCCACAAAATAAATAAAATGCAATTAGGAAACAGTGTAGAGGGACTGGAGAGATAGCTTAGAGGTCAAGAGCATTGGCTGCTCTTCCAGATGACCCAGATTTGATTTCCATAGCCACATGACTCACAGCCACCTGTAGTTCCAGTTCCAGGGGATCCAGTGCCCTCTTCTGGCCTCCACAGTGAGCCCATATGCACATGGTCCAGGCATGTGTGTAGACAAAACACTCATACATGTAACTTTTAAAAAGAAAGAAAAAGACTAGAGATAAATGTTACTTTGTTATTCTCTCAGTTTCTCAGCACTGCTCACTTAAGACTAGGTCTCCTGCTGAACTTGGAGCTCAGCAGCAGACAGCAGTTTCCTGTAACCACGATTTACACTATTATACTGTTCTTTTTAAAATTAGCTTTCATCTTTCAGTTGCTTCCTTCCTTCCTTCCTTCCTTCCTTCCTTCCTTCCTTCCTTCCTTCCTTCCTTCCTTCCTTCCTTTTATGACCATCAGTTTTTCTGGCTCCATAATAAATCTTCAGAGTTTTCAGTCTACTCCTGATAGTATAGACTGGTTTCAGTGAGTTCCTCTTAGAAGCACCTGTTTGGAAAATCAGCCAGTTTGGAATGAGACTAGGAAAAAGAAGAAGTATTTATAGTGGAAGTATTTGAAGATTCTTTCTCTGTTTGCTTGAAAGTTTTAAACATTTCAGAGGAGATGGCTATGCCCAAATAATAATAATAATCACTATTATTATTATATACATATTATTACATCATGTTGTATTAAGAGAGATCTTTGATGGCAGTTACTAATTTTACCTTTGAAACACAATGGGTAAAACTTTTTCTAAAGTACCTTTAAAACAGCATTTTCAGATATAACAGGACTGATACATATATGAACTCACAAAGACAGCATACATAAGACCAGCACAAGTTCAAACCAGATAGAATCCCAGCACCGACATGGGGAAATGGGTACAGGAAGCAGTTTGGGAAAGTAAGTTTTCTTTAATGGAGTGATACTTTTTTTCCAAAAGAGAGAGAAAATATGAAGTGGGGTGGGTAGGGAGAGGGGGAGCTTAGAGGAACTGAGGGAGGGGAAAGAATGTGATCAAATATATTGTATGAAAAAAATTTCAAACAAAGCATTGCTAAAATATTTTCAATCAAATATTGTAATATAAACTTGAGATATATTATTAGATTATTTTCTTTATGTTATTTCCTATGTATAGAAAAGGATATAAGAAACATGGGAAATTATAACTAAAATAGAGTACCAATATAATTACACAGATCCAGAAGCTCAGTGGTATATTTTTTTCTCTTTTAGGACTATGCCAAGAATGTTCCTTTAAATTAAATTTTCATCACAGGTAATTTTTTCTTTTAAAATGTCATTTTTAATGTTTAATAACCTAGGCCATACTCATTTTATCACACTGAGTGTCTAAATCTCAATTTGGAAAGTAGATTTGTTTAGAAAATAGAGCATCATTGTATGATCCATGGAATTAGAGATTTACTCTGCTCTGATCAAGTCAAGCAAGTTTATGTGTGAAGGTCTGCGCAGGGCCATAGATGCCTGTTGTTAATTTGGAGCCAATAGCCAGACACTGTAATAGTCCTAGAAATGATGTTATAAAGCTGACTACATAAGCTGGAGCATGTGTGCACGCCTGTGTACCTGCGTGCCCTAGTGTCTGCATGGCTCTGTGCCCACATGTTTCTTGGGAAGTAATGGAGGACACTGAGTGCTGTCTGACTTTTTCCCCAATACTCACTTAGGACAAGGTCTCTGGTTAATCCTGCAGCTTGCCATTTTTGACTAGTCTGACTGGTAAGCCATAGCAATGCTCCTGCCTCTCTGGTCTCCACCTTCCTGCCCCTAAGCACTGAGGTCATTGGTGAACATGGTCACACCTGACATTTATGTGGATTCTTGGGATTCATATTCAATTCCATGTGTTTGCATTGCAGACTCTCTTACCTACTAAACCATCTCTCCAGTCTTTCCTGTGACTTTTAAACAGACTTTTGTTGTTTTGGTTGTCAAGTCAGGGTTTCTCTTTGTAGCTCTGGCTGTCCTGGAACTCACTCTCTAGGCCAGGCTGGCTTCTAACTCTCAGAGATCTGCCTGGCTCTGCCTCCCTAGTGCTGAGTTAAGAGACTTTTAGCTAGAGTTTCTCAATGATAAAAGTGACATTGGTGCCAGGCAGTGGTGGCGCACGCCTTTAATCCTGGCACTTGGGAGGCAGAGGCTAGCGGATTTCTGAGTTTGAGGCCAGCCTGGTCTACAGAGTGAGTTCCAGGACAGCCAGGGCTATACAGGGAAACCCTGTCTCAAAAACAAAACAACAACAACAAAGTGACATTGGTAAAGTCAGGCTCCTGTTACATCTGGAATGTTTGCTATGTTGAGTTAGGAGTACCATTGGCCTGCACTATACCTTTCATGTGAGATCACTGGCCTTGGTTTTACTTTATTATTTGCTTGTTTTTTTGTTTTGTTTTTTCATTTTTGAGGAAGATTGCTTTCAATTCATAATGCTTCTGAGGCTAGCCTCAAATTTGTGATTCTTCTGTCTCAGCCTCTTGAGTGCTGGGGTTATAGGTATATGCCAGCACCTGGCAAATTAAGTTTTAGTGTAAGCATGTCTACATTGTGTTTTAGCTACTACAAATAAACAATACATTTTCAAAGCCAACAGGATTTTTTTATGTTCCTAGAATGGCCAGTCCAAACCTTAATTCCTCTTTCACTGATGCTGAGAGATTGACGGTATTTTGTGACTTTCCCTTTGGAGTGTCATTTCAGAATTGAAATGACTTTAAAAGAACAATTATGATTAACGACTGCCAGCATGAGGGCATCAGCACGGGGATCTTAATCAAAAGTCTTTCAAGCAAATATTTGAGAGCTGTTTTCCCAGGTTTCTTTTCTTAAGCAATTAAAATTAATTGTTTTTCACCTGTTGAACTAACCAATAGATGCACTATTGTAAATCCAGCCTACAAGAGGTAAAGCCAGAGCAATGAGAAGGTAAATTAGAAGTTGTCTAACATTGACATCTGAGTTAAGAGTAAGTCCTTCCTATCTCCATTCCTGGATATGTTTACTATAGTCTTATTCTGAGAGGAGAGCATGCTCTATGTGGATTAGATCCATCACAGCACTTGCTTCTCAGTGCTCAATGGATATGAGTTACGTGCAAGGAAAGGGAATGGAAATAAAAAGTGCACTGTTTGTGTAGAGAAGTTACAAAATAGTTTTTGTATCTTTCTAGGCTTTATCATCTTACAGAATTATCTTAATTTATATATTGACTTAAAATATTTACATACTCTAGCCTGTCAGTGGTGGCACATACCTATACTCCCAGAACTCTGGAAACAGACACAAGTGGATCTCTGTGAGTTTGAGTCCAACCTGGTCTATAGAGTGAGTTTCAGTACAATTAAGGTTACATGGAGATGCCGTATCTCAAAAAAGTAAAAAATAAAAAAAAACTACATACTCTTTCAAGGTTCCTTATTATATAAATTAAGATAATTTATATAATAAGTACTTTAACTGTTTTCTTTAATTCAGATATTATTTTTTATAAAATCTGTTGGAAAAATTAACTTTAACATTATATTGTTTAACATGAAGGAGAAAAGAAATCAAGTCAACAAAAAAAAAGTCAAAAACCAAGACTGAGTGTGATGAGTCGCCTCGTAAGAAATCCAGATCATCATCTTCAGAGGAAGTTTCCAAGGGGAACGATGAAGGTAAAGAAGGATTAAAAGTGCCTCATTCTGAATATGAGATACAGTCGGCGGCAGCGCTGATCATCATGCAGGGGATGCGTTTGCAGCTCTGTTTTAGAGCAACTGAGAGGAAAATGGTCAAGAATTCAGATGTAAATTTACAGTCACTTGTAGCCTTTTAAGAACAGAATTGGTTTTGGTTCCTTCGGGGCATACTATAGTATTATATAGTACTACAAACAGTGTTCAATTCCTGGCTGTCTCCAAGCCTTGTTACTTGGTAAGACACGGACTGTCCTAGCTTACCTTCTCCATGTATGTTGGGTAATGTGAACACCTACCTGCACATTTGTCAGGAGTCAGATGAGAACTTGAAGGCTTTCTGGAAACTGTAAAGCTGTTTTTCAGTCTGTCATTCAATCTAAAATCTTGATTATAGTAGCTGTCTTATAGGATTAGTTTATTTAGCAATTTGACTAGTGCCCGCCGTGTTAGCTGTTAGGAAGGTTACTTCTAGTTGCTTTTTCAGCACCAGGAAGTAATCAGTTATAATTCTACTAAATTTAACCCAAGGTTAATGTAAGATCTGGACAGGAGAGGGCCCCCTTGCTCTAGATAGGAAGAGAGTTGGCTCAGGTGCATTCTTTTATGTGGTTTTTTTTTTTCTTCTTGAATA
Source organism: Mastomys coucha (assembly GCF_008632895.1). Lineage (NCBI taxonomy): Eukaryota > Metazoa > Chordata > Mammalia > Rodentia > Muridae > Mastomys > Mastomys coucha. Next base: position 169,293,031 of record NW_022196904.1, on the reverse strand, counting down.
TCACAGTGGCCATGCAGTTAAAGTATATAGAACAAAGTATCACTGAATTAGAATGGGTAGTTAGTTAGTAGATGTGTTATTCTATTGTTTATTGAGAGCTGCATTTGAAGCTGAAAGCCTTTTCATGTCTATCTTATTTCCTAACCCCAAAATAAGTCTCAATAAGTGTAAAAATCTCTTCTGAATTTAAAAAGGTTGTATTTATTCTAACATGCTGTAACAGTAATATGGCATTTGAAAACTTGGTTATATCCATTATTGAATTAATAATATTGGTATCTTCTTACTGTAATCATACCACATAATCATGGCTTATTATAAATTAAGGAAGAGCTTGCCTCTACATAGACCTTCTTAATTTGGAATAATCTTTAATAATGACTAAACATCTGGACGGTTGGCACTCTTGGTTTTATCCCTAGACATCCCTTGCCCCCTTACGTAAGACTATGCACTTTAGCTTCATTGTTACCACCATAGTAGTGCTAGCTAAGTAAGTGAGTGGCTGGATGGACAACTGAGTGCCACATGGCAGAGTGAATGTGTAGAGAGAAAACTAATACAAAGCAGTAGCTTGTGTTTGAAGACACAAGAAAGGAAGATACGCTCCTTGGATACAGATGCACTCTCTCGGACAAAGGTTCAATATCTTCTCTCCCCATTTCTTTCTTTTTGAGCAGCCTCACCCCTTCATGTTTCACTTCAGCTCAGTTGGAAAGGCCCTTCTTAACAACATCTATCTCACTTCTCCAGCCAAGCTTAGATCCCTAGAATACATTCTAAGATACCTTGTACTTGTTTAAAGATGCACAGGATCCTTGAAGGGATTATATAGCTGTTTAACTCACTCCCCATTCCTAAGACCATAGGCATTTATTTAGTAGATATTAGTGAGTGAAATCAGTGAATTCATTCATTTTTCTCACAGTTGAAGAAACTCCAGAAATCAATCCTAAACATAATCAAAAAGATGTTATAGCGTTTTGCTTTTCAAACTATAGTGCTCTGTTGTTATCAGCTGTAAATTTTGGTCTGAAGTTACTGTCTGAGGTCCCTGTGATTTGTGAGTCCTCACACACAGACAAGGGTGCAAGAGCCTCTGCCCTGTGGCATGTGGTGGTTCTGACTGCTTCAGCATTTCAGGGCAGAGGAGCCCACTCCTGCCCACAGTAACCTTCACGTGTCAGATGGTGCTAGCAGGTTCCCCTTGACAACCTGTACCTTCCTAGTTTGGTTCTACTTATGGCAGTGGGTTTGCAGAGTAACCCTAACCTTTCCACCTACTTTTTTTTTTAAGATTTATTTATTTTATTTATCTGAGTACACTGTAGCTGCCTTCAGACATACCAGAAGAGGATATCAGATCCCGTTACAGATGGTTGTGAGCCACCATGTAGTTGCTAGGAATTGAACTCAGGACCTCTGGAAGAGTAGTCCATGCTCTTAACTACTGAGCCATCTCTTCAGCCCTCCACCCACATTTTTTTTCAAAGATTTATTTATTTATTTTACATATATGAGTACACTGTAGCTATACAGATAGTTACGAGCCTTCATGTGGTTGTTGGGATTTTCAGGACTTTTGGAAGAGCAGTCAGTACTCTTACACACTGAGCCATCTCTCCAGCCCCTCCACCCACTTTTTAAAAGTCCATTGAACATCTGCACTTCTTGTATCCCCTTTGGCCTCTAAGAGACTAAAACTTAGGCTTCTCAGCCTCTCATCCATTTCTGTTGAGGGGCTATTTTGTCACCTATGCTTTTTATTTTATCACCCTCCAGAAATCTCTCTCTTGAGGGCTCTGTAGAGTGGTAATTTCTACACACACACACACACACACACACACACACACACACACACACAGAGCCAGGTGGTAGTGGCACAAGCCTTTAATCCCAGCACTTGGGAGGTTCTGGCAGGCAGATCTCTGTGAATTTGAGGTCAGCCTGGTCTACAGAGCAAGTTTCAGGACAGCCAGTGCTATACAAAGAAACCTTGTCTCTAAAACCCTTATATATATGTGTGTGTGTATATATATACATATATGTTTACATACACATATAATTTAGTTACAAAAATTTATAACATTTAATTATATAAATATAATTTAATTAATAAAATTAAATATGAACATTTAAATATATGAATATAATATTTTATATGTAATATAAATATGTATAAAATATATAATATGTTATTGTTATATAATATATATACCAATAGATGTTCTATACTTTTTGTTTTTTGTCTCCCTCAATAACTACTACAAAGATGAAATTTTTAATTTTTTTGACAAAATGATGCCTTCCTTATTAGCAGCATATGATTGTGGACAAGATTGGCTGGGAATGTGGCTCAGTGGGAGAGCATTTGTTTAGCATGCTATATGGAAGGAAGAAGCCCTGACTCCTCACTACCTCCGTTTCTACTTGTATATGACCTTGGGAAAAGTCTGGAAAATTAATTTCTGTACATTGTTCAGTGGAAGGGCTGAACATCTCTACAAAGTAAAGGAAATATATTATTATTGCTGTTGCTATTGTCATCATCATTATTATTTGCAACCTTTGAAGTATTGTTTAAGCCATGTAAGATTTTTCATAGGTTTTCAGTTTTTAAGTTTTATGTTAGCTATCAGCTGTCCCAGGCTCTATGAACAAATAAGATGATCACTATCTAAAAGGACCTAATAGTTTAGTTGAGGAGATAAAACTGAGGGACCTGAAAGTAGTAAAAGGCTTTTTTTTTTTGCATAAGAAAATTTATGAAGAATGTATAGCTTTAGTTACAACTATCAACATCACCCAAAGATGATGCTTGGTAAAACAATTTTGTTTTCTTTTCAGGGCATTCATCCTCAAATAGGTCAGAAGATTCTAGAAACAGTAAGTACCAAGCATTTCTTTATCAATAGAAATAAAAATTCAAAGCACTTGTAATTTGGGTTTTTTTATTTGTATCCTGCTGTGATGTGAATTAAATTTTTTTTTTTTTTTTTTGTATAACATGAGAAGTATCATAAAGGACAAAAAGTAAATATTTATTTACTTTTTACAGTTTTATTATAAACTCTATACTTTTTTTACAATTAAAAGTCTCTTATTTTAATTTTAGAAAGCATCAGAAGTGTTTTTCAGTAAACCTGATGAATGTGCATTTCAGTTTCACACTGAACGGTGTGCAGGAAGGGAAGTAGGGTCAGGTTGGACCGGGGAAGGGAGGGTGGGTGGGACTTAGAGAAAGCAGCTCCTTGTGCAGGAGTCTGATGGTCTGTGCTGCTTGGACTGGACACATGCAGTGTGGTTCTCGTGTGATTCCCATGTCAGCAGCTCTTGCTCTAAATGGTGCTTTTTAGTCTTGCATTCATCATTTCTTTCCAAACATGGATTTTACTGAAGAATTGCTACAAAGTCTGTATTTCCCATGAAATGCTTCCCTGAATTTTCACAATGACTTACAAAAGTACGCAGGTTGTTTTAAAATTAGTGATGTAGGAGTACTGGGAAACAAAGTAGAAGCAAGAGGTATTCCTTTACAAGAGCACATCACGTGACTTGCTGTTCTTCCCTTTGAAATAATAAAGAGAACATAGTGCTTATTTAGCTTTTTCCTGGCAGCTTTGAGAGAAGAATCTCCTATAGGATTAGAAAAAGGGCATGCTTTTAAAACTACTTTTATGTTTTAAATTGTAAAGGTTTATTTTTGTTATTTTTAAATTATGTGTGTGAGTATATCTACTATAGTGTGGGTGCCATTGAAGTACAGAAATGCGCATTGGCTGCCTTGGAGCTGCAATTGTAGACTGGTGAGCTGCTGCATGTAGCAGCTGGAAACCAGCATAGGTTCGCTGAAGGAGCAGTACTCACTCCTTACCACTGAGCCGTCTCTCCACTGCTGTCCCTCCCCTTCTGTTTTGAAAAGATACAAATTTTATTATTTAAAATTTTTAATGTGCATATTTGTTTTGAGACAAGTTTAAGCTATTTTTGACTTTATAATCCTTGTGTCTCACTCTCCCAGATTCTAGAATTACAGGCAAATGCCATCAAGGTTATTCAGTAGATGCCCTGAGAACCGGAGAGCTCAAGGAAATTATTCAAGGCTAAATAAATAGTTAATGTCAAAGATAGGCTTAGATCCAAGTTTATAATTCCCTACTCAGTGCTTTTTTGCTCATACTATCAATAACTGTTCACTATTGGTGAGTCAAATGGAAGTCTATTGCTTGCTTATATTGTAATATAAGAGAGAAAGAGAGAGAGAGAGAAGTGAGAGAGATGGATGGATAGATCTATCTTAAATGATTAATTTGTCCATGTCTTGCTTCTTTTGTAGAATGGGTATAAACAAGCCAGGCCAGCTTTATTGAATTATTGTCAAAAGAGAAGATAAACACAAAAAGTCTGTCACACAAAGGAAGTCCTTGATAACCTGTAGCTCTGTTGCAATGCCAGCAAAAAGAAAATGCCAGACGTTAAACAGTCTGTATTTGCTCTCTGAATTGATCAGATCAAAAGTGAATACCTGACCATTTATTATGGTTATTAGAGACATTCACCATTCTTCTGTTGAGTGAGTTTTTAGTTATCATGTAATATCTACAAAATGCAAGCATTTGGGAAAACCCAAAGCATTTAAGCACCATACATTAAGGAGAACTTTGAAGGCTGGAGCAGATCAAACACGGAGCAGTCAATATGTTACAAGAACTGAAAGTGTGCCGTGGGAAGAATGTTGGTGAACTATGGATGTTTAGTTTGGAAAACAGTGGAGTAATATAAGGAGACGAGCGCGAGGGTGAGGATGGAAAATTTGGAGGTGTTTGGAGGCTGTTACTCCATGGGAGATATATTTTTGGTGATTGGTTCATGGAACTTGGGTCAGTAGATAAAAAGAGCCTGAAAACACATTTTGTCCTCAGTTTAAGGAAAACTGTTCCTTAGAATTCTCTGACAAATAGAAGACCGATTGGATGCTACTTGTTATCAGAAGTGTCACAGTGGCTGGGTTCATTTTGCAGGCAGAGTTGGATGAGCAGACCCCCAGAGACCAGTAGAGCAACAGGCTATGGCTCAGCAGACAGGCTGCTGCTGCCAAGCCTGATGACCTGATTCGATCCTTGGGACTCATGTGTCCTCTGACCTGCACACATGCATTGTAGCATGTTCACATTACATCACACGCATGAATGTGGACAGAAGAACTAATTCTTGCCCATAATTATTGCAGACTTGACAGTGAAGCTGTGAGAGGATCATTGTGTATTGACTGCTCTACCTGTCATTCCATAGTGGGTCCTTTCTCACCCCTGGGGCAGGTGGTTGTAGTTCTGTTTATAGTGACTTTTACCCTCAGGGAATCAGGAAGGTTTAGACTCATAGGGTGGAAGGAACTTTATAGATCATTTAGTCTGTTCCTATAGATTGGCTTCTCTGAGGTCACCTTTCCAATGGATACTCTGTCAAGGGATTTATTTGAAGATGATTTAACTCCTTAAAAGTAAAATTGCATTATCTGGTACTAGAAAATTGATGTACTGGTGGACTGGGGTAATAGTCCATGTGGTACAGTGCTTCCATGAAAGCAAGGGATATTGCATTCAGTCCTCAGAGCCCACTTTAAAAACTAGGCCAAGGTCAGCTCAGTGAGTGAAGGTGCTTGCCACCAAACTTGACAGTTTAATCCCTGAACCCACATGGGAGTGAGATAGAATTGACTTCCATAGTTTCTGGTTTAGTCTCCACACTGTGTCCTGCTTGTGCACCCCTGCATGCACATATATAAAAGTGTTCAATAAATGGTCCAGGTTTGGTAGCACACATTTTCAGTCCTAGGGCTGGGGAGGCAGAGACAGGCAGATCTCTGGGTCCATGTCAGGCAGCCTCGCCTGTTTAGTGAGTTCAAGGCCAGTGAAAGACTCCTGTGGACAATACCCAAGGAACAACACTAGAAGTTGACCTTTGTCCTCCATGTGTACACACGCGCACTATTCTTATGCACACCACACACATAGACAAATACACTCATACAAAGGAATTAGTGTAGGAAAGCTGACTTGTGGAAAGTATTCTAGGAGGGAACAGAGTGAACAGAGTCGCTTGCAATGTAAGACTTTACAATCAACTGCTTGTTTTTAAAGGCCATATAGGTTCTGTTCTCTGACATCTGGACAGTCATGCCATACAGAGAACTTCATCAGACGTAATTGGGTTTTCTGTTTCTTCTCATCTCAGTGAGTGGAAGATTTTATTCTTCCTTGTATTATCAGTTCAAGACACTGGGAACTTTGGGGATGGCTGTCACGGAGCAGGCGTCTTCCTCTAAGACTTGATAGTTTCATCATCATGTGTACATAGCTCATTAGACAGCACCCTCCCCTGCTATTTGTTAAAATTGGTGCCACAACAGGTTCAGTTAGGATCAAAGTTCAAGCATACACATTGATTCAAGGATCAGAGTCCAGCAGGTAAAAGGCTACAACCACTGTGGCCAATCAATGCGGCTTTATTTTTGTTCTGTGCTGAACTGAGGGACGTTCTGTACTGGCAAGCCAAATCTGAGTTACGTCAGAACGCTAGTGGTAACTCCACAAGGGAATTACCTCTTACTATGGCATTCTTGATTTAGCATCTTTTCTTTTAATCTTATGGATGTTGTGTAAGTTTAGGTTCGTAAAGGGCACACTGTGTTAGGATGAGCACATCAAGAACTAAGCTTCTGTGTATGACTTTGATGTTACATTTGAGAAAGTATTTGTCAGACATTTTATAAAAATAATGTTTATTACTTTAATTAGAAAAACTTACTCTGAAAGAGGCCTTCTCAGACACTGTTTGGAAGAAAGGAAACTCTATAACCTTTCTTCTGGAGGAAAACCTGACCCTGTAACTGGGCTTAGAACACACTGATGCTGCCTTTGGAATTTGATATTTTATTTGGAATAGATAAGCACCTCAGATAAACATGGACAGAGATGCACACTGTGCAACAAGAAAAACAGCTTGGCTGGAGTGTGTGCCCACTGTGGAGCTCTTGCCAGCATGTTGAAGACGCTGGGTTTAATCACCAGACTGCTCCCCCCCCTCGCGCCCAATGAAAATAAAATGGGAAATAGAGCCTAAATCCCCACCAATCAGAAATTAATGATCAGTGAATCAAATTCCATATAACTTATTTTGTTTTGTTTTGTTTGTTTGCTTAAAGTTTTCATGGGGCTAGATAGATGGCTCTGTGGGTAAAGCACATACTGGTCTTAGAGAGGATCTAAGTTCAGTTCCAAGTATCTTCATTGGGAGATCTGACACCTCAGCCCTCTGCAAACACCTGTACATACATATGCATCATTAAAAATAAAAATAAATTCTGGAAAAAATTCTCATTATAAAAACTTTGACACACACACCCATATATATATTGTCAAGGAAAACTGTCTATGTTATCTCAAATCCTTTATAGTTACAAAATTATGCACAGTATAATCCAATTAATTTATTAAAAAGGTACATGTTATACTTTTTTAGATTTTTTTTAAAGATTTATTTATTTTATGTATATGAGTACACTGTAGCTAAACAGATGGTTGTGAGCCTTCATGTGGTTGTTGGGAATTGAATTTTGTAGGACCTCTGCTTGCTCCGGTCAACCCTGTTCACTCTAGTCAGCTCCACTTGCTCTGGTCAACTCCACTCGCTCAGGCCCAAAGATTTATTTATTATTATACATAAGTACACTGTAGCTGTCTTCAGACACACCAGAAGAGGGCGTCAGATCTCATTATGGGTGGTTGTGAGCCACCATGTGGTTGCTGAGATCTGAGCTCAGTACCTTCGGAAGAGCAGTCAGTGCCCTTACCCACTGAGCCATCTTGCCAGCCCGTTATACCTTTTTAAAGGCCAAGCAAACTTTAAAAATGATTGTATTATCAGTGGCTTGGGATAACTTTTCCTTAGGACTTTCAGCATTGGTCATAAGCTATCAGTTGCATACCCTTTCTGCTGAAGCTCTGGTACTTTCCATGTTGTTTAATTCTTAAAATCTATTGTATCTGGAGGAATAAGTTCAACTTTGTGGAATTGTAGAAGTTGGAGCTAAATTACTGTTAAATTCATGGTCACGAGCACTTACATAAGACTGTTAAATTGATTGTTGTTTTATATCAAACAACTTTTATAATACTTATTTTTATTGTTATAATATTTTATAAATTTTAAGGAATATGACAAAGATATTGTAGGTATTGAAGGGGGGGTCTTGGGAGGAGCAGTGGTACAAAAGGGAAACAAGAATGTGATTCAATTCTATTTAATTAAAATATATTTTTAAATGTTAACAAATTCAGATAAATTGAAATCATGTAACTTTTCTCATCATAATGCAATAAAAGTTTTAAAAAAAGAAGATATCAGACAATGCAAAGATCAAAAAAAAATTTCATGGTTAATTTAATTGTACTGATAAATGATTCAAAATGTGTTATGTTAAAAACAATAACAACATTTCCTTCTAAATGAGCAGGAACCACTCATGAGGAGGACAGAGCGTCAGATTCTGAGCTCTGGAAGGGCCCACTGCCAGAGACAGATGAAAAGTCACAGTGAGTGCTGAGGAGGTTGTGGGGCTGCTGCTCGTGATAGCAATTAATGAAAATATTTAATGCTGCGAATGTTTATTTAGTGCCAAAGTCTCCCTCTCCTGGTAGGATGGAAGGTGATTACCAGTCATTGTTTGGAGATGCAAACAGCCAGTATGTCCAGTGTCAGTTCACTTTAACAGACAGCCCTCTGTTCTTGCTTGAATTCTTTCCAAGACGGCTGTTCAGTGGCATCTAGGACAGCCTGTCCCATGGTGTTATGATTCTCATAACCCACGCTGAGGAGCCCCTTGAAGATTTACACAGGTGTAGGGATTCCTTGCTTGCAGCCATCTCAGCCTCCCACCCACAGATAACCCAGTACACTTGTTCTCTGCTGCCCTTCAGTACAAAGCCTGGGCTGTTGGCTGCTTGAGGCTGGCTGCAAACACTAGTGTTATGTAGCACTCATTACTTCTCACTGTGTTTCACAGGTTATACTGAATTAGTGTCCCCTCACAGCTCTGTTCTTCAGACGTAACCTCTATTAACTATAGATACGTATCCACTATTCTCAGACTCAAAAAGCACTGTGGCCTGAACAGATGTCCTCACATTCCTGGGAGGAAGACATGGTTTGTTTTTTTAGACATAGTTTCTGTTTCAGGCATTTCTTAAGCAGATTGTAAGTTGAAATAGTGAACAGAGAAGGTATAAAGTCAACCAGAAAAGCAAAGAGAAGCATGAGCTTTCACAAAATACTTCAAAGAAAACTGAGGGGTTTGAGAGACATATCAGCATGTGAAGTATTCCAATTTTAACCATTTTGAGCATAGATATGATTGTTTAGAGACTAAGAATTATTTGAATTATGAAAGCACACAGGTATACAGAGAGTGATAGCTAATACACTAGATGAAAATATTTTTACTAGTTTCATATAATATATCACTTAATTTTTTTACTCCATTGATTTTTTTAATTTGATTTTTATTGAGTACTCTTGATTATAATCAATATTTTACTTTTTTTTTAATAGGGAAGAAGAATTTGATGATTATTTTCAGGACTTGTTTCTGTGAGCTGGAAGAGAGAACCTTATTCCTTAGTGAGGAAATGTACAGAGACACTCAGTGAATGTGTCCCTGCTATTGGGTCTGGACAGCCTCTGGGACAGATACTTCAGAAGCACAAGACATTTCAGACATTTTCTCCTTTACTTGAGTGGCTTCTCATGTTGTGATTGGCATTGAACTGTAAATAAATTATTTAGTGTGTTATTCTAAAATGTCAGAGTTTTTCCTTTCATTTAATAATTTTATTAACTTATTCTGTGAGTGCTAACCAGGCTTCTGATGTGCGTGAGCCGCTATGCTAAGCACTACTTTGAAGGAGCTATTTTGGAAGTCATTTTACAATCCTTTCTGAACTATCAGAAAGTAGCAAAATTAGTGCCAGTGTACCAGTGTTAAATATTGTGTAAAAGTCTCCTTATTGCTTGAAGGTGTTGTTTCTTTATGTTAGTACTTATTTTGAGTAAAAAGAAATCTTGATTTCTGAGGGAAATTATCTGAAACATCCAACATCAAAGTTGGAATTTGTATAATAGTGGAATTTCTATAGATTTTTCATTTCTTTTGTAATGACTGTAAAAGTCTGATGCCATGTTTGAGAAATACATTCAGAACCTGCACTCCCTTGTGTTGAGTCTGCCATTATTTCTCCGCCAACGCCTTGTTGACCCGTACCAGAACCCTGTTTCCCTACGGGCTGAGGGAGGCTCAGACTGGCAGGCCTGCAGCACTATAGCTAAGCATTCTTACAATGAGATGTATTGATCACTCATTGGTCATCAGAAAATAGAGTTCTGCAAAATTGTAACTAGGAAGAGTACACACCATTTACAATAAAACAATATATTTTGGAATGACAATACAGTTTATGATACCAAGTTTATGTATGAATTTACATAATTATATGAAATCCCAGCAATCTAGCACAGTGGCCAATAATGGGAGTCATTTTAAGGAGTCTTTGCAAGTCTGAGGTAATGTTAGACACCAGCTCTATAGCTGCTTCGCGCTATGGCTCAGTTCAGTCAGTGATGGTTGCCAGGCCCTTGGTCAAGAGGCTGTAGGGTTCTGCTTTTAAATTACACAGACTCTGAAGCCAAGTGCTTATTAGAAACCATCAGACATAACACTAGCCTCAATTCAATTGGTAATAACTAAGGGAGGAGAAGTTACTTGAGCTGACTGATATTTTGGAGTTAAGAAAAAAGATCACATAAAACTAAAGGACTAGTGTCTTATTTGGTAGCTGAAATAGCAGTGACTCCAGGAGAGCCTTAAATGAAGTCATGGGACAAGGCAGTGTGCATGCATCACTTCGCTAGATGGCAGTGCTCCTCATAGCTGTTTCCCATAACGGCATTTGGAGTATCATTCATTCATATCGACTGAGTACCTACCCTATGCCAGACACTGCTGTAAATGACAAGATGGAGTTCGGAGCAAACCTGGCAAAAGCTCCCTCATGGTCTTTATGTCCTAACATGAGAGACGAAGCACCTGACTTGTAAAGCAAAACAAGTGGTACTTATTTCTTGTCTGTTTAAAAGTACATCTTACTTGTTTGTTTGCTTTATAATAATTCATTTTCAAAGGCAGAGCTCTCAGACAATTTAAACTCAATTCTGACAGTTATTGGCATGATAGATTCTCACTTGCAGATGCTCACCAGAGTTGGCTGAGGCCTCCCTCAGGGAGGAAAGGCCACTGGTGTGTTATATCCATCCTCTCACTTATATGTAACCTTCAATTTCTCATGGATGCATTAACTTTTCTGCATTGGTATCAGAGATTTCAAACCCAAATTCATATTCCATGACCATAGTAATCTCTACTTACCCAAAACTGCCTAAGCCCAGATCTTTGATAAACAGGAATTTACAGAGGTCAGCCTTGCCATAGAGCTTCAAGACAAAAAACTCGATTCTTGATTACTTTGAACACCAGAGTGGTTACATTACCACACTGGCTGTGCAGAGATGTGTGGCACGTGCACTCCCTCTGAGGTTGGCTGTGTAGTCTTGGTCCAGGTTCCTGCAGAGCACAGAGTTGTACTGAACCACCGAGAGTCAGCATGGGAACCCAGGCCTAAGTGAAGGCTGTGAGGAGGTGGCAGACACAAAGGAAAGGACACAAGCCACATGGCTCCACCCACCCAAATGCATTGCTTAAAACTGAATCTTAGCAGGGCTGAGAGATGACTCAGCAGTTAAGAGCATTGGCTGCTCTTCTAGAAGATCTGGGTTCGATTCCCAGCATCCACTTGGTAGTTCACAACTATCTGTAACTCCAGTTCCAGGAGATCCAACACCCTCACACAGACATACACATGTAAACACCAATGCATGTAAAATAAAATATAAATAACTTATAAAAGAACTTGAGTCTTAGTACGTAATATACTTGAGGTACATTAATTTTCAATGTAATATGTCTTTTTTTTCTTACAAAAGCCTGGCCAAATATATGGTGTTTATTCTGTTTCTATTTTGATCTGTGATTACATATAAATAGAAGAAGTCTTAAATTTTTCTGATACCCAACTACACATATATCATATCCTATAACTAACTTATACTCTTTAATTTCTCTTGACAATTTAATATTTTATTTTTAAGTGGTTTTTTTTTGCCATTGTTCCTTTGTATGTGTGTACACATATATGTGGGTGTATGTGTGGATGCTTGTTCATGTGTGTGACATGCATGTAGAGCCCAAGGTTGATATTGGAAATCATTCTCAATCACTCTTCTGCCTTATTCACTGAGGCAAGGTCTCTTCATCAATGTAGAGCTGGCAAACCTGCTTGCTCTGGGGATCCCCTGTCTTCATCTACAGAGGCTGCACTCACTTGACATTTACATAAGTTCTGGGGGTTCACACTGCTCCTTATGATTGCATTGCAAATGCTTCAATGGGGTAAACGGCCTTTTAAGACCAACCATAAACACAAACCAAAAAGTAATCTTTTTTTAAAAAAAAATTTATGTATGTGAGTACACTGTCACTGTCTTCAGACACACCAGAAGAGGGCGTCGGATCCCATGAAGATGGTTGTGAGCCACCATGTGGTTGCTGAGAATTGAACTTAGTACCTCTGGAAGAGCGAGCAGCCTGTGCTCTTAACCACTGAGCCATCTCTTTAGCCTCCCCACCTGACAAAGTAATCTTAACTGGTCTTTCTAGACTTCTTTTGATAGTAAGTTGTTGCTCAATTAAATACTTAATTCTGAATATTAATTAAGTGATTTAACTATAAAATTATCCAGTGGTATCTTGCCAAAATTCATTCAATAAGAGTAATTGTGTATGTTAAAAGTATTCTTAGTTGTACATAACAAAATAATTATTTTAGAGCTTTAAAGGGAGAAAACATAGGGAAAAAAGTTTTTTATAAACTGCTAAAAATATTTTGACCATCATGCCATTACTAAAGGAGAAAACTAGAGAGGCGAGAATATGTGGATTTCCTCCCACATCATTTTTTTCTTTGTTTCCCATACTGTGTTTATATGCACGGCTCACTCTATCCTGGATCTTCTCTGAACATGCTGATGAATAATATTTAATTTAGAAAGTAGAGATATGGATCATAAGTATGCGTGTTACAGGCTGAGACCCTTCCCCTCACCAATCACATTGTAGAATCCTAATCTTCAGTACAACATGTTGAAGACAAGGTCTTTGATGAGGTAAGTATGGCTGAAATGAAGTCTCAGGAGTGAGTCCTAATCCAATAGAACTGGTGTCTTTATAAGTAAGGGACACAGAGATGCCTGTGTGACAACCCAGGGTAAACAGCCTTCTAAAGACCAAGGGGGCCTCACTTAAAACCAAGCATGCCAGCACACTGGTCCCAGACTCCCAGGTTCCAGCACGGTAGTTATGAGGAAATAAATGGCTGTGCTCTAAGCACCTGGCATGTGGTACTTGTTACAGCGATTTTAGCAAATGAATACAATTAGTGATCTATTTTATACCAGTCCCTCAGGCTGAGGCTCAGCAGTCTCGAGCATTTGCTGTCCTCCCAGACTTGGGATCCCAGAACCCACATCAGACTGCTCACAGTTACACGTTAGCTCTAGTCCCTGGGGATCTGAAGCCCTCTTCTGGCCTTCACCAGAACTGGCACACATGCCGCATAGACTCAGACAGACACATAGCATGTAAATCAATCTTAATACATATACACAATATATAAAACTTGTGACTCATTTCAAGATAGCATTTTTTTTTTTATTTAAAACAAACTCACAAAATCCATTGTTTTTGTCACATTTTGTTTTTTGACTGAACTTTAGCTCACAGGGTTTCCGGGTCAGCAATAGATATTCTGTGGCTAGTCACATGGCAGACTCTGGAGCTTTCTCTTCGGTCACTTCATGCTCACTGGACAGAACTCAAGGAGGTTTTTTTTTCGTGGAAACTAAGATGATACTTGAAATACAGACTGGTTAGATTATAACATTAAGCACGTTTTGGATTTTTTGTCTTCAGTGCTGCCTCCTAAATCCGTGGCAGCTAGTGAAAGACCAGAAAAAGCATCAGGAGTCAGCGTGATACAGTGCTTGTATTCTTACATCCCCATGGTATTTGTGTCAGATCTATACTAACAGGAGCTTAGAACAACTCCAAAGATTTGACTGTTTAAAACCAATTATTTATTCTCAATTGGCTTACTTAAAAACAAAATTCATGGGGTGGAAATCCACCCCACAGCTTACAGCACTTGCTCTTGGAGATCTACCCCACAGCTTAGAGCGCTTGCTCTTGCTGAGGACTCAGGCTTCATTCTCAGCGCTGACATGATGCCTCACAACCATCTGTAACTCCAGTTCCAAGGGATCTGAGGTCCTCTTCTGACCTCTGTGTGTGTACCAGGCACACACATGATGCATATATACACGCAGGCAAGGTACTCCTCATACACATAAATTGGGGGAAATTTGAAAAATAAAATTCAAGAGCCAGGTGTGTTGACACATGTCTTTAACCCCAGCCCTTGGGAGGCAGAGGCTGGTGGATCTTGGTGAGTTTGAGGCGATAGTGAATTCCAGGACAGTAAAGGCTACATGGTGAGAACTTGTCTCAAAAACAAAACAAAACAGCAACAGCCAAACAGATGTGGACACATCTGTAATCCTAGCACTCGGAAGGCAGAGCCAGGCAGATCTCTGTGAGGATTCATAGTGAGACTCCATCTCAAAACAAAGTAAAGGTAACTTTGATTCGCAGTTAACCAGTCACCATCTCATTGCCTGTCTCCGTGAGATTAAACAAGCTAGAATCTGAGCCACGAGCACAAACCTGCCGCCTGCAGCGAGCACAATGCTCTTAATTCTCAACGAATTCTCCAATAGACAAAAATCAGAAATAAATGTATACAAATGTCCCATCTGGGAAGCTCTATGGCCACCTTCAAGAGGAGTGCTAGTGCCCAGTTGTAGCCTCTGGTATACGCAGATCAGACTGGACCAGTCAACTCCACCCAGAATTATGCATAAGATCTCGTCCTGGGGGGTGATGGGGAACAAAACAGCCCTGAAAACCACAAACCTCTTACCTTCCCTGCTTGCACCAGCAAGGCAGCTTCCTGTGAGGATATGAGGTCTGTGTTTTTGTCAAGTGACACCCACCTGCCCACCCCCACACTCACGCATAGCAAACGCTGAATCCAGCTAACCTTTTCCATCTGTGGCCCCTTCTTCCTGCTTTCCCGATTCCTCTTCAGTCACCCTCACCTTCGCCTCATACTCCTCCGCCAGGGATTTCCATTCCACCCTGTTGTTCTGAAGGCCATTCAGCATGGGCGTGATCTCTCTGTGAAACCGAGAGAACTCCTGCAGAGAAGTTGAGGTGGGAGACTGGTTAATCAGATAGTTGACTCTCTGTAGCATTTCCTGTGCAGAAGAGAAGCTGTGAGGTGGGCTGGGGTGAGCCCGGCTGCTTCTGAAGCTTGGGAAAGGTGAGTGTCTTTGCTGTCTGTCAAGTAGGTCTGTGCATGGCTCGTATCTACGTTCTTGTATATTTTATTCCACTCTGAATAAGTAAATGTGTGTGCTCAGACTACTCAGGGGGTGGGATGACCTAATGGCTTTCTTCATTGGTAACTCTTTTAGTTTGGGTAGTTTTTACTTATTTATTAGATAAGATCTTGTTATATAACCCAGGCTGGCCTGAAACTTAGTATGTAGTGCAAGGTGACTTTGAAATCTTGACTCCCTGCCGCCTGAGTGCTGGGATTGCAGGTGTGTGCCACCACACTTGGCTCACTCTAATTATAGATTGAAAGAAAACTTCTCAATGAAATGATTATACATTTCATTCAAATAATTTGCTTACATACCTTATATACGAAAGTACAAACAAAATCAATAAATCCCACTTGAAGTTTTGGGAGTTCGTCCTTTTTGCTTCTGTCCATCATAGGCTAGAAAGAGAAGTGAATCCTTTTAAGGTGTTTTCCAGGGGTCTGGGGGTGGGTGGGGGGTGTCTAATAAATAACGCAGTGGTGAAAGGGTCTTTACAATTGGTTGCTGCTGCAGCACTGTTCTTTCCAGATCTCCTTGTTCCCAAAATTCATTTGCAACCAGAAGTGCTACCTGCAAAAGACAGAGGCATGGTTTGTGATACCCTCTGCTAGCCGAGAACTCTCATCATGTTAGCATGAGTGATGGCCGAGAGTAGGATTTCCAGCCAGTGCTTGAACTGTTGTCAAGCTATCTGCTCTGGAGTTATAAAAAGACGCCTACAGGAGGGTTCTGGACCAACTCTGAGGACAATGTCTTGAAGTTGTTTCCATCACTTCTCAATGAAGAGGGGGATGGGAGGATGTTGAGTTTCTCAAACCAAACTGCCTTGGCCCCTCATGATTTCCAAACCTGTTTTAATCTGCTGTGGTCGTCTTGCATAGGTCTACATATGGTAAACACACACACACACACACACACACACACACACACACACAAGAGGCAGTACACACATATCTTGACAGCAGTGAGAGGTTAATTCATATAATGAAAAACTAATATGCCCTGATGATGGACACTGGTTAGCTGACCAACACTGATGTAAACCAGGCTTGCCAAGAAGGATGCGATGAGATACTGCCTTCCTGATGCTAGTGGTACAGTGAGGACAGTTTGCCCTCAGCGTGGTACATACTACAACACTAACAGGCTTACTGCTATGGATGACGGAGGGAGAAGCAAAGAGATCCTTCACGCCAGAGGGAGCGGCATTTGTTGTACCATTGAGAGTGAGTGGTAGGCCTTTAGGTTAAAAAGGTGGAGAAACAGATTGCCTGAGGCCTATCCAAGAGTTTAGAGTGTACGATGAGAGCTTGGGGTGATGGGGAATGTCCCTAAGAGTGTGAGGTAAGGACAGGTATTGAATGACAAGCATGCACACTTTATTGGGGAGGATAAGCTTAGCTCTCCCAGTCAAAACTTCCTTTGCTATCACCAGATGGTTATTTCTGTACAAGTTTTATGAGAAGAGAGTAACTTCTTGTTTGTTTGTTTTCTGAGACCGCGTCTTGTTATATTACCGGGTGCAGCCTTGAACTCATAATCCTCCTATTTTAGTGTCCCAGGTTCTGGTATCATAGATGTGCATGCATCTTCATGTCCAGCTCAAAAAATGCAATCCTTAAAAACAAATGAATAAGTGCATTTGGAAACTTCTGCAGTGTATCATTAAGAATCCTTTCTAGCCATGGAGTAGTCACCAGAGCTCTCTAGATAATTCAGGTCAGAGGATGGAAGAGGACAGCGAGCCATGAATGAAGATCAGCTAGAAGGCCAGTATATACTTCCCATCAAAGACTGGATACATTTTTTTTTCCTTTTTAAGATGTGGTTTCATGTAGCCCAGGTTGGCCTCAAATTGAGTAGGCAGCCAAGGATGTCCCTGAACTTTTGAATCTCTTTACCTCTAAAGTGGTGCGATTAGAGGAATAAACCAACATGTCCAACTTTTTTGGTGCTGGATTCTGAATTCAAGGCTTCCTGCATTCTATACAAAACACTCTCCCAATGGAGGACACATCCTCAGGCCTATATATACAGGCTTAGCAGAGATCATATTAGGTGTGACAGGGAGGAAGTATTCCGAAATGATGATGAGCTCAAGGAAGACCCTGGATGTCTGATTTAAGCATGACATTATATGCTGGAACAATGCCTCAGTGGGTAAAGTGTTTGCAACACAACCCTGAGGAGCTGAGTTCAAATCTCCAGCATACATGTAAAAACCCAGTAAGATCTATAAGCCCCACATAATAATTATATCAGGATTCAGGTGAGCCCCTGAAGCTCACCTACCCATGAACCTAGCGGAGACAGCAAGTTTCAGGTTCAGTAAAGAGACCTTAACTCAAAAAATAAAATAAAATAAAATAAGGCAAAGAGCTTTTGGGAAAGACCTCCCAACTTTGGCCTCTGGTTTCCACAGGCACATGCATGGGTGTGCACTCCTGCACACACACACACACACACACACACACCAAGAATACAGAAGGAAGAGCATAATTTAAATGCTTCATTTTTGACTTGACAGTGAAGCTCGGAATGAGTAACTTCAAAGTATTTTAGGCTGATGGAATTTGGCAAAACCTCAGAGCGGGTCACACTTGCCTTCCCCAGCCCCTCCTCCCTAAAGCAGGTTATGAAGCTCGAGAAAGACAGCTTGACCTCGACCTTTCCCTGAAGCTGATCTGACAACCTCATTCAAGAGGTTCCCCTCACCAGGGGAGGAAGGGACCTGGAGGCAGAGAAGCCAAGTCCCTGAACAAGTTGCCCTGCTAAGGTCCCCGGGTTATTACCATTCTCCAGTTGTGTTTCTCCAGGAACTACATGTTCATCAATTCTTGCATTAAAATAGGGGAGGATACAGGGCTGGAGAAATGTCTCAGTGGGTAAGAGTGGACACTGCTCTTCCAGAGGACCAGGGTTCTGTTCCCAGCACTCACATTAGGTCACAACTTCCTGAAACTCCAGCCCTACACACACACACACACACACACACGCACAGACACACACACACACACACACACACACAGACCTGTGTGTCTCTGTGCAGGTGTGTGTGTGCACGACTGCACATGCATGTGTTTGTGCATGTGTGTGTGCGCACTTTGTGTGTGTATGTGTGTGTGTGTGTGTGTCTATCTGTCTGTCTCTGTCTCCCTCTCTCCCAATTTATATGTTTTTAAATACACAAAGGTAACTTGCTTGAGTTTACTTATGAAGGCCCCTGGGCCATGTAAAACTTACATAAATGTATATACATTTCCCCTTGCAAACTGTCTTTTCCTCGGGATCCACAGCCACAAACCAGAGACGGCTGAAAACAAGGGGTTTGCCCTCTCCCACAGTGCAGTCTTATGACTTTCTTTCTAAATGTAATCAGGATGGGCTGTTGAAACAAAGTAATCCTGGCTCTACTGCTGGAGGTCTCACCTAGATGTCACTGTGAAAGGGCAGCCTCTTCCATCCAGTTCATGAGAGGACAGGTAGCCAAGCACCCCCTCACCACCCTCACCCCAGAATAGATGAAGAACAGCCCTGAATGTGGACCCCCAGTCAGTACCTTCCAGAAAGTGAAGAGTACATTGTAGAAGAGACCGTGGGAGCAAGGCCAGCTAAGTAGAATGAACCATGCGTTCCTCTGGGACCTGTCCTGGCTTATCTTCCATACTGAGAAGATCACATGTTGAATTAATTTAATAAGCCTTATTATGTAGACCAGGCTATCACTGAATCCTGTCTCCTGCCTCAGCCTCCTCACGAGTAGTCAGTTTATAGGACTGAGCCATCATGTCTGGAGACTTCTACATAAAAATGTTACAGCTTGTCCAATAATAAGGAATTCTGCCCCCCATTTTCACCCTCACATGTTATTCTCAAAGTCTTCTGTGTCTTCCCTTGTTCTGGGACATGCTCCAGTGATCTGCTGGCCTGATGCTGTTTGTAAACATAAAATAGGACTCTGGAGTTGTCGGAGATCACAACGTGGCCATTCATAGGATTTAGGCAGCTCCCGATGCATGATAGGAAAAGAAATGTCACAGGACTTACCTGACTCTGCACCTCCCAGGGATTGGTGCAAATGGCAGACAGGTCACAGGTGTGTGGTCATAGGTATGTGAATGACAGGTCACAGGTGTGTGGCAGGTCACAGGTGTGTGGTGGGTCATAAGTGTGTGACTGACAGGTGTATGACAGGTGACAGGTCACAGGTGTATAACTGACAGGTCACAGGTGTGTAGCTGACAGGTGTGTGACAGGTGACAGGTTACAGGTACATAACTGATAGGTCACAGGTGTGTAACTGACAGGTCACAGGTGTGACCTGTGGGACTTGCCTGACTCTGCACCTCCCAGGGCTTGGTGATGGCAGACAGTTCACAGGTGTGTGGTCATAGGTATGTGAATGACAGGTCACAGGTGTATGGCAGGTCACAGGTGTGTGGTGGGTCATAAGTGTGTGACTGACAGGTGTATGACAGGTGACAGGTCACAGGTGTATAACTGACAGGTCACAGGTGTGTAGCTGGCAGGTGTGTGACAGGTGACAGGTTACAGGTACATAACTGATTGACAGGTCACAGGTGTGTAACTGACAGGTCACAGGTGTGTAACTGACAGGTCACAGGTGTGTAGCTGACAGGTGTGTGACAGGTGACAGGTTACAGGTACATAACTGACAGGTCACAGGTGTGTAACTGACAGGTCACAGGTGTGTAACTGACAGGTCACAGGTGTGACCTGTGGGACTTGCCTGACTCTGCACCTCCCAGGGCTTGGTGATAGCAGACAGGTCACAGGCAGTCATCATCATGGCCCTTATGAAGAAAAGAAGAATTACTAAACTAATAAATACAACATACTAAAAAATACAAAACGTGCTCTTTTGCCCAAAAGGAGGAAACATTGTGGTTGCTCACATGATGATCTCCTTTTTGGTCGGGTCGGCAGTTACGTATTTGATGACTTCTTCTTCACTTTGCATCTGCTCACAGGTATCAACAATCTTTTGAAACATGGTTCTCTTCCTGGAAAAGATACAGCTGTGCAACAATTTTTCCACAGAAAACGGCCTTAAGTGCTTGCCTTTCATATTCTATGCTCCCACTCTGTCTCAGGCTGTCTGCCGAGCAGAGGCCAAGAGCCAGGGGAGAGAACAGGGAATTCTGACTACCCCTGGCATAG
The DNA here is from genome assembly GCF_008632895.1 of Mastomys coucha. Taxonomy (NCBI): domain Eukaryota; kingdom Metazoa; phylum Chordata; class Mammalia; order Rodentia; family Muridae; genus Mastomys; species Mastomys coucha. Next base: position 169,272,178 of record NW_022196904.1, on the reverse strand, counting down.
AAAGGGCTGGAAGCAGAAAGAGTACAAACCACAGAGTGGGGGAGAACCCACAAACGTTTGAGACACAGAGGCCACAAACTGTACCAGCATAGCACACACACGCAACAGAAACACAGAAGCAGATGTTCACGGATGGCTGATCTCATCAGTAATTAGGAAAATACACATCTAAGCAAGAGGGTATCATCTAATACTCAATACGTTAACAAATGGAAATCCAAGTGTGCCCTGATCCAGAGCACTTCAGAGAATCCTGGCATACTGCTGGTAGGATGTCAGTGGTAGAGCCCGATGCTGCACAGTGGCATATACAAAACACATGTATACACCCACTCCCAGGTATAGGAACTTACATATATAATGCACAAGGATCTGCAATGTAGCATCATGGGCAAGCATAGAAATAAGACGCAATCTGAATTTATATATATGGAGGAGTGTAAGGGAATTATCTGTCTAACAGTTGAACACTGTACAACTGAAGCAAATGAATTGTCATTCTATTATTATTACTATTACTATTATTACTATTATTATTTGTTTATCTGTGTATTTACTTACGTGTGTGTGTATGTATGTGTATGTGCGTGTGTGTACGTGTGTATACGTGTGTGTGTGTGTACGTGTGTGTGTGTGTGTGTGTGTGTGTGTGTGTGTGTGTGTAGGGATAGGAGGCGGGGTGAGTGCACTTCTGTGTGTAAAGGCCATGCTGGATATCAGATGTCTTTGCTTGATGGGTCACTACTCATCCACCTTCTCTACCATTCCATCTCCATGCTAGAGTTACCGGTGCTTCCTGACACACTCAGCTTTGTGTATGGATGCTGGGGAATCCAAACTCAGAACTTCACGCTTATACGACATTTACTGAGCCTTTGGCCAGCCCTTTCATTAGGTCTTAATTGCATTATTGTTTGGCTTTGTCAGGGTCGTATCTTAAATCTGATGCACTAGTGAATGAATGTTGCAGTGCCTCAACAGGAATATTTTAAAACATCTAGAAGAGTCATCACCAAAGGCAAATCCTTACACAATGCTATGTGGGAAAAGCAAGTTATACAAAGATATTTGCAAACAGCCTGGTGTCAAACATGGGGAAAAATCGCACCCCATTCAACAGTACCACATAGGAACAGGAAAAGAGAGGATGGAGAGAGAGGATGGAGAGGATGGAGAGGATAGAAAGGATAGAGAGGATGGAGAGGATGGGGAGAGGATGGAGAGGATAGAGAGGATGGAGAGAGAGGATGGAGAGGATGGAGAGAGAGGATGGAGAGGATGGAGAGAGAGGATGGAGAGAGAGGATGGAGAGGATAGAGAGGATGGAGAGAGAGGATGGAGAGGATAGAGAGGATAGAGAGGATGGAGAGAGAGGATGGAGAGAGAGGATGGAGAGGGAGGATGGAGAGGAGAGAGAGGATGGAGAGAGAGGATGGAGAGGATGGAGAGGATAGAGAGGATGGAGAGAGAGGATGGAGAGAGAGGATGGAGAGGATGGAGAGGATAGAGAGGATGGAGAGAGAGGATGGAGAGGGAGGATGGAGAGGGAGGATGGAGAGGATGGAGAGGATGGAGAGAGAGGATGGAGAGGATGGAGAGGATGGAGAAAGAGGATGGAGAGGATGGAGAGAGAGGATGGAGAGGGAGGATGGAGAGGATGGAGAGGATGGAGAGGAGAGAGAGAATGGAGAGGATGGATGGAGAGGATGGAGAGGATGCAACATATTGGTATCAGAGACTCTCTTGGGAAGGTGAGAGGACTTTTCATGATGAAATGGGGATGGAGCGCCCCAACTGCATCATGACTTCCATTTCTATCCTTAAAAATGAAACTCTGAAGCACATGAGACTGGTGGGATGTGAGTACCCAGGCTGTGAGCACTGGGTACCTGGAAACCATGTTATTCTAAGCATTTGTCTCAGCTGAACTTTTTAATAGATTTTTAAAGAAGGATTAGCAAGGCAATTTTTTTTTTCAGTTTTTTGAGACAGGGTTTCTCTGTGTAGTCCTGACTGTCCTGGAACTCATTCTGTAGACCAGGCCTGCCTCTGCCTCCCAAGTGCTGGGATTAAAGGCATGTGTCACCACTGCCCGGCTGCAAGGCAAATTTTGACAGTGTAAAAAAATGTCATCTAATATGTGGATCCTATAAATAGCCCACCTTTTTCTAATCAATGTTCACCATGAAACCTTGTATTTCACTTAGAAGTGTATTGTGCATACACTTGGCACATCTGGTCTACTTGGCCCTCTGCTCTGTAAAACTCAAGTTTTTTGAGTTTAGTTTTTGTGTTAGAATCATCAAGATTGTTCAACCCAAAACTCTCACAGGATTAAATTTCTGAGGCTGAAATACCATATACCAGATTCTGGGCAAGCATTCTACCACTGAACAAGTCCAATTAAATACTAAATTCTGAACCATGGTGAGCCACCAGGACACAGAGCCACGTGTGTAGTTTTGTGACATTACTCTTTAGGTAGTGCCCACTCTTTCCTTCCATTTGAGCTTCTTTAGGTCATACGTTAACAGGAGAGGCTTGTATTTTCAAAACTACATCTCCAAAATAGAGTAAGTGCACTGTTTGACAACTATCCTGGGGAAAACTGGCATTCCAAAACGAAAACAGATTTGTGAGCCTGCTCTAAAACATTTTATGTATGTGTGTGGATGACCACAGAGGCCAGATGGGACATCATATCCTTCAAGGTGAAGTTACACACCATGGCGAGCCGCCCAGTGTGGGTCCTGGAAGCCTAATCCCAGCCCTTTGCAAGAACATCAAATGCTCTTAAGTAATGAGCTATTTCTTCACTTCTTTTAACTTCAGTGCAGTTCATGGAAGGCAGAACACAGGGCCCAAGGGCATTCTGACACCCAGTCTTGTACTTACTTGAAATAGAGCGCCAGGTCAGTTGCTATTATTGCAACCTCAAACAAATGGATCACCGTTTCAAACTGTCGCTTGTTTAGATTCTGGAAGATGTTTAAACTCTGTAAGATGAACAATTCACAATAAAGTATAGCCACCAATTGACCTTTGGTTCAACAAACAAACAAAGAAAAACAAAACAAACCACACTTAGCGAGATAATAATAGCCTGCCTTTCTACCTTTTTTGATGTCTGTTTTTAAAAATAATTTCTTTATTTTTATTTTGTATGTGCATTGGTGTTTTATGTGTATGTATGTCTGTGTAATAGTGTTGGAAGCCCTGGAGCTGGATTTACAGACAGCGATGAGCTGCCATGTGGGTGCTGGGAACTGAAAGATCAGCCAATGCTTTTAACGGCTGAGCCACCTCTCCAGCCCCTGACATCTGGTTCCTTGTTTTGTTGTTGTTATTTTTAATCTCATGGTTTAAGTAAACTTCTCTATTTTTCTTTGAGTAAGGTCATTTAAAATCTAAAAATAGGCTCAGCAACTCTGTCTCTACATCTTTAGAATAAATAATTTGTTCTCTTTCAGGACCATGTGGAAATAAAACAATAGCATAAAACTCACTTTTATTAATTGAGGCAGCGTAGTAAAGGATTTCTGGGGATGTCCAATGGTTAGGCACGTGGCACTGCTGACCAGCTCACTCTAGAGTAACCACGAAACCACTCACTTCTCAGAAACTGCCAACTACACTCGTACTCACGTATGCCGGAAAAAATAATGAACCTCTCCCATGGTCCTTAAACCATTTTCTTGCAATATTTTACAAAGAATTAGTAGATTTTTCTTGGACTTCTCATTAATAATCTCTTCATATATGAATCAGTTTCATTTTTTTTTCATTTTCTAAATTACTAGAATATAAAACTCAGAGTGGTTATTAAAAGCCATGATACTCTGGGTGGACCATTTTAGTTACGCAGGACAGATGCCTGACGTACAGTGGTATTGTCAAGTGAAGGCTGAAGTGACAAAGCACAGGGCTACTGCATTGGAAAGAGAGGGGCAACGGTCTGTAGGCCTGTGCGGAGAGACAGGAGGAATGTGCTGCAGAAAGGAATACTGAACTGAATTCCAGACTAATAAAAGCAAATGAGTATTTCTTACCCCCTACCAGCTTCTCAGTGCTTCATGAATACTCTTATTAATCTATGGAAAACCATAGCACAGAGACGTTAAGCAACTTGCTTTGGGTTAAACAGCCAGAACAGGGCAGACCTGGTATCTGAACCAATATACCCGTCTACACAGTAGGTGGTCTCAGCTTTTAATCCCACACTGCCTTTTGGCAAGAAGCCCAGGGCCAGGTCCCATCCCTACTATTGATAGCTGTGTGTCCTGGACACAGCCCTAACATCTGCCTTTGTTTTCTCAGTTGGGTAAACTTGTCCTTCCAACTGCCTACCACTTAGTCTGTGCTCAATAGAGACCTGTACAAGGACAATTCCAGTGAAGCAAACCTGGGGAATCCCTCTGAAATTAAAATTTTTACAAACTAACTCACTGTTGGTTCTTTGGTATGATAACAGTACTATAAAGAGTTCTGAGACCAGCTCCAGGTTCAAGTAAAATTAAAAAAAAAAAATCTTTAAACCAAAATCCAAATCTGGCTGTCAGTCATTCCAGAAGACTTGAGTTTTTGCTCACGAACTCAAGTTCCAGACATAACAAGTTTTCATGAAGGCCATCTTTTTATATCATCTGGTGCAAGAACTGGCATTTCGCAAGGCGTATGTAACTGGTAGGCAGGAATCTATCATTTATTTTGTTAAAATGTTGAGTTTAAGTTGGGTGGTGGTGGCACACACCTTTAATCCCAGCATTCAAGCAAGCAAATCTCTGAGTTCAAGGTTAGCCTGGCCTACAGAGTGAGTTCCAGGACAGCCAGGGCTACACAGGGAAACCCTGTCTTGACAACTCAACCAACCAACCAACCAACCAACCAAATAAACAAATGCCCACTGTGTTCATTGTTGTAGCAATAGTCAGTGTTTTTAGACGGCTAGACTCAAGCAATGGCCGGCAAACTCACAGATTACAGGGGAAAACCTATTCCTACTTGAATGTTCACAATGACGCCAGGAGACAGCTCAGTCCAGTCTAATGTGGGCTTTGTCTGTATGTTTTGTTTTCTTTCTTTCCTTTTCTTTTTCTTAAGACGTTATTATTTTTTAAAGATTTATTTATTTATTTATGTGTATGAGTGAGTGCTCTACATATATGCCTGCATGACAGGAGAGGGTATCAAATCCCCTTACAGAGGGTTGTGAGCCACCTTGTGATTGCTGGAATTGAGGCATGGTCTCATGTAGCCCAGGCTATGTAGCCAAGAATAACCTTGTATTCATAATGCTCTTGCCTCTACCTTCAAGTGTTGGGATTATAGGCATGCCACCACAACACTATGCCACCAGACTATGTCAGTGAAAGTCAACCAGTGTTAATGGAATGGCCATTTCTGGGTGGTAGAATTTGAAGGCCATCATTTCCATTCATATTTTTCTTCCATATTTTACCTATTACTTGAATTTTTATAGTGGACATAGGTTTTTTTAAATCCCAGGCTATTAATTCTTAAAATATATAAGCACATAATATTTCTTCTCCATATCCTCGTACATTGTTCTGAAAGCATTAGGTAGAGAGAGGCAGGTGTGCCAAAACAAATCGGAGGCCTGGTCTCTAGCCCAGGTCTAGCCAGACCAGCCCCTAATTGTTTAGCTGCTATGTGTATGTATGTATGAGTGTGAGTGTGTGTGTGTATGTGTGTGTGTGTGTGAGAGAGTATGTGTGTGAGAGACTATGTGTGTATGCATGTGTATGTTTGTATGTATGCATGTGTGTGTTTGAGTATGTACATGTGTGTGTGTTCCTTCAGATTTGACTAACAATGTCTCCACCTGTTCACTCAGATCACAAGCTGATTCCTGTCTGGTTTGGATCCAGGCAGTCCTGTTCATCAAACTCTATGAAAGATAAGGGCATTTTGGTTCAGTGTATTATAATAGGAGAAACAAAATGTCCAAGTGATGCCCACAATCTTGGCAGTGAGCCAAGATCACTGAATAAATTTCAAGGATTTCTTATGTTAAGAATACGAAAACTTTTAGTGGGCTTATTTCTTTACAGATAATAAAAAGAGGCATATATTGTTAACTAAAGTGTCAATTTTCTGTGGTCAATTTGACTGCTCATAAATGGGCTGTATGATTGTGTTGTCTAGCAACCATATTGACAAAGCTTTAAACATTTGCAGTTAGAGGTTGAGTAGCATTGTCCACAGGCCCTTGAAAAGGCAGTGCACATCACTGAAAGGCAATATTCCTCCTTAGCAAGAATAATAATCCTTCGCGTTGCCATCAATGCCAGGTGTTCCAGTTTGCGACTCCGACGCTGATCAACACCTTAACCAAAAGCAATAATGGAGAGGAAGGGGTTTGTTTTAGCTTGCAGATCACAGTTCATCACTGGGGGAACCCATGGTAAGAACTCGAGGTGGGCACGGACAGAGGGACACTTCTTCCTGGCTTGCTCCTCAGGCTCACTCTCAACAAACTTTCTTGTGCCACCCAGGACCACCTGCTGGGGGTGGCACAGCCGGCAGTGGGTTGGACTTTCCTATAACAATTAACAATCAAGAAAATGCCTCACAAACAGGCCCACAGGTCAAACTGATGGAGGTGACTCCTCAACTGAGGCTCCTTCCCCCGATGTGTGCCACAAGTATCCATCACACCAGGTTAGACTGCAAAATATATAACATTAAAAAAACACCCAGTGGAGGGACAGGACATCAAGTGTAGGGATGAGGTTGCCCTCCCACAGTCAAAATTTGTTCCTGTCTGAAGGAACTGCAGGGACAAAAAATGGAGAAGAGCCTGAGAGAAAGGAGGTCCAGTGACAGGCTCAAATTGAGATCCAGCTCAAGGGGAAGCCCAGAGACTTGACACTGTTACTGATGCTGTGGTATGCTTGCAGACAGGGGCCTAGCATGGCTGCCCTCTGAGAGGCCCAACGCACAGCTGAAAGAGTCAGATGCAGATATTTATACCCAATCAATGGACAGAAGCCAGGGACCCCTGTGGTTGAACTGGGGAAAGGCTAGAAGAAGCTGAGGAGGAAGGCGGGCCCCATAGGAGAACCAGCAGTCTTAATAAACTTGGACCCCCGAAATCTCTCAAACACTGAGCCACCAACCAGGCAGCATACACTAGCTGGCCCGAGGCTTCCAACACATACACAGCAGAGGACTGCCTGGTCTGGCCTCAGTGAGAGAAGATGCACCTAACCCTCAAGAGATCCAGAACCTGAAAGTTTCCTTAGAGAAAAATACTCATACCTCATCCTGCAAGAGAGTCTTGCTATATTCCAGGTGATGTCGCTCTAAAATGGAAGTCCCATGAAGCCTTGCAAGTGGAGATGTGGACCTAGGAAGAAGAGTTTCATCAGCCCAGAGATTACACAGAAATCCATACAATGCAGTGTCTTTATAATTCTAGGATTTTTCTTTGTGTCTTGTCTCCTTCTCTACTCAGTGCCTATGAAATAGCCAAATATTGGGAAAAACATTTTTAGCTTAGAAAGTAAGAATGTATTACAGGATGGCACACGCCTTTAATCCTAGCACTTGGGAAGCAGGCAGATTGACCTCAGTGAGTTCAAGGCCAGCCAGGTCTATATAATGAGTTTTAGGGCAACCAGATCTACATAGTAAAGCCATCTCCAAAAAAATAAAATTGTAAAAAGGTGGGGGTACTCCAATATATAAGTTATTGAATGATTTAAACTGTTAAGTATGGTCTATCTCATGGATATAAAGTCTTAAGGTTCTCTGGGCTTGTGGTGCTGTTCTATGACTTATGTAACAACTAGCAACTGTGGAAGTCCATGAGCTATCTGCATAGAAAGTTTCCATAAAGAGTTTCCACGCAGGGTCTGGGGGTTACAAATCTGTAACCAAGAGGATGAGATAGAAAGATCGAGGCCAGCCTGGGCTACATAAAAAAAATCCCTGTCTCAAAAACAATAAATTAATTAAAAATAAACAAATAAATATACAAGATCCAGGAAAAATGCAAATCAGTATAAAGTGTCCCTTCTTTCTTCCCCAAGGCAGTAGTGTAATGTTTAACCATCTCCATTTGATAAGGACTAAGAATAGCTCTTTGTGAACGAGGACCCCACTCCTGGTACCGTTTGTCTTCAGTGCCTCCTGTGCTGGGAGGGGAAACACAGTGAACATGAAAAGGTAAAGGGGAGAAAGAGCAACAAGAGGCTGAGACCAAAATCCAGCAGGTCATGGGAAGATTCTCCATGGAAATGCAAATAAGCATTTTTAAGGAAGATGTCAGAAGCTTGGGTTGCCACCTTAGAGAACTTTCATTTTGCTTCACAAAGAGTGCAACTTTGTTGGTGAGGACACATTACCACATCACCAACAGGTGGGGTAAACCAAAATTGATCATTGATCATTTAAAACAAACATTTCCGTCTCTACACCGTGTCTGCACCAGAGACTTCAATTTAGTTTCAATTAGACAAGAATGGAAATGTTTAAATCTTTTAAGAGATTGCAGATTGCTCACCTCTACATAGGATATATAGTCTACCCTCTCTTCTCATGGCTCAGGGATCACTATGCAAAAGGAATAGGTATCTTAAAAGCAGAGGTCAGGGTGAGTCCAAGAACCAGAAACAGTAGATGCATACAAAGAAATACTGACTTCTAGATGTGGCAGGGTGACTGCACATTTGAACTATGCAAGCCCAAGCCAGACCAACTCCCAGTATGGAGTGAGAGCTGAGCACAAAATCCCACTTCTAGGTGTAGAATTACTGGCAACTGTCAGCTGCTGGGAAAAAAAATGGCCAGTTTTCTCTAAGTGTGCACACCCTGATAAATTGATCAGGCTCTAGCAGAAGAATATGTGGGAAGCACAAATTGGTTTTCGTGGGAAACAAGAGAGAGGGTTGATCTGGGAAGAGTTGGGAGAAGAGGGATAAATATGATTAAAATGTGTACAAAATTCTCAACGAACTAATAACAAATTGTAAAGCTTTTTAATTGGTCAAATTTGTTACTGGGAAGCTAAGTATTTATTCATTCTGGAAATAACTCTTGACATATTACTGCTACATTGGGGAATGTTCCACTACACAGAGAGGTTGCCCAACAACAGAGAGCAGTATGTTCATCTAAAGTTCTACAAGCAGTTTAAAAGTTCAGAAAATGGGGCACACTGATACCTGGGCCCTTAGACCAATGCACCCGGGACACACAGCACATACTTAGAACTGAAGCAATGGAGTACATCATTTGGAAATGCTGGGAATAACTAGCTTAGATTCTCCAAAAGCAACCGCCCTGAGAGACACAAAAGGGCAAAGAAGCTAGCCTAGGTTAAAGAAGGTTAAAGCTATTCAACAGTGATATGCAATAAAGGACTCTTGATTATATCTCCAGTCACTGATGGGGTGTGTACTGTGAAGGACAGTATTAAGATAATTGCAGAATGTTCAATTAGTTTGTATCACCTTAATATCACATAGCACACTGGAAATCGTCTTTGGGGTCAGGGTGGGGTTGCTGTGCCTCTGTGTGTACCCACCCCTCTGTGTGTACCCACCCCTCTGTGTGTACCCACCCCTCTGTGTGTACC
>NW_022196904.1:169260495-169262379 GCF_008632895.1 Mastomys coucha | reverse complement strand
GTGTACCCACCCCTCTGTGTGTACCCGCCCCTCTGTGTGTACCCACCCCTCTGTGTGTACCCACCCCTCTTATGCTTGGGAAGCACACACTGAAATAATTAGGAACAAAATGCCTGGGTATCTGCGGACGACTCACACATACTTGAAAAACAGAAAAAGGATCTCTATATATGAATATGTATACATATTCAAACATGTGTATTCATGGAAGAAAACTAATTTGACATGGTAATCTTCTAGAATGGGAATTTTTGGAGAAGTTCCTGGAGATTTGGAAGATATCTGAAGGGTTCAGAAAAAAATATAAAATTCAGTAACAATTTTCTATTTTTAGAACATCTGGCCATAGTGAGATTGATGTGTTAAAACCACCCAATTCAGACTGATGTTGCTTAACTGTGCAGGCAAAAATAACCATAGAGAAGCTTGGCTCACATAAGTGATGTGTGCGGTTTGATAATTTAACCCTCTGGGTTTCCTTATCTTCCAGAGAATATTCCTTATATTCCAGAGAAGGTTAAAATTCCAACATCGGTGATGCTTCTGCCCAACTGACTGGCATCCAATCATTCCACAGATCTTTAAGGCCATGTGAGCTGTTAGGAGACCATCTACAATATTCCCTGGGAGATTCTGAGGTGATGGTTTGGTGGCTAAAGGCTGGACACAAAATTTATCTTAAAATTCAATAAGTAGAAAATAGTGTGATTTGTGCATGAAAGACTGTAGGCATATGGGTTGTGTTCAACCAGCTTTTACTCAAATGGCTGGAATGAAGGGGCCAAGAGTGTGGCTTCATTGACAGTCTCACGGTTGACTCCCTGAAGCATCTCTCTAGTCATGTGCCAGGAGCCCTCTCCTTGCTCCATTCTGAAGCTCAATGCTACCCAGGCTCAATGAGCATCAGTGGAAACCTGACTATCTGATTTCCACATGACAAAAAACTGGGGGGAACAATCGTAAGTGGTGGTCTGACAAAGTGTGGCTTAAATGGACATTTCAACGAAGAGAACGTTAAAGAATTAAGCACTGGGAAGATGTTTCAGTGGGCAAAGGTGCTTGTCACTGGACCTGAGTTTGATACTCACAGGACCCACATGGCAGGAGAGAATAGAGAACTGACTCCCCAAAGCTGACCTCTGACCTCCACATATATACTGTGGTATTCATGAACACACACACACACACACACACACACACACACACACACATTCAATAAATATGTTTTTAAGATTTTTGAAGACTTTAATTTTAAGGAGATGAAATTTCAGCAGGATGAAATACAAAGTATTTCAAGACATGTCTGGATTACTGTGTGAAACTTTGGGATCCCCAGTTTGGAAATGACATAAAAACGCTGAGCAAGTGGGGATACTCATGGTAAACAAACTCTGTGGTGGGAGCTGTTGTTCACAGAGCAGCTCATGCTAGTTGGTGTGGTGCATGCCTGTAATCTAAGCATGCAGGAAGCTGAGGCAGGAGGATCATGAGTTTGAGTCAGTTTGCACTGTGCACCACACCCCTCCTAGGCACACCCCTCAAGTATTCAAAACCTCAGTGTATTCAACCTGAGAAGAAAATACGTTAGGAAGAAAGAATGAAGATGTTTTAATTCTCTCTAATATATAAAGAAGGAGCCAATGGGTGAGAAACCACGCTTATTCCTGCAGATCCAAAAACTCAAACCAGGAGAAATAGAAATTGCATATAGGGAGATCAATTCCAGTTCAATATCCTGAAGAATATCATTAGAATCATCCGAGAATAGAGGGAGGGCTGTGCCATATGAGCAGATGTGTTCTCCATTGTGGAAAGCAATCAAGTGGAAACTACAGAATACAGGAAGATGTACAGGGGGCATCTACAATTCTTTTTTTTTTTTTT
>NW_022196904.1:169247070-169260485 GCF_008632895.1 Mastomys coucha | reverse complement strand
AGACAGGGTTTGTCTGTATAGCCCTGGCTGTCCTGGAACTCACTCTGTAGACCAGGCTGGCCTTGCCTGCCTCTACATCTACAATTCTTAATATTTTTCTTATCACTGCATTTATCCAAGGAGACGGAACTATCAGAGAACCAAACAACAAGACAGCAAAGGGCTGAGAGGAAAAAAAAATATAAAACATATGAAGGATGAAACAAAACCAGCTGGCTGGGGAAATGAAGCGAGCAGAGTCCACAGGAACTCGGAGGGGCAATAAAAATGTGAAAACGGGAGCTTTCGGGTGTTGTCAGAGGGCATAGTCTGTGAGATAAGGTGGTCAGATATCCTGGAGGCGAGTGATCAGGCCAAAGGCACAGGGTCAAGCCCAGAGGTGTCCCCTGTGTCCCAACAGCTGCTGGTCACTCTGCAGGTGGTCTTCCTGCTACCATCAAAGTGAGAGCAGCCCAGTCTTAGTCAGCTTTCTCAATGATTGTAGTTGCCAATGTAGCAGTCTCTTTTACCTCTCTCACTGCGACTTGTTGTTGTTGTTGTTGTTGTTGTTGTTTTGAGTAGTTAGTTTAAGACTGCATTTGATTCCAGGAATGTAATGAATCTGCTAGAGGTGTCACCTGTGCTGAGGCTGAAGAAGACGGGGTTGTCCTCAGTCTGATGTCAAGACACTCTTCTGTGGCCACACATTCCTTCTGCCAAATTTGCAGAAAAGAAATGGTTGGAAGATGCCAACAGCTTAGATACCAGGCCAACAGGAAGCCTGGGATGTGGCTCCATCCATCTCAAAAATCCACAAGCAAGAAGGGGCCTCATCTAGCGTGTTTGCTGACTAAACAGGTCTGACTTCAGCTTTCTGAGTCTCTTTACTCATCCATGGAAGAGCGATGACGTGAGGCAGTGGGGGATGGAACCAGACGAGGCCTATAAAGAACTTGGATCAACCCCTGGCTCACACGAGGTGTTCAACACCACAAACATGGCTGGACTCAACTGTGGTCCCAACTGAGGTGGGAGGATGATAAGGTTAAGGTTAGCCTACTCTACATGGCTGCACTATCTTGGAAAGAGAAAGACAGAACAAAAGAAAGAAAACTAAGTGAAAAAGTGATACCCAATAAGTCTTAGGTTTTTGGGGGGCACAGAATGAGAGAAGACTCCATTGACCCCCAGGACCCTTGCCTTAGTAAGGACAGAATGGCCAGCTCAGGCATGATGCCCTGAGATCAAGCTTCACTGGGGGTGTGGCTTTCAAGATGAAGGTTGACAGCACAATTGTTCAAAGCATGAAGAGACTGTTCAGAATGTGCTTTTCGTTCACTGAGTGCCTTTATCTCAAGTCCCTGACACACGACCGGTTTCATGGAAGTAATCTCATTTGACCCCCACAACAGTCCCTGAAAGGCCAATGTTAAGCCATTTTCAAGTTAAGAAACCAAGTCTCAGAACAAGGGAGTTGCCTACATTTTCCATCCAGGAAGTAATTGGAGCCCACAAACCCACAGACCAAAGCCTATAGTCTCTAGAACACTTTACCACCTCTGGAGGATGGTCTACGAGGCTGTAGAACTGAGGGTGATGCGTGACTGGGGATTTTATATGCTTGATTCCATCCGATCTTTGCAGCTGTACATCATTATTGTAATCTCTATTGCCCAGATCAGGAAATCAAGACTTGGAAAGTAAATGACTTGTAATGTAAATCTGCCTGACAGTCTACATCTGTATCATTACACTTCCTTCCTTGGGATGAGAGAAGGTGATAGCAGGACATCAGGCTGGAAGACCAGCTAAGAGACGGAGTGGAGGAACCAAAGGACCAGGAAGTGAAGGATTACAAGCCTCGGAAGGCATGTTAGCCCGAGCAGGGGTGCAGCTCCCTGGATATGCAGGGTAAGCCTAAGATTAATTCACTAGGATATTTGAATGTGATATTCTGATCAAAGTTATGTGAAAAAAGCTGGGGGACCTCAGAAGTGGAAGCAGGACAGAGAGAGAGAGAGAGAGAGAGAGAGAGAGAGAGAGAGAAACAGAGAGGCAGAGAGAGACAGAGAGAGAGAGAGAGCACGAGAGGGAAGGAAGGAGGGAGGGAGGGAGAGAGGAAGAGACAGAGACAGAGAGAGAGCACAAGAGGGAAGGAAGGAGGGAGGGAGGGAGAGGGAGAGAGGGAGAAGGAGAGAAACACAGAGGCAGAGAGAGATGCAAATGCTATGGGAAAAAAGCAGATGTCACAAGCTTGTCCCTCACTCAGGAGGGATACAACAGTCCTGAGACTATAAAAACAGCAGAGGAAGAGACGGGGCTGCAGGTCATGAAGGATGCAGGTGGAGATCTTCCTTCCCTCCCCAGCTTCTTCCCGCATCCATCAGCACACGTCCACACAGTGCACACACTTACTTCATTTGGTACAAGTTATTGGTGCCTCTATGGTCAATGTCATGGCAGAAAGCAGCAGCGAGCATGGCAAAAGCTTCAAGATCTGTATAGTATTTCTTTAGTCTTCCGGTCTAGAAAGATGAATGAACACATTTATAGAGGTCCACACATCTTGGTCTACTCCAGGTGTAGCCCAGTGTGCATGCAAGGAAGGATGGTCACTACGTTTCTACCAAAGATTAGGTTTTTATTTAGTGAGTCTTGTGGCATCCCAGGCAGTTTCAAAACCTAGCAGGTATCTGGATTTTCCTTTAAAGTGGGAAGCATGTGAATTTCTGATTGATAATCTAGCCAAGTGCCCAGGAAGACCTACATCTCTATCATCCACTGCAGAAGGATTGGAGTCTGTGGAATCGTGACACAGCAGGACATATCCATTTCTTGTTATTTCTCAAGAGGAGACTATTCAGAGTTGCAGAGGCTTGCAATGGCTTTCAGCATCAGTACCTACCATTAACAAAGTGAACATGGTCTGCCCCACATTGAATCCGTGCCGCCAGTTGTGGTAGGTGACAGGGCGGTACCCTTTCCGAACTGTGCACATCCACCTTGTAAGAACCTGTTACCCAAAGGCAACAACACCATTCAGACTTTAGAACGGGACTCTAAAGGGTAGGTGGCCTGGGGCATGCTTATCTAAGATGGTATGCTGGTGCTGTTGACAGAGTTTAAGCCGGTGTATTCACAAAGTTAATGATAGTTTGAAATCCTAACTTGAGCTAATCTTTGGAACCACAGAAAACATCACTGAAGCCCAGCAACAGAGTCAGCTCTTCGAGGGAAATGACACCTGACCTCTACGGGTACTTTGAATTTCTCCACCACGTTTATCTCCAAAAACAGCCGCAGCCCACATTTAACCAACTCGTGCTCAGTAATAGGGAAGTCGCTGAAACGGAACTCGTACAGGTCTGCTGCTCTTGGGTCCGGCAAATCCTCCTTCTGTTGGAAGGACACATTATTGACACATTATTTCACAATACATTCAGCCTATAGCCCATCTTGCTGTACAACCATCATCAACGGTAAAGGGTTGATAGGTGGGGCTGTGGAGGTGGCTCAGCAGCTCGAGGTATTTGCCCCCAGGCCTGATGACTTGAGTTCAGTCCCTGGAACTCACATGGTAAGGAGAGAACTGGTCCCATGAGTTATTCTCTGACCTCCACATGTGCACTATGACACATGATCCATACCTATATTACACACACACACACACACACACACACACACACACACAAAGTAATCAATCAAAAAATCAATTAAAAAGAGATACAATGATAAAAGAAACCCACAAACAAGTCCCTGAGTCACACAGCCAAGTTCTGCCTCTCTGTGCTTTCTCTCCCACAATGTCATGGGCCCCTCTTTCTCCCTCCCCGGTCCCCTTCTCTGTCTCTACTCCCCTCCTTGCTAATACCAGCTCAGTGTATACCAGCACCCAATAACCAGTAAAACCTCAATTTAGAGCCACGTTTTAAATTTTCTAAGTGGGGTTGACTCCAATCTAATCCCAGGGGCTCTTTCCTTTCTTCAGTGGAAATGTTTGGTTTTAAACCCACCTCCGAGGGCTTAGGACTATGTGGGGGCGGGGAGGTAAATGGGACACATAGTCATGACTGTGACCTGGGAGACCCCCCCCCAAAAATTGCATCTTTTTCAATAAGGAGTTTAGTTTAGTGAAATGCTTTTTAAAACTTGGGCCAAGGAAGGCCAGGCGCTCCGGGTTATTAGAGAACGCAGCCGCATGCTCTCAGTGCTATGGGAGAAGCAATGATTGGGAACACGCTCCCATCAATCAAGTGAGGGAGATGCTGAAGAGGCATCTCCGAGGCTGAGCTTCTAGAAGGAGGAAGAGAAGGAACAGAAGGGGGGATGGAGGGAAAAGGAGATAGGACTCGTCAGGGCAGGAGACAAGTCATAAAGAAAATAGTGATGAGGAGGGGATCCAGGAGGTCACTGGGAGTATCGGGAGGGAGCAGAGTACAAGGAGCCAGCCCAGGCGCCGGAAACCAGTTTTACTTAAAGCAAGCATATGCCATTTGGTGTTTAAATGTATGTAAACGGATCTCAGGGGATTCTTCAGCTCGTGGAGGGAAGTGACCTGCTTTTCTGTACGTTTGTTTCTCTTTGGCACAGTTTGAGGGCACAGTGTGCACCTGGCGAACAGTCACTGAGATGAATTCCCCTGTAGGTCTGAGGTAGAGCACTCAGCTGCTGCCGACTCGTCCTTCTTGGCGCTTTCTCTTCCATCAATGGTCGCTGGCCTGAGAAAGGCTAAGCTCTGTCACCCGGGCAGGTATGCCCTATGGGATAGCCATGCTGCAACCCAAAGCTACTAAGACAATAGACATAGCCACAGTCTGCCGAGATCCTGGGTGGACTGAACCATATTGAACAATGATGGAGAAAAGCAGAAAATCAAAAGGGCAGTGTACTGGCTGGTTTTGTGTGTCCACAAGTTGGAGTTATCCCAAACAAAGGAGCCTCCCTTGAGGAAATGCCTCTATGAGACCCAACCTGTAAGGCATTTTCTCAATTAGTGATCAAGGGGGAGGGGCCCCTTGTGGGTGGTGCCACCCCTGGGCTGGTGGTCCTGGGTTCTATAAGAAACTAAGCTGAGCAAGCCAGGGGAAGCAAGCCAGTAAGGAACATCCCTCCATGGCCTCTGCGTCAGCTCCTGCTTCCTGACCTACTTGAGTTCTAGTCCTGACTTCCTCTGGTGATGAACAGCAATGTGGAAGTGTAAGCTGAATAAACCATTTCCTCTCTAACTTGCTTCTTGGTCATGATGTTTTGTACAGGAATAGAAACCCTGACTAAGACAGCCAGTCTACAGAAGAACTCTTCCTTTTCAGCCTTGAATAATGTTGAAGAAGAAGAAACTCAACATTTGCTTGAGAAAAAAAAAAGAGAGTATGTGTTCAAATAGGTTTTATTAAAAGGACAGCAGGATCAGAAAGAAACACTTACCAATATGGCCAGCAGTTGTCTCTCTTCACACTCTTCAATTACCTCTACATTTAACTTCTCTTTAAATTTCTAAAACGGGAAAGCAATAGAGGTGTGGAATTCCTACCAAGATTTCTGTCTGATGGCTCTACTGCTAAAACCAATTGAGCTATATCTAAAATAGGCTATGCATCAGTTACAAATAAAGACATTCTACACAGGAAAAGACTGATAGCAAATGATTAGGAAGAATTGTTTCAAAGAAATAACCTAAAACAACTGAGTTCTCTCCTTCTCCAAAATACAGCAGTAGCTATCTTAAAACCAAGCTATGGGCTATAGATAGACAAGAAAGGAAAAAGGGTTGTTTTGTTGTTGTTGTTGTTGTTGTTTGGTTGGTTGGTTTTTTGTTGTTTTTGATTGCCAATAGCAGTTTCACATGATTCCTGCCCATGTTCTCACTTTTATCATCTCAAATACTCTAGTTAAATATCTTTTTAATTCTTAATGACGCCAGTAAACCCAAACCAGACACTCCGCACCAGACTCCATCTATATACATTCTAAAGACTAGGAAAAAGAGCGACAACAAAAAGTGACTGTGGGTGGTTTCCTTTTCCTTTTGTGGAAATCACCTGACTTGGCTTAGTCAGTGAGAATTTTAGAGACTGTCATGTGAAAAAAGACTTTAAAATCACCAGGTTGCTGCTGGTCTACAAAAGATAAAAGGCCACAGGGCAAACTAGACTCACATGGTCACCCAGGCCAATGAGAGCCTGCTCAACCCACAGCTAGTAAGGGGGAGATAGATGCTTATTGATGAAGGCCACTAAGATCAAACAGAGGTTGTTACACAGCATGGGAGGACAATGGTTGACTGATACATTGCTCTTCTTCACAATATTCTTTTCCTCACTGATATATGTGAATCCAGATACATTGTTTCTGCTCCTACACACGCAGAAGCTGTTTTTCACAAAGTGTTAATGTAGCACTGTGGTCTGGAATTCCAGGAAGAAGAGCTCACCAGCAGGCAGGGTTTCTTTCTCCCAGACCTCTCCTGTGCCTCCATCTCTTTAGCGCAACAAGCCTCTGCTGATTAGTCTGGCTTCCCAGTCACTAGGTGATTTGCAGAAGCTGATGGTACATGCCACCTACTGATCACAGGAATGGATTCCCCACTCACCAAAATGGAGTTGATTTCATCGGGGGTGGCTTTTGTGAGGTTCATAATCATTTCCTGAGCAATGTCCTTTCTGCTTTCCAGTTTGTTCACTCGCTCATAGGTATCGGTGTTTAAAAGAGACCATCCAAGAAACTGGGTTAAAGTCTGAAGTGTAAGAACAGTGACTCAGACCCTCTAATGTTAAATAAAAATTGCTTTGTGGACAAGAACCCACATAATTTCCTATACTGGTCTCCCACCACCACAGTCCCAGTTCTTTTCTTTAAAAAAAAATATTATTGCTTGAAAAATCATGTGTGCATATAATCTCTTTAATTAAATTCACCTCTGCTTTCTTCTTTCTAGTCCTTCACTATTCACTATCACTCCTATTTCCCGATTTCATGTCCTCTGTGTTCAAACCCATGGGATCCACTCAGGGCTGACTGTATGTGCATGGGTGTGAACCAGCTACTGGAGTGTGAATAGCTTCTCAGAGGTTCTTTCTTGAGGAAAACTGACCCTTCTCCAGCAGCCACAAATTAACAATGGCTAGGGGTGGGACTTCATGAGCCCTCCCTGACTCACACTGCCAACCCAGCTCTTTGTATTAACGTAAGAAAAAATAAAACCTGCATTTATTGCCCAGATGGTAAAATGAACTAAGCTTTGCTTTTCAAAGTGCCAAGCCTCAAGAACATTCTACTGCAGAAAAGGAATTACAAACAGAATAAAATAAAGTAGGAGCTAAAAATTAGACAGAAGTTTGAGGCTGAGAATGAGAGAGATTATAATAAGAAAAGAAGGAGTAAACAAGACTTTTCAGTGTTTTTTTATCGGATTGGAAAGAATTTGGGCAGAAGTCAAACTTTATACTTGTACAGATAATGTTGATTATGTAGCAATCCAGAAACAGAAATGACACAGTAACAATGCCCTGATTACAACTATGAGACTCTCAAGTCTTAAGTGTTCTTCACAGGATCACTGCAGGCTCAGGAGTAGCTGTGCAGCTGCCATCATTTCCTGAGATGCTCAGCTACATCTGCAGCTCTTTCCCACGCTTACCTCAGTGATGTGTTCATCATGCTCATCAAAGGGCTTCCCATCCTTCCGGTTGTAAAACGTAGCTACACCCACGATGTCTTCTTTTTTGTTGACAATAGGCAGGGACAAGACATTTTTAATGACCCAGCCAGTCTCATCTACTGGTCCTTTCTATACACAGTAAGGGAAATTGTTACTTTAATATTTTCACTTTTTATTTTTGAAACAAGTACAGACTTACAAGTCCTTTCAAAAGAAATGTACAAGGCTGGAGAGATGGCTCAGTGGTTAAGAGCACTGACTGCTCTTCCAGAGGTCCTGAGTTCAATTCCCAGCTCACAACCATCTGTAACAGGATCCAATGCCTTCTTCTGGTGTGTCTGAAGGCAACTACAGTATACTCATATACATAAAATAAATAAATGAATCTTTAAAAAAAGGAAGAAATGTACAGAGGAGTCCATAGACCCTTTATTCAGTTCCTACCAATGGAAACATTTCATGCAACTTCAGTACGGTACCAAAACCAGGGAATAGACAATATACAACCCATAGACCTTATTCAGGTCTCACTAGATGTATATGTGCTTATGTGTATGTTTATGTCATGGAAACTTTCAACTACTATTAGAATCAACCGAACTACCCCACCAGCATGAGATACCCTTCCTGAGCTACCCCACCAGCACGAGACACCCTTCCTGAGCTACCCCACCAGCACAAGACACCCTTCCCCTATACCTACAACCACCCCTACTGACCCACTGCTTGGCTTAGTAAATTTTGGGATCAGAAGATGGTTAGGACAAGTTTCTAAGCCGTCCATTCAAACGTACCAGAACACACAGCTGTGTTCTGACACTCTAACATCCCCTTTGACTCCCAGCTCTGGGGATGGAAAGAGCTTCTTATCCTTACGTTGTCTCTTTGTTGCCTCTTTGTTCACTATTACCATCTTGCAATGCCAATGTAGTTAATTTCTTACATTGGGAACTCTCTGTTAGAGTACTTAGTATAATCTTTGTCTAATCTGTCAAGATAATCTTTTGGTTTATGTTAGGTTGTGATTAGTAAAACTTGTGAGACTTGCTGACAAGCCAAGAACCAAGCCAGTTGCTAATGTTGTAAGAGTCAATCACAGGCCCTATGTCAAGATGTTCCCACATTAATGGGAAAGATGCACACAAATTCCTTCAGAAGTGTTTCTCAAAGTGTGGCCAAAGGCAACAGATTCTTTTTTAAAAATGTTTTATTTTTATATATACTTAAATTTTTAAATTATGTTTATATATATCGGGTGGCGAGTAGGTGGGTATGCATATGTGTATGTGTATGCGTGTGGGTTTCTGTGTGTAAGTGCACACACAGACACCAGAAGGGGGCACCAGATTCACTGAAGTTACAGGTAGCTGGAAACTGCCCAACATAGGTTCTGGGAACCCAATTCCAATCCTCTGGAAGAGAAGAACAAACTCCACCACTGAGCTGTCGCTCTAGCCTCCACAACAGATTCTTTTTAAGCATATGTTTTCTCAGAGATGCATCTGGATAAATCCATCTCTCGGCAATTCTAATGCCCTCTTTAATAAGAGATCACACTGTGTATTTATAAGTATGTGGCTAAGGCAAATGGACCCAAATACTCAGAACCTCCCAGTGATGGCTTTTCAAACATTTCATGGTTTATTTAGCCCTCCACAGATATTTAAGTTGAGTCTCGGCTCACCATGAAGCCTTCTCTGATTGTACTAGTCTCCAGGACACTCTTGGGAGGTGGGCTTTGGGGAGAAAGCTAGGGATGGCTGTTAGACAGACAGGGTCTTACCCAGACTATGGAGAAAGGATGGACACAGCATGAGTAAAGCCACCTCAGCCCAGCTCTGGAACGATCTGAGGGGTGCTGGGTTTTCCTAGGCCATCAGAGGAGCCTGGTTGCCTCCTGGGATGGGCATGCCATACACACTCACTTCCTGGGAGGCAGGCAGGGCCTTGGAGCAAATGTGACTTCAGAGCACAGTAGCCCTGTTCTGATAAGCATGCTTTCATGGGTACCACACTGAAGTATGCTGGGGTTCTAGGAGATCACTATAGACTGGAGATTCATCCCATTTCAGGGACTCCTGAAGCTGCAGTGAGGGCCCCCCGCCCTCTTCACAGTGTGGCTCCAGGCTTCCTCAAGCCCCAGTGGGCACCTGCTTATGCTGGATGAACTCCATCTTCACTCTCTGCTTCCACAGCAGCTTCTCCAGCCATTCCCTGTTCACCTTTCTAATCAGTGCAGTCTACCCTGGCACACAATTGCTATAGATTTAGGGGCCACTGCTCAGTGCAACATAATCACAAGCAGGCTCTAGTTGCAGGAGCAGAGGTACAAGGAACAACAGGACCATATGGTGTTTGTGTGTTTCCACATCAATAAGCAAAGGGATGGGCAGGCAAAGCCGGGGGAAGCCTCCATTTATCCGAACAGCTGTGTCTGGGGTTTCCCAAGGCAGGGTTTAGCTGCTACTGGGGAGGGATCCCCCACACCCTGAGGAAGCTATCTCTTTCATTTAAGCATTGATGGGATCCTGTGTTTCTAAACAGCACAAAGAAAGACAGACATTAGTGGTGCCCCCTCTGGAGGGCAGGCTCTACTCCTGACCCAGATCAGGGATTTAATGTTTATGAAATGCAGGACATGGAGTACCAGCATGCCGAGTGGAGAGGCTGCAGCGTGCTGGTTACAGCAACTTCATCCAGTTCTCAAAAGGACCAGGAAGCAGAAATGATGGGCAGATGTGGAGAATTAGGTGAAGCTATAAAGAAGAGGGACTCCAAAGTCCTATCGTTGTTATAATCTCTTTTCTGTTACTGTAATAGATTAGCACGGACTGGGTGATTGGTTAAGAAAAAAAGGTGAATTTAAATTTCTTACAGTTTGAGAGACTGGGAGGTGAAAGAGTGTGGCTCCATAGTCTCAGAAAGGCTGCTCCCTGCCTCATAACATGGCAGAGAGTATCACTGGACAAGAGGGACTGGAGATGCCAGCTTGAGTCTCTCTTCCTTTTCTCATGGAGCTAGCGATGTCCTGTGCCTCTGGCTCCTCCCTCATCTGTTCTGATGTGTATCAATATAGCCATCAAGAAACTATATGTACAAAACTTGGAGGTTTAGCTTTCAACACATGAACCCTAAGCGGTCACACTCAAGCCACAGCTGTGGACAGTGGGCAGCAGTGGGTTAGTCAAGCAGTGAGTACAGAGGGGCTGGCTGGGGCCTCTCCCCTCCAGCAAGTGGGCTTCTGGATGATGATGAAAAGGAGATCAAATCCAGGGACCTGCTAAGAATTCTTTACAGTTTTAGACCACAGTTACAATATACTGTGGGAAGGGCTGCTGAGAAAGACGCCACAGGGCTGGATTGGGGTCATACAATGTTTCCATACAAACAAGGGTTCTAGAGCACCAGCCATGCACCAGGCTCAGCATGTATGTCATCCCCAGAGAAGCAAGAGTGGGAGAAAATGGAAGTATGGCAGTGTTCATGCATGTGTTCACACACACACACACTCAGACACACACACATATACACATACACACACACATACAGATACACATACAAACACAGATACACACAGACACACACTTAGACACAAGCACATACACACACACATATACAGACACACACACATATACACAGACACACAGACACGCAGACACAGGTACACAGACACACAGACACATACAGAGACACATGCAAGTGCAGATACACAGACACATACAGATACACATTCACACACAGTTACACATAGGCACAGACACGCGCGCGCGCACACACACACACACACACACACACACACACACATAACTCCTGCCTTTCTCTTATCATTTTTCTCTCAGGTCCCTTCTTTGATGGTCATTGGCCAAGCTAGAGTTTTGGAACTTGGGCCCCACGCGTGGCTGCTGACTACACCTAAGGTGCGCATAAGCTAGGCACTATGGATAAGGAGGAAGAGCAAGCACCCGCCCTGCGCCCAGTCCTGAAGGACGAGGCAGGGCCATGGCCACCTTTACCTGAAATGTGAAGTACTCATCTGCAGGGGCGTTCAGCATGTTACAGATCTGTGAAGCAAGAGACAGAGTCACTCTGAAACATGGTGAGATTAGGAGCATGTAAGCCCACGGAGGAGGGTGAGAGAGGGCATGTTGGGAGTGAGTTTCCCACACAGCTCTTGGCTGCTCGGTAAACACATTAAGACATGCTCCCCACATTAGACCATATTTGCTAACAGCTCACTAAAGTTACCTCCTCTTCTGCTGTACCATTGACTGACATTTCCTGCTCTCTTTGCTCCTCCCCACTCTCCCGCTTCCAAGTGATGTCCTTCGGCTTCCAAACAACACCTCAGCCCAAGCAAAAGAGAAAGATTGCCCTGCTGAGGCAGGTTTGAGCATGGGGGCTGATCTTGCTTTATTCTTTAACAAAGTAAGGTTGCTCGGGTGGGGTGGGGAGGGTAAGGAGAAAAGGTTGGGCAATGTTTCACTTGCTCCAAAGTAAGGATCCCTTGTAAAATACTGCGCTTACTGCCAGAATTCGGAGCCTTTTAAGTTTCTCTGAATTGTCTGTACCTGAGTTGCAGGCAAAAGTGGGTCTTAATAGAAGAGTCTATTTTCCCTTCTACCAGAGTTCCACTTAAAATAATAGCATTTCAAGCTTGGGTGGTAATGGTTGAGTCACCGGCTCCTTTGAAAATGAGGACATTGAAGTCCATAAAGGTTTAGGGCTCTGTTCAGATTCACTGGGGGAAACTTGAATTGTAATTTGAAACTCCAAGGAGGAGTGTTAGGATGGGTTGCTGGGATGGGCTCTTCTGGCTAAGGACTGGGGGAAATCCTGGTGCAAATACTCCTACCACGGACAGCACTGCTGGTGCAAATACTTTTATCAACATTTACCCACTCACAAAATTCTGGAAAAAAAAAAAAAACAACAAACCCTGACAGTTTGTGTTGAGGCCAAAGGGTATCTTACCCAGCCCTCCAAGCTCTGGGAGCCAGGGAGCCTGCCGACTAAGAGTGAACAAAGCATATCTACTTTTTCCACTAGCCTTACAAAGAAAACGTGGAACTCGTCTGAAGCTTTTGTTTATTTATGTATGTATATTTACTTTTGTTTTGTTTTGGTTTTTGCTTGTTTGCTTGCTTGATTCTTTCTCTCTTTGAGGCTGGATCTCCCTACGTAGCTTCGCATGGCGTAGCATTAGCAATCTTTTTGCTCAGCAGCCTCCTCACTGCTGGGATTATAGAATCTTGAGGCTTCCATGAGTGTTCATGGTTTAAGAACCTGAGGACTCTGTGGTGCTATCCTTAATTTCATGATTTAACCTGAATGTGTGGCAGTATTTCTTGGACTGTGGATCTCCCAAATCAATTCTCTTTTTTTCCCCCTAGCTTTTCTGTCATGGACATGTGTTTTCCAGCCTTTACTTTGAGGTCTCACAGAAAACATTCATGATCATATTAAGATCATTGAGCATTTGAAATGGAATTGAACCTACTGTAGGTCACAGCCACTGACTTTTAATATTCCTGGCTTTAAGGCAGATGTCTGAAAAGTGTATGGCTTCTGAATAAAAGGTGGAGAAATGGATAAATCTTTCTCAAGTTAACTGAATATTTTGATACAATTTCAGTGTCCTGATTAACCCACATTTCCCTCCCTAAATCCCCTTTTCCTTTCTCCTATGCCAAGAAAATGGCCATCTAGCCTTGCCTCGTTTATTCTTGGGTCAACGATTGTATTTATCTTGTAACTAGTAAGGGTTTCACACACAGTTATT
>NW_022196904.1:169237070-169244570 GCF_008632895.1 Mastomys coucha | reverse complement strand
GAGCAAAGGCCATAGAGACAAACTAGTCTATTCAACAAATTGTATTGGAACCACGATATCCAGTAAGAAAAGGAATCTTATTTCTTTAATTTAAAAAAAAAACCTCAGAATGACTTATAGGCCTAGATATAAAGCACAGAGCTATAAGAATTCTGGAAGTTGACACAGGAGAATATCTAGATTAGCTGGCATTTGGACTTTGGGTTTTTTTCCTAGCACAATGGCACAATGCATAGAAAGTATTGGAGATTACTACAATTTGTTCTCGGAAAAGAATGAAGAGACAGGGAGAAAAATATTTGCAATTGCAGGGCTAGTATCCAGAGTATTCAAAGTCTCCAATTTATTTGCTCAGGCTGGTCTTCAATTCAAGTTATCCTCCTGCCTCAGTCTCTGGGGATTGTAAATATATGCTATCACTTCTGGTTGCAAAGATCTTTTGAAATATAACCATCAGGAAGCAGAGCCCTCCACCTAAAGACCAGCAGGAGATCAGAACAGGCATTTCACCAGACAAGAAATACCATGGAAACTAAGCACATGAAAACTATTCAATGTCATCTGTGGCTGGGGACTGCAAATTCAAACAGTGATGCACTGCCACATGTCTTGAAATGGATAAAACCCAGATAGAGGGACCACTAACTCCTGGTGAGATGCAGATATGCAAAAATGATTGTTACTTGGAAAACCAGCTTGACAGTGTTTATAGAGACAAACAGTCTCCCTGGATGATCCAATAACTGGACTTTTTTTGCCATTTACTCAAGTAAGTTGAAAGTATATGTACACAAAAACCCATACATGGTGTGTACAGCGGCCTTATTCATAATCACCCCAAACTAGAAGCAACCATGATGTCCTTCACTTCTGAGAAACAGACTGCCATAGGGTAGACTATTGTTCTCTAATGAAAATATTTGAGCTTTAGCAAAGATATGGAATTGACATGTCTGTCAATGAATGAATAAAGACAATGTAGAGAATATACTCAATGAAATACTATACAGCCTCAAAAAGAAAGAGAAAAGAAAGAAAGGAAAGAAGGAAAGAAATATGCATGGACAGAAGGAAGAAAGGAACAGAAGGAGGGAGGGAGGGAGGGAGGGAGGGAGGGAGGGAGGGAGGGAAAAAAGAAGGAAAGAAAGGAAGGAAGACAGAAAGACAGAAAGATGCAGCAATGTGTCACTGTGACAGTGTTAGCAAACCTGAGACTGTGGTAAGAGAAATGGGCTAGGCACTAAAAGACAAACATGCAGTGTAAGTGTGGACTCTGAAAACGTCCAACACTGGAGCAGAAGGCAGAATGTAGTTATCAAAGGCTGCGAGCTGAGCTGTCAACAGGTCAGGGAGGAGCTGTCCAAATACCACAGTGTTCCAGCCAGGCAGTAAATTCTCAGGACTCATTACAGGAAAATACAACTAAAGTGAATATGTACTATATGTCTCAAAGCTGTTGTGAGACTAGATGTAAATAGTATCACTATGTAAAGAGATCAACATGTTAATTACTGTACTGGAACCATTTCATAATTTATGCATATGCATATATGAAAATACCACACAGTACCCCATAAATATGTGCAACTGTCACTTTCTTAAAGTAAGAAATAAAAACTGTAAGTGAGTTATCAAAAACTTGGGCATGGTGACACATGCCTGTAATTCTAGATTTCAGAAAGCTGAAGCGGGAGTATTGCCTGAGTTTGAGGCTACCCTGGGCTAAATATAGTGAGTACTAGGCCAGTCAGGGATTCATATTAAGATGCTTTCTCAAAAGGATGGCAAAAGGCACAGCAGAGAAGGAGCCTGAGGGCGAGCCAGCCTGAGGGCGAGCCAGCCTGAGACCATCAGGCCGTAACCTTTGCCTCCACCCACCTTTCTCTCCCTCCTGCTTAGTACCCAAGGTCATCTTAGCAGGCCAACTCGGCTCTCTTCTTGCCCTATATTGCTTGCCTGTTTTCCTTCTCCTTTTAGATTTGCCTCTTCCTATTCTTTTGCTTTTTGTCTCTTCCCAAAGAACATTATCTGCATAGCTCATAGGGTTCCTGTGCCTCAACCATCTGAGAGAAAAGGCTATTCTACACTGTCTTATGCATGTCTCTCTTTTCAGTCTACCTCTCGCCTAAATTCCCTCATTACCATGAGGGATTTTTAAATAAATGCATTAAAAATAGCTTTATTTTATGTAAAAAAATTTATATTTTATAAAATATAAAATTAGATTTTATAAAAATATTTTAAAGTATATTTTATAAAAGTATATACTTCATAAAATATAAAGTGTTTATATTTTATAAAATATAAAAGTTTATATTTTATTTTAAAGCTTATTTTCTAAAACAGAATTTTCATATTTTATAAAAATTAATTTAATTTATTATAAATAATAAATTCATTATTGTTTTCAACTGAATGTATCTTTCTAATATCTTGTCTTCTAGGCCGGATGTATTTTCTCTTTCACTTTCCTCTGTCACTCCAATACTACTGTCTAACTGTGATTTCTTCCTATTCTCTGTGCCACCAATTACACCCAGTTAGCACTCACAGTGTTATCAATACCCGTTTACTCCACAAAATAATTAGTATTTAAGGGGCCACTGTTGCACAATCAAGTGTCACTCTGTTTCCCTAGATAACTCCTCAATCTTCTCTCTGGGTATTGATTGTTGGCACAGGGTAGGGCTGGGATACAGTCTGGTGTCCAAGGGTTTTACAAAGGAAAACAATGCCTCAACCTACTATGACCAGTTAGTTCTCTTCTGAACACTGCACAGGCTTTCATCTGAAGGGGAAAAGGAGACTTAAATTCAAAGTCGTTTTTTGATGCAACCAGCAATCCTTTCTAAGAGTTGCCATGTCTCCTAACAGCAATAGAAACCCTAACTAAGACACAATCCCACGCAGGAAGCAAAAGGAGAGAAGAGAAAGTGGGACAGACTACAAACATGAACTAACACCAGTCCTTCCAAATGATTCCATAAAACAGAAAAGGAAGGAATGCTTCTAAGCTCATTTCACAAGGCCAATGGTACTGTATTACCCTGATATCCTAATAAGATACTCTGTGTCTCCGTCTCTGTATCTCTGTATCTCTCTGTCTGTCTGTCTCTCTCATTACTGGTCAGCTTTCCTGATAAACACAGATGCAAATATTCCCAATAAAGACTCCACCAGAAAACCCTTAGAGCTGACAATTGGATGTCCATCAAAGTGGCAGGCCACAAAGATGCCAGTAGCCTTCCTTTATTCCAACGGTTCTTAGAGCTGAGCTACTCTATATGCATCACACCAACCCAACATTTTAACGATAGGAAAACCAGTTGTCAGAATGGCGGATGATGTTGGCATTCTGTACTTTCTGTTCCACTTATTATAACGATAAAGCTAGTCTAAAATTAAAGGCTATTAATTAATCGAAACAGGAGACTTGCTGATGATGGATAACAGGGATAGAATACAAAAGCTGAACTTTAAATTAAGCCTGTGCCACTTTGCTCCTTACTACTCCCATTAGCTCCGTGCCGTCACAGAGCTAGTTCTTGCTATCTGGCTATTTACATAGCATATCCATTTGTCAATGGACCATGTTTCGTTTGAGTATGCATTTTCTAGGTGAGAGAGGGGAGATGAAGCATATGGAACATGAAAACCTTCTCTTTGGTCATATCCAGAAGACCAATGGAGTAGCGCTCGCAGTTCAGGTACGTCCTGATGGTGTACAGTGCCTTGTGAAACTGTCGTTCAACATCAGTGAGCTCTTCGAATACTTTATTGGCTGACCACATAAGGATCTGAAAGAGAGCAGAGAAGAAGAAGGAGGAGGAGGAGGAGGAGGAGGAACAATTACAACAGCAACAAATGAGAGGAAGAAGAGAGACAAACAGAAAGTGAATATTAGTTCAAAGAAAACATGAAGTGTATCAAACAGTGAACACATCTCACAAGAAACTGCAGTTCTAGTTTGAACCACCAACAAACATCATGAGTTCTCTAAGTGGGGTGGTGGGTAGACCTTTTCTAAGCCATGGGTTTATGAAAGGGGAGGACACGTGATTGATCCAGCAAACAACAAAGGCTCCTAATCCTTTCAAAGGCTGCAGTATCAGAAGGCTGCCACTGGAGCTCCTGGGAAGGAAGTCACAAGACTCATCCATGCGTCCTTAGCTAGTCAGAGTTATCCTAACCTGGAAAGTTGGAACGGGGAGGGAACTAGATGAGTTCATTGCAAACCCCACTCCTGTATTATATGAATAAGGGACCGGAGGATCATGGCAGCCGATATATATCTTTTACCACTCTATCCCATGGAAACAATAAACCACAAATGAGTGATTCTTTTCCTATGGTGATCCGGGAACTAAGAGAGAACTAATGACTATTTAATAATTATGCTTACCATAATAATAATAATAATGCCAACCATTTGAGATGGGTACTGTAATCATCACATCATAGGTGAAGAGCCCACAGAACCAGAACACAGACTAAACAGGCCCAGCCGGTTGTACATACAGATAGAGGACTGAAGGCTGGAAGGTCCCCTGAATGGAGGGTTAACTGTGAAAGAACACCTGGGACTAAGGTTTTGAGGATCTGCTCTAGATGGCTTAAACCCCCACGAGGGCTAGGAGGGTTCTGACTTGCTGCTGTTTTAGGGTCCCTCTGTCAGAGTACATGAGCAAGAAGGAGTGACTACTGTTACCGTCCCATTACCTGGCTTCTCCGGGACTCCACACTGTACAGGTAACTGGTGTGCTGCAGCCTTAGGGCGACAGCAACAAAGCTGAGGTACTTGGAAAAGACCTACAGGCCACAGAGAGGAACAAGTTACGGTTAGCATCCCTTCCTTCGGTTGTACAAGGCTCTTCCTGTGTGACCGGGTTAGCTGTACCTCCTCATCCTCTTTGGAAAACTCGGGAGCGTTGATTTTGTTCACTGCCATGGCCACAGCAAGAACCTCCTTGCCCGACACGATTGGGACTGCCAGCAGGTTCCTGGTGATATATCCAGTTTGCTTGTCCATAAAGTCAGAAAAATGGCTGTTCTGAAAAAAAAAAAAAAAGTTCATGTGTTTGCAAAATAGATTGTAATCATAGAGTCTAAGACACTCTCTAATTAAAATCCTACCAAGGATGGCTCGGTTCAGTGGTTCCACCATTCCAGAATGTTCAATCCCACCCAAGGAGAAGCTTAGCTGGATCAGGAGAAGGTTGGATCAGGAGGAAAGAGATGGTGTCACAGCCTGGTGGAAAGTGAGGTGCTGAGGAGATGGAAAGGGGGGAGGGGCTACAGTGGTATGAACAGGGAGGGAAGCTCACTGAACACGGGGACATTACTTAACTGAAAATGCAAAATGTACAGTTGGAACCAGGAACCTCTCTAGCAAATCAAGAAGAAAAAAAAAATCGATACTCTTTCAAGAGGACTGGTTCTCAACCTGTGACAAGCCTCTATCTCCAAAAATATTTACATTATGATTCATAAGGTTAGTAAAAGTTCAGTTATGATGTAGCAACAAAAATAATTTTATGGTTGGGGGTCACCCCAACGTGAGACACTCCATTACAGGTCTCAGCATTAGGAAGGCTGAGAATCACTGCACACGAGTGTTCCCGCCTCCCCCACCTGAGGAACTTAGTGAGCTGCTTGATCTCCTTCCAGGCTTTTTTCTGTGGTTAGACCAAGATGTCTATTTTCTATACGTTTATTTCCCTAACTCTATGTGATATTTTTATCACTTAACATTGTCTTAGGGACTTCCCTCCTCAGTGAGATATATAGCTGTGGACTCCACTTTTGGTTTCCCAGCCGACACTCCATGTTTGTATCTGTATGGTCTGACCAACTGTCCTCTAATGACCAGTTGGTCCACTGTTCTCTCTGCGAACAACGCTGCTTTTTTTTTTTTTTTTTTGAGATTTTCAGAGTGAAGGCCCCTTTAGCTGGAGGAACAATTCTCATGAAATTTTTATTTATGCAGATTTGTTTTTGAAGTGTTAAAAATTCTTTTTATTTTTAAAGACAGTCTGGTTTTTTATTGAAAATAGACTTTCCCCCTTCATATAATGTTTCCTGAATATGATTTCCCTTTCCTCTATTGCTTCTAGTTCCTCCCCACCTTGCCTCCAGTCCAGACCCACCCCTTTCTGTCTCTCATTAGAAAACAAACAGGTGTCTAAGGGAAAATAATATAATATAATATAATATAATATAATATAATATAATATAATATAATATAATATAAACTAACATATTGAAATAGGACAAAACAAAACAAAAAACCAGAAGGCACAAGAAGCAGAGATCCACTTGTTCACACACTCACGAATCCCATAAAAACATTAAACTGAAAGCCAAAATGTATACACAAAGGACTTGTAGGGTAAAAAGGACCTGTAGAGAGTGTGTGTGTTTGTGTGTGTGTGTGTGTGTGTGTGTGTGTAAAAGAAACTTTAAAAAAAGGAGACAATCCCTGATACAGTAAAAGACAAGGAACCCCTTAAAGATGGCGTTGAGTTCATTTCGTTGGCCATCCCCTGCTGGGCATGCAGCCTACAATTTACAGTAGCTTGTTTCCCCAGTGAAACTCCTTTGGAGGAAAATAAACTTTCATTTGCAAGTGGCTGTCAATTGGAGATAGCTTCTGAGGGATGGGGGCCTGTGTCTACTTCTTCCTTCAGCTCTAGGACCCCATCTGATGCAGACCCATGCAGACCCATGCCAACCCTGTGCATGCTGCCTCAGTCTGTAAGTTCATACTTGTTCATCTTGTTAACTTAAAGGGCCTTGCTTTCTCGGCGTCCTCTGTCCCTTCTGGCTCTTGCACTTTTTCTGTCTCCTCTTCTGCCGCCACCCTTGAGCCCCGAGAGGAGGGGTTGGATAGAGTCATCCATATTTTAGGGCTGAATGTTCCAGGGTCTCTCATTTTCTGGATAATATCTGACTACGGATCTCTGTATTTATACCCTCTGCTACAAGAGGATGCTTCTCTGACGAAGGCTGAGCAAGGAGGTACTGAACTATGAGTATAGCAGAATGTCATTAAGGAGTCATTTTATTCCTAGGATTTTGTTTGGTTTTTAGAGCAGTGGTATTTGGTTTTAAGTCCCTGGAACATCTACTCTTGAGTTCTTGGTCACCTGAACAGTGTTGAGCATGGGTCCCATCTCATGGAGGGGCCTCAAGTCAAACCAGACATTGGTTGGTTAAACCCACAAGTTTTGCGTCATCATTGCCCTAGCATATTTTGTAGGTGTGGTTTTAAGCAATGGGACCTTGAAGTCAGTTGTGGAAAGCAACTTACAGACTTGGCAACAGCCTGATTGTTTGGGGGTTTCCCACGGGATCTCTTTAGCCAAAAACTCAATTAGATGTAACCCAATCCCAGTACCCAGTGGTTACAAGAAATGGCCATTTGGGGCTCTGTCTCTACCATTATTTGGCTATCTTGTTTAGATTACCTCCATCACACACACACACATATATATATATATA
>NW_022196904.1:169225644-169237060 GCF_008632895.1 Mastomys coucha | reverse complement strand
TATATATATATATATATATGTATATATAAGTATATATGTATATATATACATATATGTGTATATACATACATATATATGTGTGTACACATATATATGTATGTATATACACATATATATGTGTATGTATATACATATATACACATGTATGCTTCTATTATATTATGTTTCCATACTACCCCTCAAATGGCCTTTAATTTTAGTTGTATCTCCCTCCCTTATCTCCCTCTTCCCTCCCTCTGCCTACTTGATCCTCCTGTTCCAGCCCCTCCCCCAGTCTACCCATAACTACTATCCTATTTCTATTCCTATGGAGATCTATCTGTCCACCCCTAGTCCTTTACTCTATCCCTAACCTCTGATTCTGTGGATTGTAGCTTGGTTACCATTGAATTAACAACTAATATCCACATATAAGTGAATACATACCATATTTGCCTTTCTGGTCTGAGATACCTCACTCTGGATGACTGTTTTCTAGTTCAATCCATTTAACTGGGATTTCATGATTTCAGTTTTTTAAAATGACTGAGTAATACTCTGTTGTGTAAATAGAGTTTTCTTTATCCATTTATCTGCTGAGGGACATCTAGGTTGTCTCCATTTCCTGGCTATTATGAATACAGCAGCCATGGACATGGTTGAGCAAGTATTTTATGGTAGGATGAAACATCTTTTGAGTATATATCCAAGAGAGGTACAGCTGGATCTTGAGGTAGATCTATTCCCATCTTCCTGAGGAACCACCACGCTGATTTCCATAGTGGCTGCACAAGTTTGCACTCCCACCAACAATGGAGGAGTGGTCACCTTACTCCACCTCCTCACCAACTTGAGCTGTCACTTGCTTTATTGATCATTGCCGTTCTAACTAGAGTGAGATGAACTCTTAAGGTAGTTTTGATTTGTGTTTTTCCTGATAACTAAGGATGTTCAACATTTCTTGATGTGCTGATCAGCCATTTGCATTTCCTCTTTTGAGAAATCTCTGCTTGGCACATTTCTAAAATTGAGTTATTTGTTTTCTTGATATCTAGCTCTTTTTTAGTTCTTTATATATTTTGTATACTAGCCCTCTATTGGATGTATAGTAGGTAAAAGTCTTTTGCCATTCTCTATCCTGCCACTTTGTCTGAGATTGTTCTGTAATTCTCTCTCTTCATTGGGTTTTTATGCAGTTGGGTATCAGGGTAGCTGTGGCCAGAAAATTAACTGGGCAAGGTTCCTTCCATTTCTGGTTTTTTGAATAATCTGAAGAGTACTGGCATTAGCTCTCCTGTGAAAGTCTGGTAGAATTCTGCCTTAAAACTGTCTGGTGTCTGTTGTCTCCTTTTCATTTCTAGATTTGTTAGGTTGGATCTTCTCTCTCTGCCTTTTGGTTAATTTGGATAAGGTTTTGATCTTACTGATTTTCCCAAAGAATTCTTTCGCTGTTCTTCCTAATTTTTGTTTGTTTTTATTTTATTTTGGTTTCAATAGTTTTATTATTTCTTGTCATCTACTCCTTTTGGGTATGATTCATTTCTTTTGTTCTAGAGCAGTGGTTCTCAACCTATAAGTTTCCACCCCTTTGGGGAGGGGTCATATATCAGATATCCTGAATATCAAATATTTACATTAGGATTTATAACAGTAGCAAAATCATCGTTACAAAGTAGTGGTGAAATAATTTCATGGTTGGGGGCTCACAACAACACAAGGAACTGTATGAACTGCATTAGGAAGGTTGAGGACCCCTGATCAGGAGAATCTAGAACTTCCAGGTATGCTGTTAAGTTACTAGAATGAGATCACTCCAATTTTTATGTAGGCACTTAGTGCTATGAACTTGCCTCTTAGAGACACCGTGTGTCCCATAAGTTTGAGTATGTTGTGTGTTTGTTTGTTTGTTTATTTGTTTGTTTGAGGCAGGGTTTCTCTGTGTAGCCCTGGCTGTCCTGGAAGGAACTCGCTCTGTGGCCAGGCTGCCTGCCTCTCTGTCTCTCTGAGTAATAGAATTAAAGGCTTGCTCCATCACTACCCAGTGATTGATTTTTTGTTTTTAAAGACAGGATCTCACTATGTAGCCCTGGCTGGTCTGAAACTTGCTATGAAGACCAAGCTGGCTTTGAACTCTGAGATCCAATTCCGAGTACTGGGATTGGAGGTATATGTCATCATGTCTTGCACATTAAAAATTCTTGCCCCCTTCAACTGTGTGAAAAGGTCACTTTGCCACTGTCAGTACTTATAGGTTACTCAAAGGCTATCTCAAGCTTTTATCATTTTTTATTTTATTTTTTTGGAGAGAAGAAGGAAAAACCAGATCTTCTTGGATGTAACTCCTCTGGCAGCTGCAAAGGTCACGTTGATGCCTAGCATGGCAAGAGTTGACTGGTACATTTGGGAAATGTAAGTGCTCAAAGTCAAGAGAAATGGGTTGTGGAGGCATTTATGTGGTCTGTAATTTCAGAGAACACTCTCTAGAGGGATGAGACTCAATGGCCCAAAATATGCTTTTGTTGTTGTTGTTTCAAATGGAATTATTTCCATTTCTTTTGCTGATTATACTTCTAAAAGCAGCACAGACCTTGGAGTCTCTGCTCTGTCTAGTTTCCCAAAGTGAAAATGTGAAAGGCCACTGGAGTGCAATATACAGGCCAGAATTCCCACCCAAACAAAGGCCCCTTGGCCAATGACACTCAACACTCGATGACACTCACCACCCAATGACACTCACCACCCAATGACACTCACCACCCACATCAGAGCATCAGTTCCCAGCTGTGCCACTGGGACTCCATCAGGTAAATCAGATTGCTATAACCTCTAAAATCCAAATGTCTATGTTCTGCACACTATCTAGGCTTTTAGGTGTGCTGTGTAATTCCGATGCTCAACCTAGCAGATGCAGGCAGGGCTGTTTCAGGAAATCCTTGGAAAGGGCATATTCATAAAGCAAATATGGATGCTGGACAATTGGGTGCCTCTCCTCATCCATACATGGTGTATTCTTTCCCTAAGAGGGAACATCATTTCTTTTGCAGGCTGCGTGTTTAAGAGAGGAGATTCTGAAGAAAGCTTTCTGGGCTCCCCTGATTTCCTAGCTCTGTGATCCTATTCTACCCTCTGTGTCTGTCTTGTCGTGTTTTTTCCTTTCTTTTCCTTTTTTTTTTTCTTTTCAAGATAGGGTTTCTCTGTGTAGCCCTGGCTGTCCTGGAACTCATGCTGTAGACTAGGCAGGCCTTGAACTCAGAGACACACCTTCTTCTGCTTCCAAGAGCTGGGATTAAAGGCGTGCACCACTATTGCTCAGTTAAGTGGTGCTGCAGTATAAAAAGGGAGAGATACACCATGGGCGGAAAGTTCTTGCGTACAGCAGACACTGGATAAATATGGAGAAGAGAAGAATCCTCTCCACCCAGCAGACACTGGATAAATACGGAGAAGAGAAGCATGCTCCCCACCCAGCAGACACTGGATCAACACGGAAAAGAGAAGCCTGCCCACACGCCGCCACTTCACCTGGAGGAAAAGCAGTTTTCGCTCCACAGTGTCTGCTTTGCTTCCAGTCCTCACTTTTCTCACCAGTTCTAGTCACAGAAGAAGTTGGGTGCTCAGCAGGGTAGAGGCATCCTGTGCCCCCGATGCCCTCCCTTCAGGGGCCAGTGCACTGCCAGTGTCACAGTTCTCTGCTGGCCTCTTTATCTACCTCTGCATCCTGTATCATCCTCATCCTTGGTGAGAACGTCCCCATACTCCTTAAGTTCTTTCCTTGACTCACGGCTGGGATGCTAGCTCCTTCAACCCTGTTACTCATCACCACGTATGCCAGCTTTCCTTTACACGGCTGTCACGTACGCAAACTGAAAACACGAATACCAGAAACAGAGCCCAGCAATTGGCAGTAGAGAGTGTGTCTTTCCAGATATGTTTCATACTTGACATCACGAGGTTCTAAAGTCAAGCATACACTCTTAAGTGCTCTTGGGCCACTTGAGAAGGTGACTTCCAACTTTGAAAATTCAATGCTGACTTGCTAGCACATCTGAAAACCCAGGTTAAACCGTCCATCAATGTAAGGAGAAGAAGCTTTCTAGATTTTTTTTTTTAAAGTATAAATTGCTTTATGGACTCCCAAATTCTCCCAAAGGCGTTTTTCCAGAGGAGATCCTGGAAGTAACTGGAGGACACGGGAGCAGTAAGATGCCGTTTCTGCTAACTCAGTGGGTCTAAAGGCTAAAACCTACTTAAACACTGCTAACCCCTGAGGTCAGGAGGCAGGAGGGGAGGTAGGAAGGGGAAGAGAGAAGGGAGGAAACGGATCTATAAACATGCAGTTAATTATTGAAAACAGCAGCCTCGTGCTCCAGTCTGATGGAGCAGCACCTAAGCCGTTGACCAGCTTCCCCAACAGGAAAAGAAGCAGTGTAAGGGGAGATACCCCAGCTTCCTGCTGCTTAAAGTTTTCCTCCCTTTTTTTCTTTTTTTTCTTTATTTTTTATTAGATTTTTTCTTATTTACATTTCAAATGATAACCCCTTTCCCAGTTTCCCCTCCGGGGGGGGAAAAAAACCTATTTCCTTCCCCCTCCCCGTGTTCACCAACCCATCCTCTCCCACTTCCTGGTCCTGGCATTCCCCTACATTGGGGCATAGAACCTTCATAGGGCCAAGGGCCTCTCCTCCCATTGATGACCGACTAGGCCATCCTCTGCTACATATGCAGCTGGAGCCATGAGTCCCACCATGTATACTCTTTGGTTGGTGATTTAATTCCTGGGAGCTCTGAAGGTACTAGTTAGTTCATATTGTTGTTCCTCCTAAGGGGCTGCAAACCTTTCAGCTCCTTGGGTCCTTTCTCTAGCTCCTCCATTGGGGACCCTGTACTCAGTCCAATGGATGGCTGTGAGCCTCTACTTCTGTATTAGTTGGGTACTGTCAGAGCCTCTCAGGAGATAGCTATATCAGGCTCCTGTCAGCCAGCACTGCTGGCATCCACAATAGTGTCTGGGTTTGGTGATTGAATGTGGGAAGGATTCCAAGGTGGGGCAGTCTCTGGATTGCCCTTCCTTCAGTCTCTGCTCCATACTTTGTCTCTGCAACCCCTTCCATGGGTATTTTGTTCCCCCTACTAAGAAGGATCGAAGTATCCACATGGGCAGGTGAAATGGCTTAGCAGCCATAAGCACTGACTGCTCTTCTGAAAGTCCTGAGTTCAAATCCCAGCAACCACATGGTGGCTCACAACCATCTGTAATGATATCTGACACCCTCTTCTGGTGCGTCTGAAGTCAGCTACAATGTACTTATGTATAATAATAAAAGTTTTCCTCCTTTTAACCTAGTTTCAATCACCAATTGTCACTGATCCTTTTATTTGACCTCACATACAGGGTCTCCAAACTCCTGCTCACATCAAGATAATCATATGTTCTCTGTGGTTAACTGAGCAACTACTACAAGTCAACCATTTTATGTGGTTGTCTTCATTCTCAGGGGTGGAAACTCAGTCCATTACAGCGACCTCTGATGTGGATCTGCACCCACACCTATCAGAATTCTGCAATGGCTTCCCTGTTACCACTTTCAGGGCCCCCACGGTCAGGAGCAGCCAGCTTCGCGTCTTTGTCTCGGTGTCACCTACTGACCACACACACCTCTCATCTGGGTAGCAGTGTAGACACAGGTGTGTGTGGTCAGTGGTGTGCTGAAAAGGGAAGGCCTTGGGAACCTTGGCCTGGGGGACACACTGTTCTCTGACCTCGAACTTCCCATCTGCCACAGGAGAGGGTGGGGCTGCAGATTCACCAAGCCTTCCCATCTCGTATTCCAGACCTGATGTGCTACCTGTCTGACCCTGAACGGGTTCTTACTACAGAGGCACAGATGTCAGTCATGGGCCATGGCGCAACAGATGGGCCTCAGTCGTGGGCCATGGCATCTGCAAAGGGTCTTTGTGAAAGTCAAATAAGGCAGAGATGTGAAAATTCTCTATGAGTTGGCAAGTGCAATGGGAAGATAAAGAGTGATTCTCAATACCACATAGGCGCCAACCTTTGGCTGCAGTGGCCAAAAGTGGTGAAGCTGCAGCAGTGCGGAGCAGAGGGAGGGCACTGGTCAGAGCTAGGAGGGTTTGGTTCTGTTTCAGCTCTTCTCTGTCACAGCCATTTGCCATGCGATCTGGGGGAGACACCGTTTTTTTTGTTACCTCAAACTTCCCATCTGACACAGGAGTGGGTGGGGGCTACAGATTCACCAAGCCTTGCCGTCTTATACGTCCCACATTAAATGGGACATTCTCTTCATCCTCCTGCTCACCCAATAGACCTGTGGTTTTTGGCACTGGTTGCATATTAGTAACATCTGGGAAGGCCACTTCCCAAACAGAGTCAGCTGTGGCTGTTCTGTTGGGAGTCACAAGCATCAGTATTATTCATTGGATTTCACATACAGCTGGGGTTGAGAAGCACCATGCTAATGGACGAAGTGCTTATAATCTACAGGGACAGCGAATGAGACTTCTGTCTCCCACTGAGCTCAGCATGTCTGTCTTCAAAACTCATGCCTCTCCACCCTGCTCTGAACATCAGGAGTGCTGAGGGAAGTGGGGGATGCTTTGCCCTTGAGCTCACCATCCTTATAGCAAAGCTCCAGGAACAGACAAGATGGCCCAGGGGCACATCATTATCTTGCTGTTATTTCTTCCCTACCAGAAATCAATTCTCCTTAGGGTGAAAAAAAGTCTTAGAAAAGAAAAAAATGTGCATGTGAGGTTCTGAAGTTTGATGTCTTTGCAGTTGTAGAGAGGGAAGAAGCGCGTTCTCATTAGAAAATCCCAGGTGTTGGGACATAGCCTGTTAGCTGTGGTCAAGAGAAGCTGTCTTCAGAGCACACATCAACCCTTGGACCCGAGGAGAGCCCTGCAGTTGTTTGCGGAACGGCGCTAATGTTTGACTCACTGATCCCCCTTGTCTGTGCAAGCCTTCTGTAATCAGCTTCCGGAGGTATTTGGAGATTAGCTCTCACCGACCTCTCGGCTGCCCTCAGTCACGAGCCAGGCTCTGGACTCTGCACAGGCAGCACTTCAGGGGCTGCCATCTCACTCACCTTCTCCATCCATCTGACTCTGTCTCCTTCTGTAAATAGTAAATCAGAGTACTGGGGTGTGGGGTAGGGGAGCAGTGCAGGCAGAAACGGGGGCCTGTGCTCTGAGTGCTGTCCAAGGAGGGACTGGGAACGGTTAGCTCTTCAAAATGCTTTTCTAAAATGAGCACATGAGGTGGCAGCCATCAGAAGAAAGAGTTGATCTTCTGTTTTCACAAGGAGCATAGATACCAATGGCTTTTGTAGACTTGGTTTTTTGCAGAGTACAAATACCTCCTTATATGATTGGAATCTGTGACAACTAGAATTTGTGACTGATCATCCCATTTGTGGGGGAGGGGCCAATTACACTGACTCACTTAAATTCACATTTGTGATGAGATTCAAATCAAATAGTCTAACATTTGAATAGTAGAAATGCTTCCCCTCCCCATGTGACCATATGGATGAAAGAATTGGTTTGTGACCCAGTTTATTCCAGAGAAGCCCCCAAGGGTTGTGACTAGAGGCATGGGAAAGGCTCCCTGGGCTAGGGTAGCCTTCAGTGTGCTCGATACTCTCTACTGGTGGGCTCTGCAGAATAGTAGTTCCCAAAGCAATGGAGGAACACACTAGGCCTAGCCATGAACACCTGACTTAATTCACATCAAGACTCACTTGCACCAAAAGCTATGTTCACCACTCCTCTGAAATCCCAGCTCCACTGGGCACCTTGTATTATGACTTAACTCCAGCCTGGCTAGGTCTGCCATCTCCTTCCCTCCAGCTCCCCCTTGTCCCTGACAAGATCCCTGCCCCACTACAGGAAGGGCCACCTACCTTTTTGACATCTGAGACATTAAGGGCTTTCTTCACATGAGCGACCCAGCCAACTATCCCAATGTCCAACGGAAATACAACTTCTCTGTCAGGAGCCACGAGGTTGTCCTCAAACTTAGAAGTTGGGGTGACATTCAGCAGCCTGGAGGCCACCTCTGGGATGCCGTTTCTTGCTCGGCATGAGAACATACTGCAGCAATCAGCCTGCAGAAGCTGAGCCAGTCTCTGCAGCGCCCTGTGAGCCACCTGCTCTGCGCTTCCTGCTTCCTCCTGCATACGCTGCAGTAGCTCCAGGCACACGGCCGACTCCTCCACCTGCGTCATCTCTGGGAGAGACATGCCGGCCTGGACCCCTGGATGGCTGTTTTTGAAGATCACCCCCAGTGTCTCCACCCGAAACTTCTTGTCAAAATACTCCTTGGCAAAACAAGGGTTCTTCTCCAGGTAGCGCTCCACGGCCTCTTGGCTGATCTCACCCATGTTGTGGCTTGCGTTACTGCTGCTATCCAGAGCGGAGGGTTCCTCAGAGTGATACCCTGAGCATCATAACAAGGAAATACATCCTGGTCAAAATCAACAAGGAAGCCCCAGGTGCTCCCTCATTAAACCCCCAAAAGGGAAGCAGAAAGATTGCTTAGCGGTTCTTGCAGGCTACCTGTACAGTAGCACAAGACCTTGGCTTATGGTAGGGAGGAAGCAGGGGATTAAGGAGTTCTTTAAGTCACAAAATCCTCAGCATTATTAGCTTCTAAATCCCCAGAGAATCTCTGAACAGCCGGGCAAGAGTCAGGCGGTGATGGCTATCCAAGAAGAGTAACTCCTCAATGGCTGCTGTCCACAGCCAGGAAGGATCGCCACCTCTCCACTGGTTGGTTACCTTACAATAGTAGAGACAGGCCCTTTAAATGGCTCCCGTGTGACAGCTATCGGGTGCTTTGTATACAGACCTCAGAAGTGCTTAGGGTTTTTGTTTCCGTGCATGTAGTGGCTTTAACCATTTCAGCAAGCAGGGAGACAGAAGGTCTTAGCTTCCATGCAACACAAAAAACGAATACTAATTCTTCTCACTTCTCAAAAGCCCTTTGATCCTCTGGGCTTTTCCATCTACTCTTTCTCTAAAAGTCTCTCTTATCGATGGCCTTCATGTTAGCAAGCTTGGTCTTGGAACCACTTTCCAGAGACAAAACTGAGGTTTATTACTAAGAGAGTTAAAGGTATATAGTTTTGAAAATAACTTATGGCTGCAGTCTAAGTGCAGAGTAACCACAGATTTTATGATTGCCCGTCGAGGACATGACTACAGAAGGGACCCATGTTGTCCCTAGCTGGCTTTTCTACCACTAAGCACATTAGGCAGGATTTATTTTCAGTAACTGCAGCTAGGCTTTCTCTCCTCTGAGGCAGCGTATTAAATCTACAGGACACGAGCTGTGTCTTCTGTCTGTTGCTAGGACCCTTGCCATCTCAGGGGCGCCAAGTGAGCAGACAACACAGAGCTACTAAGTTTTGTTTAATGTTTATTTTATCAAGCTATTTTTTTGTCTATTTTTTTGTTTTGTTTTGTTTTGTTTTTTGAGACAGGGCTTCTCTGTATAGCCCTGGCTGTCCTGGAACTCACTCTGTAGACCAGGCTGTCCTAGAACTCAGAAATCCACCTGCCTCTGCCTCCCAAATGCTGGGGTTAAAGGCGTGTGCCACCACTACCCGGCTACTTTAATGTCTATTAAGTACATTTCCTCAAGCAACTCTGTTGCACATCCTAAATCAAATGAAACATTTTCTAACCCAGTTGGCTTGCCTATTTAGGGGCCGACTCTTAAGTCTTGAATCTTTTAACTGTTTTAAT
Organism: Mastomys coucha; assembly: GCF_008632895.1. Classification (NCBI taxonomy): domain Eukaryota; kingdom Metazoa; phylum Chordata; class Mammalia; order Rodentia; family Muridae; genus Mastomys; species Mastomys coucha. The sequence continues at coordinate 169,227,313 of NW_022196904.1, read as the reverse complement.
AAAGCTTCAAACATCACTAGACAAAGTTGAAACGAGAAAGAATGAATACCAATTATTAGTGTATCCTTAGATACATTTAGATTGGCTTTTTGTGCTCACTTCGGCAGCACATATACTAAAAATAGATTGGCTTCTAGAGGACAATGTACAGGTCTCATTTACATTTATAAGTTCAAAGCTCTGCCTCACTAAAATAAAATAAAAAATAAAATCTTAGTAGTCATGGAAGAGAGAGGTTGAGGTTGCAGGGTCCAAGTCATGAACTGAAATTCTCAGTTTTCCCAGGGGAACAGAACTCACATGGGCATTAACAAGTTACGCCCATCTGTGTGCTGGTGATTTACTTGTTACCCCAAAGAATCTGGTAAGGTGCTCACACTTTCTTGTTCCTGCTATACAGCACTCAAGTTTCCTCTCGGGAGGGCTTTTGCCAGATAACTATTTCTTTCATGTCATCCTTAGGTGCATTAAGTCCTAGTGAGGGTAGGGAAATCCTACATCAGGCAACGACAGGCAGTGAGATTGAGTCAGTACCAGGCCTTCTCTCTAACTAAAAGGATATGGAGAGAGCAAGAGGAGATGAGCCCAGGAAGGCAGTCTGAGGCCCAATCACAGGGCTTCAGAGGTTATGCTAGGGGCTTGAAGCTTTTGAAGTAGGAGAGGTCTCTTCCATACAGTAATCTGGTACCCAGGGGATGTTGGATATGGAGAATACGTTTGGAAGAGTTCCCTCTCTATGGCTACAGAGGTTCATAAGCTGTTGAGACCACCTTACTTACTGCTCTTGTAGAGGACCAGAATTCAGATCCCAGCACCCAATCAGGTGGCTCATGACTCCAATTCCAGTGGATGCAATGCCTGATTCTAGCCTCATACATATGTGCATTCTCTCTCTCTCTCTCTCTCTCTCTCTCTCTCTCTCTCTCTCTCTCACACACACACACACACACACACACACACACACACACACGAGTGCTCTTGCTTCCAATTCTACAAAATAGTTTGAGAAGCATTCCTTCTTTAAGAGTTTGGTAAAATTCTACAGTGAAACCATCCAGTCCTGTCAAGTTGGTTTCATTCCAGGAATGCAAGGATGGTTTACCATTCATAGATCAATTCAAGTAACACTGGGCCTAGAGAGATGCTGAGCAGTTAAGCTTCTTTATTTCTCTATCAGAGGACCCAAGTTCAGATTTCTGCCTCAACACCAGGAGACACAAACACCTGTAATACCAAGGACTCATGTAACACTCTCTCTGGCATCTGAGAGGACACGCATATAAATAATTTTTTTTTTAAGTAGTGCAGCACTTAAATAAAATCATGGGTAAAAATCACCAAGCTCCAAAGGACACCTCTTTCCTAAGCCATGGTCACACAGATGACCCAGGTTAAACAAAACAAAATTTAAAAGACAGGAATGTAAGCAAGGGACTTATGAGGAGAGTTAGATAGGAAACAATGGGGTGAGAACAATTGGAATTCATTAGAAACAATGGGGTGAGAACAATCGGAATTCATTACACACGTATGAGATGGCAAAAAACCAATTTAACAAAAGTTATTATTTTTTTTGATTATTATATGATGGGAGGAATTTTTTTTCTGGTCCAGTCTATTTGGTGTTCTGTAGGCTTCTTGTATGTTCATGGGCATCTCTTTCTTTAGG
>NW_022196904.1:169220589-169224930 GCF_008632895.1 Mastomys coucha | reverse complement strand
TTAAGAAGGAATGCACTGTCCACCTTTTGGTCTTCCTTCTTCTTGAGTTCCTTGTGGTTTGTGGGTTAACAAAAGTTATTTTTAAGTGGCATAATAATTAGCAAATGATCTGAATAGATACTTTTCAAAAGGAGAAAGACAAATTGTGAATAGATATATGAGAAAAATACTACATGTAGGTAGGTATTAGAGAAATGCAAATTAAAGCCAAATTGAGATTGTATCTCATCTAGGTAGAATGGTTATTACTCAGACGACTGATGCTGGCAAGCATGTGGAGAAAAGGGGACCTTATACACTGGCGGTGGGTATGTAAATTATTACAGTCATTGTGGTAAACAGAAAGGAAAGCCCTCAAAAAAATTATAGAACTACAGAAGGATCCAGCTAGCCTACTCCTGGATATATATCCAAGGCAAATGAAGACAGAGTAGCAACAAGGTTGCATGCTCATGTTTGTTGTAGCATAATTCACAATAGTTAAGAGGTGGAATCAGCCTGTATATTCATCTACCAATGGAAAAAATGCATAATTTGCATGTAATATATATTTATATATTGTACATAAATATATAATTATATACAATATATTGTGAATATAAAATTTACATACAGTGGAGTATTCTTCAGCCAAAAGAAAATGAAATTCTATCATTTGTTAAAAAAAAAAGGATAAAACTGGAGTCTGTCCAGTATGTTAAGCAAAACAAGCTATATGCAAAAAGATAGGTATCATATATTTTCATTCATATGTAGAAACAAAAATTCAATGACCTGAAAGTACAAGAATGCCTCTCAGGGACTGTGAAGGGGGTTGGAGACAGGGAGAAGAGGCATGGATGTATGGAAATTCCGCAGTGAATCCCATTCATTTGTCACGTTAACGTTAAAAATTATAGTAAAAATGTGATCTTGTAGTACCGAGCAAGATAAACGGGGAAAGTGAATACTTGGCACTAATATGTGGGTTTATAACTTATACTTCATTTAAGCCGTCATCAAATACTCTGAAAATGTGAATAGGCCTTAATCCTAAAATTATGCACCTTACGTTATGAAAATAATTAAGTACATTTGTGATTAATGTCATTGCAATGTGTTTGCCATATGCATAGTTATAAAAGGGAAAGGTTGGAGATTGCTGAGACAGGCTGGAGAGAGAGCTCATCAGGGAAGGGCGTTTGCTGCCAGGCCTGCTGACCTGAGCTTGCTCCCTCCCCAGAAATTCGTGGGGCTTCAGCGAGTACGAACCTCCTTGTTACACACAGCCCACTCTTCCGCTCCACGCTGGTCAGGGCCTCTGTTCCTGCTTCCGTCCCGTTGAAAGCACCCAAAGCTAGGTGCCCCATCATGTCCTTACTACCAACTGTAAAGAGTCCCCAGGAGACTGCTCTGCTGGTTCTTATCTGGCGAGTATGACTGACTGAGAGTATCTTGGGGACAATTTGGATGATGGAACCTAAATTATTTTCAACTAAATTAATGAAGTTTTTCAACAAAATTGATGAGGTTTTTCAACTAAATTGATGAGGTGCTTTTGCAACCACTGAAAATCGATGGTTTTGATACAGGAAAAGCAGAGTGTCTTTGAGTCCAATGGAAGCCTCCTGTCTTGCTTCAGATGGGCCTTGGCTCGGGTGTTAGGGTGCTGTATGCTCACAGTCACACAAGACGTTCACGAGTCAGTGACCTCCAGAGTCTTGTCCCCCAAATTTGAAGAATGAAGCTCAAGGGTCACAAAGGATGAATTTTAGCGAGAAGTTTATTATAGATCTGTAGATGAGAGTTTAAAAGGTAGAAGGCGTAGAGCCGGGCAGTGGTGGCGCACTCGTCTAGTCCTGGCACTTGGGAGGCAGAGGCAGGTAGATTTCTGAATTTGAGGCCAGCCTGGTCTACAGAGTGAGTTCCAGGACAGCCAGGGCTACACAGAGAAACCTTGTCTCAAAAAAACAAAAAATAAAAACAAAAATAAAATAAAATAAAAGGTAGAAGGCAGAAGTCCTGTAGAGCAGAGGTGGGTACCTGGAAATAGGTATACTGAACTGCTAGTCTGGGGACTCTGTTAAGGAGTTGTGGTAGATACTGGGATGGAGCATGGTTTCAGTTAGCCCACTCATGAGGTATATAGGTGCCTCCTCCCAATGTTAATCACTTCACACTCATAGCTTCCAAAAAAGAGAATGAAAAAGAACCAGGTACCAGAAAACTCTTCTGGCTTTCCTGGCCTCCAGAAATTCCATTATTACACTTTCTGCTGTGGGGGTCTACGGTGGTTAAAATAGGTATGGATCCAAAGATGCGTGTGAATGAATGCTTGGTCCATAGGGAGTGGCACTATCAGGATCTATGGCCTTGTTGGAGTAGGTGTGGCCTTGTTGAAGGAAGTGTGTCACTGCGAAGGTGTGCTTTGAGGTTATATATACTCAAGCTACACCCAGCCGCACAGAATCTCCTTCTGCTGCCTTTGGATCAACATGTAGAACTCTTGGCTCCTCCAGCATCATATCTGCCTACACACTGCCTTGCTTCCCTGCCATGATGATAATGGACTGAACCTCTGAAGCTGTAAGCCAACCCTGATTAAATGTTTTTCTTTATAAGAGTTGCCTTGGTCACGGTATGACAGCAATAAAAGTAAGACCTTGACTAGAGAGAGCCAGTTTCTATCTCCTGTTGTCATCATTATCCTCTCTGGAGAGGTAACCCCAACTGCTATTAGAGAATTTAGATGACCAATCTGGCTTCTTTAGACCAAGTGGAGTTGTTGGATGTGGCACTTGGGGTATCTCTATGGAAGGGACCTCAAAGGTGTATCTGTATTTTCATTTACACAACAGTCAAGAGTAGTGGAGAAAGAAGTCCTGGACCAGAACACAGAGTCATGATGGAGGAATAAAGGCAAGAGTGTCATGGAGAAGTAGAATTAGAGCTCTTAAGCAGAAGAGATGAGTCTATCCCATTGGGAATAGGCAGGAGTTAGTTAATAGAAACGTTTAACATTGCAAGCCCTGGGCAGAGAACCAGGTTCTCCTGTAGGTGAAGCAATAATAAAGTTTAACCAAGGTCAGATGTCCTGTATCTGGGCAGTGTTTTCCTTATCAAGAAGAAAGTCCTTAGTGAGAAATGGTCATCCACATAACATCTCATATGGTTAACCTAAGCCTAATGTGAGGGGGGTATGGTTCCTTACACTGTTAAACATCATTCTTTTTAATATCGGTTATTCTTTCCTGGTAGGGATTAAGATCATGAAGTGACCAAAATTAACCGCTCTTGCCTTTATTGCTCCATCACGACTCTGGGTTCTGGTCCAGGACTTCTTTCCCCATCACTCTTGACTGTTGTGTAGATGAAAATACAGATGCACTTTTCAAGTCCCTTCCATAGAGCCAGCTGAGGCTCTGGTCCTCAAGAACTGCATTAGCTTCAGAGGAACCCCTGGCTCCTCCTTTACCTAAATGGTCTATTCTTCCCTCCCTCCCTCTGTCCCTCCCTCCCTCCCTCCCTCTCTCCCTCCCTTCCTTCTTCCCTCCTTCCCTCCCTCTCTCTCTCCCTTCCTTTCTTCCTTCCTCCCTCCCTCCCTTCCTCCCTCCTTTCCTTCCTCCCTTCCTCCCTTCCTCCCTGCCTTCCTTCCTCCCTTCCTCCTTTCCTTCCTTCTTCCCTCCCTTCCTTCCTTCCTTCCTTCCTTCCTTCCATCTCTGTCTTTCATTCTTTCCTTCTTTCTTCCTTTCATTCTTTTCTTTTCCTGAACTTCTTTCTTTTCCTTCCTTTCTTTTTTTTAATTGATTTAAGTTTTATTGCATCATGATGAGAACAGATACATAATTTCAGTTTATCTGAATTTGTTAACATTTAAAAACATGTTTTAAGTAAATAGAATTACATCACATTCTTCTTCCCCTTTTGTACCCCAACTCCTCCCAGAGACACCCCCCCCATTCAATACCTGCAATACTTTTTTTTTATTTTGTCATATTCTTTAAAATTTATAAAATATCATAAGAATAAAAATGAGTAGTATAAAAGTTGTTTAATATAAAACAATCAATTAAACAGTCTTATGTAGATGCTTGTCTGCAGCAATACTGAAAATGCATAAATTTTTCTCAATATTAATTTTAAATAATTCCAAACATATTAGCTGTATATTTAAAAATAATACATCACTACTGTTTTTTTTAATGAACATAAATAGATTTTGCTTGCTTGCTTGTTTGTTTGTTTTGTTTTGTTTTTAGTTGAGTTTAAAATCTTGGCTCTTACTGTGGTACAGGCCCAAAATAAGAACAATTTTTAGACATTGGAGTTCATTGTAATAAGACTGTACTTCAATGCCCCTCA
>NW_022196904.1:169220008-169220429 GCF_008632895.1 Mastomys coucha | reverse complement strand
GTTCTGCTGTGCCAAGGAGTGAATTGTAGGCATGATTTTTAGATACAGATTTCCTTTCTTAATTTCTTCCTCTTCTTAACCTTTCCCTTCCTTCTTTGCTTAATTTCTTTCTCCTCTCTCTCTCTCTCTCTCTCTCTCTCTCTCTCTCTCTCTCTCTCTCCTTAACTTTTCCCTTCCTCTCTTCCTTTCTTAATTTCTTTCTCCTCCCCCACCCCCTCTCTCCAGTTGTGTCACCTGTTGGGGAGGAGTCAGGTTCTTGCTGGCAGTAGCCTTCCCTTTGGAAGCATAGGAGTACGTTTTCTTCTGGGTTGACTCTCTTCTTTGCAAAATGTACACTGGTGAGGTCCAGCTTCGGGCTCTGGTCTCATCATACACATGACTTGTCAGAGCTACAGGAGTCTTAGGCAGTTGGCCTATAGTC
>NW_022196904.1:169201072-169219896 GCF_008632895.1 Mastomys coucha | reverse complement strand
TTGGACCTAGTTGACCAAGGAAAGCAAAGACTAGACTATTTAGCTTTGGATTCCTACAACCACACTGGTATGACTCCCAATCACGGTTATTGAACACCTAGAAAGTTGGCTGCACCAGTCTGGTACTTTTAACTTTTTTCTCCATAGAAAAAGATTTATCTTATTCTATATGTATGAATGTTTTGCCTGCATGTATGTATTTTCACCACATGCATGGCTGGTACCAATCAAAAGATGGTGTCAAATCCCCCTGGAATTGGAGTTATAGATAATTGTGAGCTGTCATGTGGATTCTGGGAATTGAACCAGAGTTCTTTTGAAAGCAAAAAGTGTTCTACACCACTGAGTGATATCTAGCTCCTGGCACTTTTGATTTTTATGTAGCATTTAGATAAAGCTCAAGTAAAAACCAAACACTTTAAAACAAATCCCGACTAGAGATTAATTTTGTTGTTCTTTAAGCCAGTCCTTATAAATGCTACTGTCTTAGGTAGGGCTGCTGCTGCACTGATGAAACACCATGACCAAAAGCAACTTGGGGAGGAAAGGGTTTATTTAGCTTACACTTCCATATCATAGTCCGTCATCCAGGGAAGTCAGGGCAGGAACTTAAATGGGGCATGAACCTGGAGGCAGGAAGAATGTTACTCACTGGCTTACTCCCTCTGGCTTGTTCAGACTACTTTCTTATAGAACCCAAGACCACCAGCCCAGGGAGGGCATCACCAACAACGGGCTGGGGGCACTTCCATATTGATCACTAATAAGAAAATTCTCTACAGGCTTACCTAAAGCCTGATCTTAAGGAAGGGTTTTCTTGAGGTTCCCCCACCAAACGACTATAGCGTGTACCAAGAGGACATAAAACTAGCCAGCACAGCTACCAGAACCAGTTCGGTAACTTAAGAGAGCTCTACCGAGTAGAAGTAAAGGTGTGCTTGGATTTCGACTTTACATGTTTAATAACTTTAATCATAGGAAATATGTGATATCTAAGTCTCCTCATTTACACGTGTTAACTTGGAACGTCCGTGATTTGCTTAGATATTCTAGCTTGTTTTTCTTTCCAAATCCGGGGGGGCGGGGGATCCATCTTAAGACAAGCTCCTTGCACAGAAAAAAATATTTCAGAAGGGACCTCAGAAAGAAAAAGCTGATTATATAGGTTCCAATGTCTTGCAGGTGAAAACTCAGAAGCTACTTTATGTAAAAAATACCTAAATATCAAAAGAACACCTCATAGAGGCCTAGTCTGGTATAGGAAATGCATTCACCTTACCACACAGCAACAAGGACACCCAGAAAATATTACATGGGATTACATCACTGAATAAAAAGCTCCTTAGTTCAGTTAGTATAGCTATAGTGGACTCTACACGTGGAGCAGGAGAAAGTGTCTCAAAGTAAGTAGTTCCAAAGCAGCAAAGTAGGGAAATAGCAAAGAGTTCCAAGGCTTCTCCCCAAGGCTGGGGAGTCACTAGAAATAGAAAACCACCAACATGGAGCTATGAAGCTTTTTAGAGGGCTTTTTGGCAAATGTGGGGTGCTGTGTGGGGATGGATTTGACCTGGTGTCTGTGTACCTTCTCTTCGCTTGAGTTACATCCTCACTTATAGCTTTCAGGAAGGGACTAACAATAAGTGGAAGTCATTCCTCCTGGCATCCTGGCTGCTGGCAAAGCTTCTCAGAGCGGCTGCTCCAAGGATCCTGCTCCACTGGACCACTGTCTACCACGTGTTCTCATCGGTTTGACTCCCTGTACCTAACAACATTAGCTGGCTAGCCTTTTCACTTTCCAACCAATACTTTTGGTATCTTTAGATGCTGCCCAACTTCCTTGGTTTTCATTTTCCTTGGCCTTTTGGACAACCTGAGGAGGTCAATGCTACTTTGTACAAAATGGAGTAGTGGTCAAAAATGCTTAATTTCTTTAATGGCAGGGGTGTAAATATCTTGCATTAGCTCTATGGTAAAACATCTTCCAGCATTTTCTAGGGGACGGCTTGCTCATGGAAGTTAGTGTTGATATTAACATCTCGTATGGATGATGCTTCAAAGCCTCAGTGGCTGTACTGGCTGGTTTTGTGTATCAACTTGACACAGGCTGGAGTTATCACAGAAGAGAGCTTCAGTTGGGGAAGTGCCTTCATGAGGTCCAGCTGTGGGGCATTTTCTCAGTTAGTGATCAAGGGGGTAGGGCCCCTTGTGGGTGGTGCCATCCCTGGGCTGGAGGTCTTGGGTTCTATAAGAGAGCAGGCTGAGCAAGCCAGGGGAAGCAAGCCAGCAAGGAACATCTCTCCATGGCCTCTGCATCAGCTCCTGCTTCCTGACCTGCTTGAGTTCTAGTCCTGACTTCTTCTGGTGATGAACAGCAGTGTGGAAGTGTAAGCTGAATAAACCCTTTCCTCCCCAACTTGCTTCTTGGTCATGATATTTGTGCAGGAATAGAAACCCTGACTAAGACAGTGGCGTAATCCCGTGCAAGTTAACTTCTCATGCAAGTAAATTCACTGGGGCAGGGCGTTGCTAGCTTGGCTGTTTCACTAGCAGCAAATAAATGAATTTGGTCAGACAGGCAGCTTTTATGTAACCCATCTGAGACAGGTTACACACAAACAGGTAACACTTTCCAGAGACCAGAACTTAGGCTGTGGTCTTAGGAAGCTTTGGGGAGATGGTACAAGGGAAGCAAGAGCTGATAGTGTAGTCTCTATGGAAGTGGGATATAAAGAATTTGACAAAATGACAAGTAGTCAACTCAGATATAAGTGCTAAATTCTGAGAAACTAGACATTAGAAAGGTTTTTTGTTGTTGTTGTTGGTTTTGTCTTGTTTTTGTTTTTGGAGACAGGGTCTTACCTTGTAACTCTGGATGGCTTGGAATTGACTGTTTAGATCAGGGTGCCCTTGAACCCACAGAGATATGGCTGCTTCTGCCTCTTGAGTGCTGGTATTAAAGGTGTGTGCCACCATGCCCGGTTTCTGACTGGTCTTTAAATATGTACTTTTTATGAAGCTTTTCAGTAAAGAAAGGTAAGTCAGTATCTATTGTGTGTAAATGGTGTCTCATAGAGAAAGAATGGGACAGCTATCAGTGTTGAAGGGAGAAATGGCAAAGAAATGAACTTTGTGTGTATTATATGCAAACTCAGAACACAGCTTTGCGTATAAAGAGAGCCAGAAAAAATGTTGGCATATGAAGTATTTGTTTTAGTTTATGACTGACATTTGGTCTGGAGAAAAACTGAACAATACAAGAGGTACAAAGAAAAATAAGTCCTAAGTTGTTTGAATCCTATCATATATGGATAACAGGATAACCACTATGAATATTTAACCTTTGGATACATATATATGAATTTCTGAAATGTTATTTATAATGTTCAAAGCATCAGTTGACCTGAAACCACATATTTGTAATCATGAAGAAATCCAGGAGAGAATGCCAAAATAAACTGTTTTTCTTTGCTGGGATCTAAAACACCAAGGTTTGAGAGAGGAGGGAGGGGGAAAGGAGGAGTGGGGGAAGAGAAAAGAGGAGAAAGAGGGAAAGGAGGTGTGGGAGAAATGAAGAGAGGAGAGAGAGGAGAAGATTAATGGCTCAGCTTTCTAAACACTTAGGATAAATGAATAATGTTGTGGAGAGAAGACACATTGATATCTTCCATATTTATTTGCTATACAGTAAACATCAGAGCCACCAAAGTGTGCTCCAGGAGAACTGGTTGACCAGAGGGATTACAGACCTTTTCTTTCTGAAATACTCAGCCAGAGGCAATGGGCTCAGCCAGAGGCAATGGGCTCAGCCAGAGGCAATGGGCTCAGCCAGAGGCATGTCACCCAGGTTGTTCAGGAACAAGCAGACATCAGTCAAAGCATCTGCTCTGGAGTATGAAGAGGGAATACAGTGCTAAGCAGGTTCCAGGGACGAGGTACCCAGAAGTCCTTTCCTGGGTGCAGAGATACGGACCACAACCTCAGCAAGCACAGGCTTGCACCATGACCTTCTGAGCACATCTTATTGGAGCTGCTTGGTTCTCCCTTCTTTATTTGTGGTTTCAACCAACAGTGAGAGCCAAAAATATTAGAGGAAAAGGTCACCGAAAAATAAAAAACAAAAGAAACAACTTGAACTCGATGCACAACAAGCACTCTGTTGAACCTCCGGGGGGGATGGTGACACATTGCACACCCTGTGGTAGCCTCACACCATCCCACAGACCTCCACCTTCTCCTCAGTGTGTGTGTCTGAGTACTAGACACCTTCAGCTGGTTTATGAACCATGTAGTTAGGCGCTGAGGTCCAGATCGCTATTAACTTTTTGTCATTCTCTAAACAATAGTTTAAAAAAAAATGTTTGCATAGCAATACACCACACTGGTGTCTCTATATTGAACTCATAGTTCTTTGTTTACAGTACAAAAGTTATTTACATATTTACATTGTATTAAACATTACGATCCAGGGAAGACTGAAATACACCCAAGGGCGTGTATAGATTATATTCAAATGCATCATTTTATACAAAGGATTTGAATATCCTTGGATTGGGGGGGGGAGGGCGCATGAGATACTGGAATTAAGCCCTAGTTCAAACTGAGAGGCAAGAAATGCATCCTTTGGTAAAACTAGTTCGGTCAAATTTCCCAGTTAGCCTCCTGGCCAATAACAGTTTCCCCTGGTTGTAGAGTCCCATGGAGTTATGTTTTCCCTAGTTGTAGAGTCCCGAGGAGTTAAAACATAGTCTCTGGTGCCACAGAGACTACAGGAGCACAATAGATGCAGGGGTGGAGAACATAAAGCAGAGAACCAGGCAGGTGAATGTCCAAAAGGTCACAGGAAGCTGAAGGAAGCCACAGGTATCTTGGCGAGGTTGCCAGACACGGCTAAGGCGCTTGTTGAAAGAAACTTAGCTCTTTCTGTGGCGTCTCTCCTCTCCTTTCCCCATCCCCTCTTATATGGTTCTGGCAAAATAATCAATGTACAGATGTTCAGACTTTGGGCAAAAGAGACACAAATACTTTCTCGTCAAAAAGAAAATTTTTTTTCACCTAATCTCATTTGGTTGAAATCTTCTTCCTTTGAACTGCTAGGTTCAGTTTGACAGACTGCAAACTCCAAATGACAGAGGGAAACGTAGTGAGCTGTGTCGTGCCATAGGCAAAAGAATCAACCGGTCAACAGCCTTTTCGGCTACTACCGAACTTATGGAATTCGTTTCCTCTCCCTTTCTCTTCCTGAGCCAGTTTTCCTCACTGTTCTGGAAATAAAGAAATCCTAATACGGCTTAGAAATAAAAAAGCATGGTAAACACTTGCCAATTATGTTTTTCAGTGTGGTTTCAGGGAAGTGTGGCAAGAGAAGTGGACAATCAACCACTCGGCCACTGGTGCTGAGAAACTATTTCCTGTCCTGACCAGGTTGCGCTTCTAGAGAATATTTAACAGGGAGCGTTTTAGTTCTTCTAAAGATGATGAAACGAAAAGAATAAATATTGACACAAACAGCACCACAACTCATCAAAGAGTAAAATATGCCCTTTTTCAAAGAGGAAAAGAAAAAAAAAAAACCAGCCAAAATATGCCAAAAAGCTTCGCACAACAGCTTCTCAGTAGAAGCAGGGGCCACTTGGGAAAGCCAGGGCCTGGACACTAATGTTCCAGGCTACATCATAGGTCCCTTTTTGCTCAGTGAGGCCACCATCACCACACACCATGGCCACGTAGGCCTCCAGCCAGGGCAACAGGACTTGGAGGCCACCCAAGACCGCAGCTGGCTGCCGCTGGGTCCCCGGGCCAGCTCTTGGCCCCGATGGATCGTCTGGGCTGGAGAGTTTGGCTCCATCGAGACCACCCTGAGCGGAGCTCAGAGCACAGGAGACCTGGGGCGGCAAGGCTGACGGAGGGGGCCCCCCGCGTGCGTTCAGGCAGTGAGTCAGGGAGCGTTATGCAAGCTCGGCCGCCCCCTCCCTCCCGCCCCCGGCACCTCCCCGCGGTCTTTCACCCCGCGCGGTTACGAAAGCGCGACCCCCTCCCCCCGGAGCTATAAAGGACCGGCCAGCCGCTCGCCTCCGTCGCTCCACGCGCGCGCGAACGCGGCGGCCAGGCTTGCACGCGGCTCCTGCTGGTGAGCGGCCGCGCGCTTCCCCGGGGACCTGCGGGGGCCGGGTGGGGCAGGAGGGGGCGACGGGCGGCTTGGTCCTCCGGCCCAGCATTCACCCGGCGCCTGTCCCGCAGGGCAGACTCCGGTGTGAGATGGAGTGGGTGTGGGCGCTCGTGCTGCTGGCGGCTCTGGGAGGCGGCCGCGCCGAGCGCGACTGCAGGGTGAGCAGCTTCCGAGTCAAAGAGAACTTCGACAAGGCTCGTGTAAGTATCAGCCCGGGTCCCCTCCACCCCCGATTTTCCTACGGGCTGGTGGCTTTGGAGCCCAGACTCCAGTCTCCAGCTCTCTCATCTCTTTCTCAGTTCTCTGGGCTCTGGTATGCCATCGCCAAAAAGGACCCCGAGGGTCTCTTTTTGCAAGACAACATCATCGCTGAGTTTTCTGTGGACGAGAAGGGTCATATGAGCGCCACAGCCAAGGGACGAGTCCGTCTTCTGAGGTCAGTGGCCTCTGGTGGGCTATGTGCCGCGTTCCAAGGTGCCTCCCGCCTTTGGCTGGCCGGGAGCCCAACTCTAGCTGGGAAGGAAAAGGAGTACCTTGGATGAGGTAGAAGAAGCCCGTTCCTGGCTTGGCTCAGGATTCTCTTGGCTTTTGCAGCAACTGGGAAGTGTGTGCAGACATGGTGGGCACTTTCACAGACACCGAAGATCCTGCCAAGTTCAAGATGAAGTACTGGGGTGTAGCCTCCTTTCTCCAGCGAGGAAGTGAGTAGTGGGGCATACAGGGCCAAATCACTGCGTTTCTATTCAGTGGCACCATTGGGAAGGGCTTCACGAGACAGAATCCTCAGCCCCGTCTGAATGTAGGGGAGGTGGGATTAGAAGAGACTGGATTCTCAGCCTAAAAATACCTGATCCAAGTTCAGAAGGGCCTTTGGGCTTGTCGGGTACCATTTTCCTGATCATCCCGCTGTGACCTGCTCCACGCTGCCTCTCCACCGTACCACTCCACTCTGTCTCTTAAGAGTGGAGTCCCGGAACAGTATGACAGTCTGGAACATCGGCAGAGGTAGAACCGAGATTCAAGATGAAGGGACTGTGTGTCTGAGCTAGGTCACAGCCCAGGGCCCTCCCGGTGGACTACCAGCCAGGCAGCGTTCTGAATCCAATAGTCTCCATTCCTTAAAAACTCATATGCAAGGCAGGATTTTGAGAACTGCCAACAAAGTTCCCTAAAGCTTGGGACACTTTTCAGGGCACACAACCTACATGTTCTTTAACACACACACACCCCTCCCAGCCCATTTCACTTAAATTATAAATCTGTAAGCTGCTTGATAACGAAGGAATAGTTTCGGGTGGGAAGTATCGTGAGATCCCAGAAAGAAGGAAGTATATACCCTGATCCCTAAGGCAATGGTTCTAGACCTGTGGGTTGCAATCCTTTGGGGTCTAATGACCCTTTCACGGGAGTCACCTAAAATTATCTGAAAACCACAGGTGTTTACATTACGATTCATAACAGTAGCAAACTACAGTTATGAAGTGGCAACGGAAATAATTTTATGGTCGGTGGCCACCGCAACATGAGAAACTGTATTAAAGGATCACAGGATTAGGAAGGTTGAGAATCACTTCTCTAGGGTGAAGGGGGGTATCCAGGAAAAATTCCTCCTTACTTTACTTTTCCAAAAACACTCTGCAGAGTAAAGTTAAATTCGCCCTGTTAAAATTAGACTGCCTGAGGGGCTAGAGATGTAGCTCATTGGTAGAGCATTTGCCTAACATGCGCAAGGCTCTGGAATCTATCTCCAGACACACGGGCACAGGGCTCACACATTCGCACTTGTTTGTATGTGTGGGTGTGGGTGGGTGGGGTGGGGTGTGTGTGTGGGGGTATGGGGGTGGAGAGTGGGGGGGTGCTCACACACCCACACATCCACACCCACACACCCACAACCTAAGTTCAAATCCTAACTAAACTATTACCTCTGGTTCGCTGAGTTGTCACTTAACTTTTCTGTGCCCCAGTTTCCTCCTGTGCAGAGGAGACAGAGTCACAGCACCCAGATGTGGAACTGTGAAGATAGGATGCATAGGTGTGCGGAAAGTGCTAAGAAGAGCGTGTCTGATACTATTGCCTCCTAGTAGAGAAACCTTACTCTTAGGTGAAGAAATCATAGCTTTATTTTTGGGTCTGGAGTGGGAGAACCTACAGACCCCTTCAGGTTCAAGTCTATTACTTAAGTTAAGAAGTGAGTGTCCCAGGGGTACTCACACACAGCTAACTGCTGGGACCTGGTGACACCTCTTAGCGCTGATGACACCAAGAAACATTGTCCCTGCCTTTACCCCTGTTTTCTGAGTCTACCAATTCACTTGAGGTGTCTGCCTTCCATTGTTTAATATGCTTGTCTGGACACCTTCTACACAAACTCCAAATTCATTCCTTGTGCTAATTTCCTTCCTTGACTTTGACCTTACATTAAGTGTGAATTTGGACAGGAGGTTGCAGGCCACTCAGAGAGGCCAAAATTCTGTCTCTCTCCTTGTCACTCACATTCTACATCTTACCAAATGGATATATTTGTAATAAGGTGGCCTGATTGGAAATAATTCAAGATAAATGAAATGTAATAAACCTCTATAGTTGATGCTGGAGTTCCAAGAAAATTCTGGCCATTCTGAATCCCTATTGTAGTTGATTAAAGAGCTAAAGACAGAGTGGCTTACTGTGAGCGTGTCAGCTGGGTGAAATGAGGAGCCGACTCCTTGGTACTTTTTTTGACTTTTTTCCCTCCATAAATGGTTTGGGAATGGAATCCAGAACCATGTTAGGCAAGAGCTTTAATACCGTGCTCCATCCTTCAGTGCAACCCGACTGCTTTGGCTTTGGCCGCCCCCTCCTTAGGCATGCTCTGTACTGATCTCTTTCTCTTCTCATTCGATCAGCACGGAGTGAGACATCTCAAAAGTAAAGGTCGTTTTGGTCTCAGCCTCTACATTAGTGGAACATAGACTTAGTTGTAGACTAGATCCTCTAAAATCTGATTTCCTTTGCTATCAAATTGAGTTAAGGAATAATTCCTATTTAAAAGAGTGTTGAAAGAACTACTTATGGTAGTGGATGAACACGTTTAGCTTGGTTCGAATTAAGAGCTTATTAAATATTAGCTAGGATCGTTATTTTGTTATGCCCTCCCAGAAAAACATGAACTAAGACTTCTTTATTCCTTGTCTCAAATAAATTTTGCCACTCCCTTGGCAAAGGGATCCTTGTTAATGGAGGAACAATTATTTAATATGAGGCTTGAATATCTATATCAGTGTTTCTCAAAGTCACTGCCCTTTGGCCAACTTCAGCTAAGTCAGCTGCAGTTTTTTGTTTTTTGTTTTTGTTTTGTTGTTGTTGTTTTTCAAGACAGGGTTTCTCTGTGTAGCCCTGGCTGTCCTGGAACTCACTCTGTAGACCAGGCTGGCCTCGAACTCAGAAATCCACCTGCCTCTGCCTCCCAAGTGCTGGGATTAAATGCATGCATCATGTATATCCATTCTCAATACATTACTTCGGTGAGTTCCTTCTGCACTGTGAAGTCTGAGAATCAGTGGGCTAGATAATTCAAACCATGGGGGAGGGGCAGTCCTCAGGCTTCATTCCTTTACCAAGAGTATTGCTATGATTAGTTGTAAATGGCCTGAATCTGTACCCTGGCTGGTCCTTTGGCCTGAGAATCGTAGGGAGTTTCTTTGGAAGATACAGGTCTAAGGAGTCAAGGGAACATTTTCTAGGGCCACAGTAAGTGAGAGCAGTGAATGGCAGATCTTTTTAAGAAAGCTAACTACCAAGACAGTTCCCTCTTTTGAACAGTTGAAGCAATTTTGAGCTCTTGGCCTACCTGTTCAGTTCATTGTAGACACAGCCACAGCGTAATGTCATATTCTAGGTTTTGGAGGGGAGTCAGGGACTGCCAGCTACACAGTCTCTGCCTCAGGCACTCTTTCCACAGTCTATTGTGTGCAGTTAGGTGATGTCAGGGGAGTCTTGGGGTGTCTCTCTCTCTCAGAGGAACACAGGAGAGAAGGCTGGAAGGCTAAGTTCATTCTTTCAAGCTGTGCCCTGGCAGGTCTTCTCTTGCACATACTGTTAGGAGGGAGTATCTGGCGAAGTTTGTTGGGATTCTTCATGATTGAACTATTCTGTCAAAAAGAACCTGGAGATAAACCAAACCAACTCAGGCCTTCTTTTAAGTCAAAAGCAGTAAAATAGCCAAGGGCACTAAAATCAGATTTAGAAAGTTAGCTCTTAGATCATATTCTATATTCTGGCAACAATTTGGGAATAAAGTTGTTAAGCTGCAGGTGTGCAGGGCTCACTGCGGAGACAATGCGTTGAGGTACTAGTTGAAACACCAGTGACTCTTTGTCTGAGACAGGCTCCCGGGGTACTCTTTGTGACACAGTGATTCCATGACACCAGCCAGATGATGCTAAGACTCTGGCCTCCATACTTAGGAGCTTGAGGGGGAGGGTGGAGCCTGTGGTGAGGAGTGGCCCAGCAGCAGCCACGTGACTTCTATTTCTGGTCCACCTACTGAGGAACTTCATGGTCACTGTCTAGCAGATGAGTTGTGGGCCAAGGACATTTTCAAGCCATGGCTCTGAAAGCCTGGAAGATAAAGGAGTGGCTCACTCCTCTTCTTGTCTAGTGGGGGCAGGGGCTGAGGAAGAAGGCTGCACATCCTCTCCTGAGCCGTGCTCCTGTGGGTCTGGGTTTGTGCTGAGCCAGATCCTATGCTGGTATCTCAAGTGTTCAGAGAGAGCCACACACAGTGTTGACTTACAGTGGGGACGTGAATGGCATTCGCGTCCTCACGTGCTGCAGTGTTTGGACATCTGGGTCTCTCTATCTTCCTCCAGTATGAACCCTTACATAGGTAGATGGTTCCTTGCTTGAGACCTTGGTGTGAGGGGAAAAAATAACAACCACCCTGTTTGTCCGTGTTTCCTTTGCTCCCAATTTACCTAATGTCTGGAGACACTGGCAGAGGTTAGGTGTGCAAGCTCTGGAGGTATGCGCTCCTGCTGAACACCAGCCCTGCCTGCCATGCGCCCTGGTCCTTTGGGAATTATTTCTGTCTGCTTATCTGAATTATGGAGTACTAGTATATGGTTTTGAACGATGCAAGAAATACCCCATATGTGTGTGTGATGTGTATGTGTGTGTGTGTGTGTGTGTGTGTGTATACATGCGTTCATTGTATACATGTGAGTGTGAAGGTGCATGAACTAGCCCAGAGCAGAGCATGGCTATCAGAACACTTGCTGACAGTCTCATTCCTTTGAAACAGTCTTTCACTGCACCAAGAAGCTTGCTGGTCCTGCTAGGCTGACTTGACAGTGACCTCTCAGGATCTGCCTTGTCCCTGCCTCCCAGAGCTAGGTTTTCAGGTCCACACGGTCCAACATTTTACATGGGTATTTGAATTCAGGTCCTTATGTGTGTAGAGCAAACACAATTACTCATTGGGCCATCTCCTTAGCACCCCCTCCCCAAAAATACCAATTCTAATGAGTATTTGAAGCTGGATAGTGAACATCTTTTACCCCCAGGCATCCCAGTTGTCAGCCTGAGAAGTGAGTAGGGTTCTTAAGCATAAATAAGGGTAGAGCTTGAAAGACTCTTACCATCGGATTGGCATCCTCTAGCCCACCCAACAGAAGAACAGTGGGGCTAAGGGGGGTGGTGGGAGGTAGATTCTGTAGAGCATGGATAAGTCATGACCTCGAGTTGGGAGGGGCATAAGTTGAGGGCGATAGACATTAGACAGAGTTATTGGAGGGTGTAGTACTAAACACAGTAACACATCCTCAGTGGTCCTTTAGAAAAACCTTGTGCTATCAGTTTTCAAGGAGTTGTTGACGTGAATAAAGTGTCCTCAAACCCAGGACAAGATTCGTGTCTTCTGTTATCAAAGAGATACTGACATGAAGGAGGTACCTCCAGTGCCAGGACACCTTTCTGTAAAGAGAGCAAGACCCTTTCTCACTTGCCCAGTTGTACAGAAGCCGTCACAAGTCTCTGCAGCCTCCTCTCACTCAGGAAAGGCTGCACGTTCCATGGCGTCAGTGGTAGCCAGTTGGTCAGGCCCCCAGGGCCACTGTGTCCCTCTGACTTACAGATGATGACCACTGGATCATCGATACGGACTACGACACCTTCGCTCTGCAGTACTCCTGCCGCCTGCAGAATCTGGATGGCACCTGTGCAGACAGCTACTCCTTCGTGTTTTCTCGTGACCCCAATGGCCTGACCCCAGAGACACGGAGGCTGGTGAGGCAGCGGCAGGAGGAGCTGTGCCTAGAGAGGCAGTACAGGTGGATCGAGCACAATGGTGAGCAAGTCTTCCTGGGGAACGTGGCAGGGCTGGGCCAGTAAGAGGGCCCAACATCTATCTGTGCAAGTGGATTGCCCGAGGAGCCTCCTTTGGGCCAAATCTTGGCCTTCCTTGATTAAATTTTTCCTGAGGCTTTGCAATCAGCCACACGAAGGGACTGAAGGTTCTTTTCCCCAAAGCCTGGCACTTTCAATAACCAAAGCTGCGGGGCCACTCTCATCTCCCCACATTTTGCTTCTGATGTCACAACCCCGAGAAAGCATTCTGCAGGAATTAGAGTTTGGTGGAGAGGAAGTGTCCCTAGTAATGAACAGGATGGGACATGCAGCTATTTTATGAAAAACCATAAACAAAAGCATCAATGTAGCAAGGTCTGTGAAGACTGGTGCCTGAAACGTCTTTATTCTTCATAAAACCAAACACCACTCAGTCAGCTCACGGGTCTCCACTTGGGTTTCCTAGGCGGAGTCTCCAGGATACTAGTGGGGTACTTTAGTGGCTGTTACCCTTAACTGACCCCAACTTAAAACTCAGAAACATGATGGGGAAATGGGCTATCTATTGACTTGACCTGCACTCACTTGTATGGGCAAATCTGAGCCTCAAAATTCCAAAAAGGGTCACACTGAAGTGTAGGCTGAGATCAGGTTGGGATGGCCCTCATGGGCTTCGAGGCACTTGGAGATGCAGTGGGATGGAATAAATAGAAAGTGATCCGTGCTACAGGTCCTGTGCTCTCAGAACGGCTGCTCTCCGGAGAAGTCAAAGAGCTGGAGCATCAACTGTCCGGGAACATGTGAAGTACAGCCACACAGGAGCCCGTGAATGGCCGCTTGCACTCTGGCTGCCCGGGTGTTCATTTATCTGCATAAGCACCCATCCACCGCTCTGCCATTATGGTTTTATTTTCTGTCTTTCAGGTTACTGTCAAAGCGTACCCTCAAGAAACAGTTTGTAGCAACATCGAGGATATGAAGTTTGAAAACGTCTGATTAACTCTCATCCAGTCTTCAACTCTATTTATCTTAAAAGTTTAGTTTCCCCACCTCCCTTACCTTCTCTAGGTGGACATTAAAACATCGCCCAGGTACATAGGAACGACTGAATCTGTTCACACAAACGTATGTCTTACTGAAGTTCCCTGAGAGATGTTTGAGGCTTGGGTTTCCAAACTTGATTTATTAAACATATACTCACCATCTTCCAATGAGTTGAAGACCTATTTGTGCAGGTGTGTTGCACTTTTAGACGCCAAGGCCTGATCTCCCCATTAAAGACTGCCTTCTAACTCCCTAGGAAAGGATTTTAAGACCTAAGAAGCTCTTTAAAAAATGGCCTGCCAAGGCACTGACAGCCAAAAGAGGAAGTGAGTGGCCATACCATCAAACCTGTCAGCCCAGGGCTCAGGAGGTCAGCCGAAGAGAAGGCTCACCTCTGGAAAGAGTTGGGAGGCCGAGAAACATGGTCAGAGGGGACTCTAGGAAGCCACTCTGCTCTTCATGCTTCTAGCATGATTCACATTGTATTTCAGATGGGCCCAGAACATTAAAGAGCAGGCTGCCTTGGTTTTTCCCTTGGGGGAGTTTAGGGAGGGGGCTGTGGAAGCTAGTATCCCCTAGCAAGAGTATGCAGGAAATAACAAGGCAGGAGAGGAAGCAGCCAGGACCATACCCAGTAGTGATTGTCTGGGTTCCCCGGGGGTTCCCAGGAGCCTGTTTTTCAGCAAGGCCATGGTACCAGAGGATCTTGGTTTGTCTTAGTCAGGGTTTCTATTCCTGCACAAACATCATGACCATGAAGCAAGTTGGGGAGGAACGGGTTTATTCAGCTTATACTTCCACATGGCTGTTCATCACCAAAGGAAGTCAGGACTGGAACTCAAGCAGGTCAGGAAGTAGGAGTTGATGCAGAGGCCATGGAGGGATGTTTCTTACTGGCTTGCTTCCCCTGGCTTGCTCAGCCTGCTCTCTTATAGAACCCAAGACCTCCAGCCCAGGGATGGCACCACCCACAAGGGGCCCTATCCCCTTGATCACTAATTGAGAAAATGCCCCACAGCTGGATCTCATGGAGGCACTTCCCCAACTGAAACTCCCTTCTCTGTGATAACTCCAGCCTGTGTCAAGTTGACACACAAAACCAGCCAGTACATGGTTTTAAATCTAATCTAGTTTGGAGCTGTGAGATTTGGGACTGGCTTTGTGGCTTCTCTCATTAAATTTGGGAAGCAATTGATCTCTGCCTGATGGATGGATAAACAGAGTCAGTACGATGTCTGCAAACATGTGAAGGAGCTGTGAAAACAGTTCACACAGGAGGACATCTGTGAAGCGTACTGGAGTTGCTTTGCCAACGTTTTTTAAGGACCATGGGGGAGCTCACACCGAACGCCTGTGTGCCTTGTTGTCTAGCAAAGGCAGAGGAAACAGCCATGCATGAGAAAACTCAGCTTCTACTCTCAGAATGAGCTGGCAGTCTGGAGCTGACAGTCTGGCTCCTCAGCTCCCATTTGACACCACCGCCATAAGATATTCACATACCCCTTCAAAAACAGCATCAGTGTGTCAAATCCATTAGCCACCTAGGAACAAAGGCACCTTGTTATTTTGTAGTTACTGTCTTGGTCGCCATAACTCTTACCTCAGACCTACGCATTGGCATATCCTGGGCTCCCAGCGGCTGGCACCTCAGACCTACGCGTTGTCATACCCTGGGCTCCCAGTGGCTGGCTGTGGTTTCTTTCCTTTCTTAATCTTCTCCCAGACTATCTCATAAAACCATGGGTTTCTAAACACCATCTGTATTCTCCCAAACCATTGTATCATCAGGCTCCATTCCCTATTTCTTCATCCAGCTGCCACACTGGGATTTCAAGCATATGTTCTAAATGAAACCCCACTCGATTCCCGGGCTTCTCTAGTTGTGTGGCCTGCTCCACTGTCTAACCAGTGCCAGGCTTAAAGTCCAGGAGACACCCTATTCATGTAAACTGTCTCATGCTCCCAAGCACAGCCCAAGATGATTGCACATAATCCTTCCCTGATGCCACGCACCTTCACTCTCACCACGCACCTTCACTGTTCCATCAGCTTTGCTCCTTCCAGCGGCCACACACCTGGTCTCCGTTTTCACTCTTGCTTCTTCAAGCCTGCGCCTTTCGGACTAGCTTGAGGAAAAGCATTCATTCTTTAGACCTCCCATAGGAAACCTGAGTGTTGCCCACTGAGCACTGGGAACGTTTATGCTGGCCTGCCAGGCCTTCCCTGACCTAGCCCTGGAACTTCATTGGCATCCATGGATGGGCTCCAGGGGAGCACCCCTCTTTCCAAGCATCAAGTACAAAGAAGACCCAGTCAACAGTTTGCAGTTCCTGGGCCACGGGGCTCACCAGCCTGTCTCTTCCTGCAAATGTCCTTCCTCTGGATCCACATGACTGTTTCTTAACCTTTCGCCTTTCAACTCCACTACTGCTCCTCAGTGTTCCCCAGCCCATTCCTACCCCTACAAACAACCATCACCCCCCACACCCTCACACCCCGTCCTACTTTCTCCAGTGTGCTTGGTCACAGTAGGATGCTACATTAGTCATTGTCTTATGTTTAGCATGTGTGGTCCTCTGCCTCTATGAGAAGGTGAGCTCCCTGAGAACAGAGCCAGGGCTTTCTGCTTTACTACTGGATTCCTAGTACTGAAACTACCACACAGCCAGGGCAGGTGTTTCAAAGGCCTCTGATAGGCAAGGTAATAAAGCATCCACTCTTGATTTCCCTCTCCATTACTCCATCCTCCCCTCTTTGATTCTATGGTGCTCTGTCTACTGAAGTGGTCAAGTGGTCTGTAGTATTTTTCTTTTTCCCTTTTCCTTTCTTTTTTGTTCCTCTTTCTTCCTTCCTTCCTTCCTTCCTTTCTTTCTTTCTTTCTTTCTTTCTTCTTTTTGTTTAATGTACTGGGGATTGAACCTAGGGCCACACTACCATTGAGCCATGTCCCCAACCCATTTTTGATACATGGAAAAGAGGTCATTTTTAATTGTTCCTTGGAAATTCCTTAAGCAATCTTGATAGGAATGAATAAATGATCTCAAGGCTTTCTGAGCCCAAGGTGGGGACTCAGAGTCCCTTTAGAGAGAAATCTGAGCCCTGAATCAGCTCCAAGGTTTGTTTGAGCAACCTCAAGGTACAGCTTTATATGTAGGAACAGTTATAAATAAAAATTTATTAACTCGATCATATTACAAACACACTAAAAAAGTTCACAAAAGGAACCCATAGAAAGTTCTTCTAAGGAAAAAATATTTGTATCCTGAGCCATCATTCCTTAATTTGCTGGTCCTGTCGATGCCTGCTGCTGGAAGTCGGGTATTTTTAAAGCAGAGCGAACTGGTGGGCTTTCCCAGAAGTTAACTTCCTTTACCGGCACACTGTGGTTTACCTGGCACCAGCAGCTCGTTAGCTGGAAATCACAGACAAGTCATTCCGCCTGACAGACGTGTCCGTAAACATGGCTCCCTTCTCTGGGAAAAAGAAGCAGCAAAAAATCTTCCTCCATTCGTTCCTGAAGAGCGACATGTTGTACAGGATGGGGTTTAGGGCGGAGTTGGCAAACGTGAAGGCCACCACCCAGAAGAAGAGGGACGGCCAGATGACCAGGTCCTGCCGGAAGTTCTGGATCAAGATGAGGAGGATGGTGATGATGATGGGACTCCACATGATGAAGAAGGAAACCATGAGCAGGAAGAGCGTGCGGAAGAGCCGGTAGTCCTGCTGGGACACTCGGATCTGGTGGCTCTCGGAGTATGCCAAGCTCAGCGTAAGCCTCTTCCGCGAGGCTTTCGTGATCTGCAGGAAACACAAGGAATGGACCATGAGGCGTGGTGGTGCATGACGGCGCATGCCTTTGATCCCAGCACTCCGGGATCACAACGCACTATGGGAGACAGAGACAGGCGGATCCCTGTGAGTACAAGACCAGGCCAGACTTAAAGAGTTCCAGGACAGCCAGGAACCCCGCCCCCTGTCTCGGAAAAAAAAATGAAGCTACAGGTCACTGCTGATGTCAGGGGTTTCCTGTTGGTTGGTTTTGTTTTGTGGTACTGAGAATTGAAGCCTGGTGGATAGGGATGAGACTAGAGATGGTGGGTTGCAGTCTGGCTGGACGCTTCTAACCTGCAATGTGAAGGACATTATGTCTATGGACTTGACGTGCCAGTCTGCGACCTTTGTCCTGAGGGAAGAGAGCCAATGGGATGTGCCCTGACCTTGTCAGTGGCCCTTACTAACTTCCATTTCTGGGGCTGGCCCAGGCTCTGTCGCTCTTGCCAGTTCTGTGTGGGGATGGGGGTAGGGGATGGGGCCTTTTCTCCCAAGATCCTTGCATCTGGAAACAGGAAGAAATTTTAAAGTCATTAGCATCATTCACAATTTGGGCAAGTTTAACTCATCAAAAAATGGCTTAAAATGTTCTCCTTACAATTCTTTTAATACCCTGATTAAAGAATAGATGCTTAACTATTGCATGATTACATGATCACATTTCACTGTGTGGGACATTTAGAGCCACCTGTTTGTGATAGAGACAAGGACAGCAGGTGCCCAGTGAACGGACTGGAACCATCTCAAAGCTCTTGACAACCAGAACACCAGGATGTGAGCAGTCAGAGCTGCTGCACTCTCCCCTTGGCTCCCTGCCACTCGCTAGACATTTATTTCATTAGTTGTCACCTTTAATCTTCGAGTATCCTCTGTGTGTTCACACCGCTGCTGTTCTTGCAAATTGACTCTCAGGAAATGTAGGTTACTGGCCGAAAGTCCTTTTTTTCTGATACTAAATAGTTAAGCCCTCACCTGTGACAATTGCCCTCCATAGGGGCTCCTATATTACTCAGCTGTGCAGGTGGGGTGGCTCTGCGGACAATTCCAGCTCTGTGGGGCCCAGGGCTTTTGCAGGTGCCTGACAGTGGCTGTGATAAACAAAGGGACTGACTCATAGCCAAACCCACAAGAGAATTCTTTCTAATGGATACCACTGTTTCATCCTAGTTCCATAGTCCCCACAGTTTGTAGAATCAGGAAGAAAATCAAGCATTGTAATAAGATGTGGGTGCTTCCTTGCTCCCAGTCCCACATTAGACTGACTACCTAGCTAGTCAGCATCTAGCCAGGATTTCAAATGTCTCTGGCTTGGGTAGAATGCCTTGTGTGCTCTTATGAAGCGCCATATAACTCTTACCATCAAAACAAGCCCCTAGGGGATGTCCTAGGGTTCTCCCTCTTCAGGAGCCCAAACACATCAGTGCTTCTTCACCCTGGCATATTGTCAGTGGCTGGG
>NW_022196904.1:169199480-169201062 GCF_008632895.1 Mastomys coucha | reverse complement strand
ATGGCTTGGAGGGGCAAGGGCTTGGAGGGGGGCAATGACTTAGGGGGACAATGGCTTGGGGGGCATCAGTGCTCATGAGAATCTGCTCTGTGACCACTGGGAACTTGGTAAAACACAAAATGTCTGTGAACAAAAGTTCCCATAAAGAACTACACCTGAAGCCGGGCAGTGGTGGCGTATGCCTTTAATCCCAGCACTTGGTAGGAAAAGGCAGGTGGATTTCTGAGTTCAAGGCCAGCCTGTTCTACAGAGTGAGTTCCAGGACAGCCAGGGCTATACAGAGAAACCCTGTCTCAAAAAACCAAAAAGGAAAAAAAAAAGAAAAGAAAAATAAAAAGAACTACAGCCGACACTAACCCTTCAACAAGGCTGATTAACCAGCAAGAAGGTTGTTGAGAGTTTAGTGCCAGTAGCTCCAGAGCCCTATTATAATTCATCGTTGGCCACTTTTATCCCCCTTACTAGCTATTCCACACCTACTCTGGGTCTGGCCTAACATTCTTGGGACTGACAGGTGCAACCACCAACCAAAAAGCTAAGAATACCATCAGACATCTCAGGTCTAGAGCAGAGGCTTCCTTGCTTGGCTGTGACCCACCTTTTACCTGATGTTCCCAACAATGTATTTAAAAATTGACCTTTACTATTTTTTTTTTTTAAAAAAAAAGCTTCATAAAACAAGTTGGAACAAAGTTCAAAAACAATTTTGGAACATGGAATTTGAGGTAGCCTGAATCTCCTCCATTCCTGGGCTATGGCTACTCAGAATAAATTATCTCTTATCCTCTTTATGCTGAAAGTTGTGTTTTTTACATGTCCAGTAGGGCCCACTTTGTGACACCTAGATTTGGTGAGGGGATCCAGGGATCCACACTTTTCTTGAACTCTCTAGATGAAGATGACTTTGCTCATAAGAGCTTAAGAACTGCTAATCCCAGACAGCTGCTTGGCTTGGACTTTTTCTCTCTAGACCTTTAAAAAAGTCCAGTTTTACAGCGGACCATTTGTGACTCACTGTAGCCGGGTAAGCGTCTGCTGGCCAGGAGGAAACCCTATTCCCTCCCAACACCCTTTGCTGTGCCAGGCCAAAGCAGCTGGATGCTCACTGAGGGAAGTTGGAGTGCTAGGGGTTGAGCCTCATTTGCAGAGCTGATTAGCTAATCAGTAGTGTCCTAATTAGAGTCCTCAGACAAGATACCCCACCTTCCGAGAGGTCTCCCCTCAAAGAGACCCGACTGCAGGAGGAGAGCTAGGACTGGAGAGAGTAGCATCGAGATAAACATGTGGGAAAAAAAGCCAGGACTGGCTGTCTGGTTTTGGACCCTGGGACAAGCGACTGAGGTGCATATTTTACATACCAAGGCAGACCTGGCCTCCAGGTTCTCCCAGAACCCCTCAGTCCGAAAATGCTTCCCAAAGCCCATGAAACAGCAAAGCATGTTCAAGAAAAGGCAGTCTGTGCATAGACAATATACAACCTCCGGAGAAGCAAGGGCCGTGCAAATTACCCATAAAGGGCCAGAAGACCAGAGGCTCACGGTCTTTTTTTTGTTTTTGGTTTTTTGGTTTTTTTTACATGGAT
>NW_022196904.1:169191646-169199271 GCF_008632895.1 Mastomys coucha | reverse complement strand
TTTTTTTTTTTTTCTGTCCCGGCGGAACACAGAAACCTGGAGATTTCAGCAGTTATCTCCAGGACTCAGGACCCAAATCGAAGCCTACAACATGACCACAGTCCAAGTGGTGGCCAGTTCCTAGTGAGGGCCAGGCTTCATGTTCCATCCATTTTAGTTTCTCAGCCGTAGAGCTTCTACAGTAGGCAGAGGGATTTCCATCTGCAGGCCCTGGAGTTACTGGTTCCTTCAACAAATATTTACCAAGACCCTGTGATCTCTTGCTATGGTAGATGCTACTATCTCTTGAAGAGGCTGGACACAGGGCAAGAAACAAGGAAGTTCTGCCCATACAGCATCCTCATGCCCTCATGTATGTGGCCAGTGGGAGGGAGAACAAGAAATACAGTTACAATGGCAGATGCATCAAGGCCCATCGTCATTACGGTTGCTGGGTGAACTTGGAAACCTTGAAAAGTCTGACTCAAGGTGTTGGGAGTTACTGGGAAGCTATTCCCTTGGGGGAACTGTCAATAGGAAAAGGAGCACTCAAAATGTATGACATGTCTGAATTACAAGGAAAGAGGAAGCAGAGAGGGCAGAAGGCAAAAATAGTCACTGCCAACACATGAAGCAGTTCCTGAAGGGTGATCAACAAGGGAAGAAGCATTTGGATGGTCACTCTGAACCACTGCCTAGGTCAGAAGCAGCAAAGGTTGGAAGCAGGGCTTCTCCCTGGGGGGCTCTGCAGTACCATCTGAGAGAGATGCTCTGTGTGCAGAAATGGGATCTGTGATCAGATTTAACAGTGCTGCCTGGTTTATTCCTGTGCTCAAAGCCCAAGCAGAGAGGCCCTGCCAAGCATTCTCTGTGCTCCAAAGCTTGGGCCTCATGCATATGTGAATATAACCTGACCGCCTAGGGGCCCAGAACCAAACAGCCTGCACTCTCTCAGAGCTAGCAGCCTCTAGGCAGAGGGAATGACCAGCAAGATGCTGCAGCAGTGTTTCTGAGGAAAACCTGATAGTGAGGGATTGCTCTAAATTAGCAAGAAGCACTCTACACAGCCATCCAGACAAGAGAGGTCCCGGAGAAGAATAGGCATGCATCATGGCCCAGAGGCAGCAGTGTGTGAGCATGTGGAGAGAGTTGGTCTCCAACTCACCTGGACATGAGACAGGAGACAATGTGGGCAGGGGCGGGGTGGGGGGCAGGCAAAAGGCAAGTTATACAGGACTTTAGGAAGAGGCTTTGCATCTGGATCGTGTGTGAGGAAGCAATGGGTGTAAATTTCCTCTGTGGCCTAACACTCAGGTAGCTTTCCACAGCTGCAAACCCCACAGATCTTCTGTTGTGCACTGGAAGTTGGGCAGAGGGGTCTGTGAGGTGGAGAGGTCTACCGCTGGCTGAGTTTAGACTCAAGTGTGGGGAGAGCATGGTGCACTGTGGTCCAGAGGAGAGAGAGGTCTCTCTCCCCTTCATGACTCGGAAGCATCTTTCTGATTTTCCCTGCAGGAAGAATTGAGATTTCAGCCTTGAGACTGAGATTGGGGTGGATACGCTCCCCGACAGGAGGGTGTGTCACACATGGAAAGGGGGTACATGAGAGCCCTCTTGACTTCTGCGAGTCTCAGAAGCGTTTGACAACAAGGGGAGCTCAGGCGCTGCCACCACCACCACCACCACCAACCCCCAGCCAGTCTGCTCCTGCCATGACTGCTTATTCTTATCCAAACCTTAACCAGCTGTTTAACCTCTGGAAAACCTCAGTGATGCCATATCCTAGCATACTCAGAGGGAAGGGGCTGGAAGAAAGCCCGGCCCAGCAAGTAGCATCTGCAGAATTATTCTGTGCCCACTGTGACCAGGACGTCCTTACATACTTGTACTAAGCAAACTCACACTGGAAATTAAGGCTGCCTTTTTGAAGACGATGGAACTAGGACCCAAGTCACACAGCAAAGCAAACCAACAGTCAACCCTCAAAGGCAAGTCACTTTTAAAGAACCTTATAAGCCTCGTATTTGTTCCAATGGTTCTTTGCTCTCCGCCTCCTGCTGGTCCTTCACATGTGTGCAATAGCTAACAGCTTGCTTCAGTTTCAGGCTGACACAACGTCACTCTCTCCTGTGCTGCTGTTCTCTTTGCTCTAAATCTCAGCATCATTGTCCAGCTGCTTCTTTGTCAAAGATTCTTCTAGGCAGATCATAACTTGTACACTCCTGAACCACACTCACTCCCTGCCAGCATTCTGCACATAGCACTCTTTTTTTAAAAAAACAAACAAACAAAAAAAAAAAACTCTGAGGAGTTGAAGTGTTGAGACTCAGGTCCAGTCTGCTTGAGTCTAGATACTAAAGCTGACAGCTATAAGCTCATGACCCTGGGTAAACAGCACAGCATCTCTGGAGTGTCTCACCTGAGAATCTTATTAGGATCAAATGACTTAGTGCTTGCTGCCTGATAAACACGATAAGTATACTTGTTAAAGAAAATGTAATTTTAAATGCATCCCAACCCAGTAGTGGGTGCCTGTGATTCTAGGACTTGAGAGGCAGAGACAGAAGGAGTGATACAAGTTTCAGGGCAGTCTAGTACACATAGGGAGTTACAGACTTGCCAGAAATAAATATATATACATATATATGTATATGTATGCACATATATATGTGTGTGTGTATGTATATATATGTATATTCAGCAAAACCAAAACAATACAAAAAATTTTTAAAGTTATTCTATTTTTCTCTGTCCTTTTCTTTCTCCTCTTTCATTTTGATTTTATGATACTAATTAATATTTTTATAGCATTAAAATACACCACGCCATTCATTTCAAGCATCTTCAAGGTTTTACACTCTGGAATTAGCCTCACAAAGAGAGATCCACAAGTGTGATCTCTTTAGAGATGGAGAGCCATCTGGTGGGACAACTGTGGTTAGTGAGTTAAACACTATCTCACACAGAACCAGGGTCAGGAGCCTTAGGTGGGGTTGGCCTGGGATGGGTTCTGAGCTCTGTAAGAGGGCGGGCAGATCCACAGCCATAAAGGGTTGTAAAAGTGGCCAGAAGGTGAGCAGAGCCTTTTCAATACACCTGTTTATCTCGAGCCACACATAAGATGCTATAAAACCAGGAATCAGTCCCTGCATACTGTCAAGAGGGCTGCAGAGCTTTGACGTAAAATGTACAAGTTTACCTTGTAATATGCATGGTTGTGTTTGCTAGTGGTACTTTCCATACAAGGAGGATGCCTTTAGAGGCAGGAAGCAGAGGCCAGCCCATCTTTTATATGTCTATGTATATATGTTTACTTTTCTAGAAGGCATCATTTATTTCCTGTGCCACACACACCTGAAATGGGCATTCCCAAGGATAAGGTTACTGACCCACGGGGACAGGAAGGACTTGTGGCCAAGTTCTAGTCTCCATCCAGGAGTCACTTTATGATTGTGTTCAATTTTGTGAGTAGAATACATAATCTGGGTGTGATATTATATTAGTATATGATACTGCCATAAAAAAAAATCTTAAGAAGTAGACACTGTTGATCACTGCTGTGTTTGTGAGAAAACAGCGGACACAACTCCAAAGTCCATAAAATGATTTTATCATGCCTACATGACGAAAGCTATATTGCCCTTATCCCAGAACGAGATAAGATACAGCAACTGATATAGAGAGGTGTCTTGATACAGTGGTGAGTGAACAAAAAAAGGCTACCAGACAGCATCACACACACACATAAGTGTTCATAAGGCTGTAATGCTGCAGAGACATAGGTGGGTCACTAAGGTTGGGAAGAGAATAGATTTTCAGCTTCTGCATTACATAATTCTTTGCCTGTTTTCTACCCAAATGCTTTTATAACCTGGTATTGTTTTAATAATGAACCAAAAAAAGAGTCACAAAAACATAACTTACTTTAGTAAACAAAAGCCAAAATAAATATACAAACTCTCACCCCTCATTGTTCCAAGGGTTTAGGACCCCCAAGGTATCCTCTAGCCAGGAAATTCTAAGGTTCTACCAGAAATGTCCAGAAGGAGTGAGGCTCAGAGCAGCGCTGAGACAAACATATACCAGAAATGTCCAGAAGGAGTGAGGCTCCGAGCAGCGCTGAGACAAACATATACCAGAAATGTCCAGAAGGAGTGAGGCTCAGAGCAGTGCTGAGACAGACATACCTGTAAAATTTTGGAGTAGCTGATCACAATGACCAGTCCCGGCACCAGGAAGTTCAAAGTCACAAAAAACACATCCCATGAGATTTCTCCTATGCGGCTGGGCCAATCCAATGTGCAAATCGGAATTTCCTGGTTACGAAAGGGAAAACAACATCACTTAAACGCTGGCTTCTTTCTTAGCCTTTAGCCCAGCCCTAGCTTGTTGGCTACAGGACCCTGTTACACTTTGTGTTACAAGCTGTTGGGACAGGAAGACCTAGAATCTACTCCTCCTTTGCCCATGGCATTGCCTCTTACACTCAGGTACCTAGAGTTACCATCATTAACAATTCTTATTGTCCAGGAAGGCGCCTGAACCTCAGTCATAGGCAGGTAAGAGCTGGAGACATTGATTGGTCTTCCCACTTCCCTAGGCTGTCAAGCAAAGAGTGTTTGAACCTTCTCCTCAAAGGCTTTAAAAGGGAGAAACGTGATCCCAGAAAGGTCACAGAGACTGGAAGTAACATAACAAACACAAGCATTTGGAGACAGGATTGTAGGGCCAGGGCAATGACCCTTTGCTGAAGCACCAGGAGCTGGGATAAGGTATTGCTCACTTGGGGGTGTTCAGTTGCCTCTCTGTGTCAGGTACACACATGTACTCCACTTACTTTGCAGACTGAGGCAAGAAGATTGCAAGAACCAAGGAGTTAGAGACAAGCCCAGGCAACATAATGAGACCCTGTCTTAGGGAATGAATAGACAGGCAGGCAGACAGGCAAGCAGGCAGGCAGACAGACAGACAGACAGGCAGGCAGGCAGCAGGCAGGCAGGGAGGCAGGCAGGCAGGCAGGCAGGCAGGCAGGCAGCAGGCAGGCAGGCAGGCAGGCAGGCAGGCAGGCAGGCAGGCAGGCAGGCAGGCAGGCAGGCAGGCAAGCGGGCAAATGCAAATAAAAATGGGACTGAAGAGATGGCTCAGTGGTTAGGAAGACTCTCTTAACCACTGGCTGCTCTTGCAGAGGACCAGGGTTCAGTTTCCAGCACCCATATGGCAGCTCACGATGGTCATTAACTCTATTTCCAGGGGATTCAATGCAGTCTTCTGGCTCCACCTACACCAGGCATGCAAGTGCTACATAGTCACACGTGTATGCAAAACATTTATACGCACATAAAATAAAAACAAATAAATCTTTAAAAAGCAGAAACATGAAACTCCAAAACAGTAACAACACACACACACACACACACACACACACACATAAGCATACCATGTCTGTCTGTCTCAAAGGACAGGCCTTCCCTCTTCAAGAAAGTATATGGTACCCATATGTAGGAGCCTTGACCTTGTGTGCCTCCACCCCCAGGACTAGGACACCCATAAAGCAAACAGCTGGAATGGTAAAGGGGCTGGGGAGGTAGCTGGTTGTGCTGCTACCACTGTGCAATGTTGACCTCAAAAGCTTGATGCTAACTACAAAGCATAGGTGTGAGGACCCACTGAACAGGACGGATGCCATTACTGGAACAATTCCTTCCGTTAAGTAAATATGTCAGTAGAAACAGAGTATGGATACAAGGGTACCCTCCCACACCTGAACTGCTTCCGCCTATTTGACAATAAGAACAAAAGTATCTAGAACACAATTTACCCCCAAACAACCCCGTACATCAGTACACATATTTAAGAGCATGTGCAGTGTAAAAGGTCATAACACTGATTCTTGATAGACTATGCATCTGAGCCTTGCCATTCATTCATAAATTTGATCAATAGTTATTGAATACTACACACAGTAAAGAAAAATAATTTATAACATTTGCCAACATGAATCATAAGTGAGCAAACTCAAAATGTTGCCAACTAGTCAGTAACTTTCATACCCAGTTTTAGTAGAAGACAGCAGCATTTCACATTTATTGAACACTTACTGTACACTGAGAACTGCTTCCTATGTTGTAACATCTACACTTACAGCAACCTTACTGAGACTCACATTGATTCCCCCTTTCATAGAAGAGGAAACTAAAGCTAGAAACTTTATTTTGTCCCCAAAAGTATGCAGTTAATTGGGAGAGGGGCGTTAAGAATGTTTTCACCTTGCCGGATGTGGTGCCATATGCCCCTCATCCCAGCCTTTGCAAGGCTGAAGCGTGACAATGGCCATCCTTGACTACACAGTGAGACCCTGTATCACTACCATGCACCCCAATCCCACTCATCTTCTCCCCTAGTACCCGATCTCCACCCTTGCAACCTCCCCCTCCATCCAACTGAGGAAAACAAAATCTCGTTGTGAAAGCTATAGTGTGTCATAGTGTGTCCCACAGTGCACCCTTTTGTCCACATGTATTTGCTTGTAACAACAAAACAAAATGTCTTAATCATATCTGTACATTGGAAAGGGAGGCGAAGACGTTACTTCTCTTTCCAGCTTTATTAAATGGGTTATAACTGGGCTAGACGTTCTAAATGGGCTCCTCTGCTCCCACCATCCCCGGCTAATAAGAGGAGGCTTGCCCTGCAGCTCACCTGGGCGGCGTACACAGCTGGTCCTGGATTTGGAGGTTTTGGGTGAGCCAGTCCAAGGGCATGAGCATGGAAAGCCAGTCCTGCCTCCAGTCTGCTGTGCAGTGGCATAGACTAAGGAGAGAAGCCATCCTCTCCTCCCCCATCCCTCTCTGGCCAACCAGCTCAGACACCCCTCAGGCCTAGATCCAGGGCTTTGAACTGGTCCACCCCAACAGCTACCCTATCAATGAACTGCTGGAGTGCATAAAGGGCCGAACTTACAGATCCAAAATTACAGGATCTCCGCGACACAGGGCAACAAGAAACTGAGAGAAGTCCCAGTGAGGTTCCAGTATGACAGAGTAGCAGAAGCCAGAGGCCTCATACATTTGCAAGCAAAAACAAACAAACAAACAAAAATGTGGACAAAAGGACACAGTGTGAGACATGTTATGACACACTACAGCTTCCACAAGAAGATTTTTTTTCCCTCTGTTGGGTGGAGGGGTGCGTTGCAAGGGTAGAGGGCAGGTAGGAGGGGAGGAGGAGATGAGTGGGATTTGGGTGCATGATGTGAAATCCACAAAGAACCTATAAAAAGGTTTGCTTTTTTTTTTAAATGCCCTTCATTCTGGTGAATGAAGTGTCTCTTGGTGATGTTGAGTAATGGTAGCCACAGTAGTATTGTTCCTGGAGCAATCCATGCACTCCTCCAGTTTGTACTCAGACTTCTAGCCACCACAGCATCCTCATTTACCACACTGGAGATCCCAGATATGGACAGGACTGAAACCCCAGTCAGGGAAATGGGGTCCTAGTCCTAGATGGAATTTGGTCTCTAATCCGTATATTTATGAAAGAAAAAGATAGAAAAACATGACCCCATAGCTGAGCGGTGGTGGCGCACACCTTTAATCCCAGCACTTGGGAGGCAGAGGCAGGCATATTTCTGAGTTCGAGGCCAGCCT
>NW_022196904.1:169186892-169191503 GCF_008632895.1 Mastomys coucha | reverse complement strand
TTTTTTGAAGCTCCTATGATCCTTTTCCAAAAGCCTCCTTCTGTGCCTGGGTCAATCTCTTCTGGCTTTATGAGATTTTGTAAGAAAATGAGTATGATAAAGTAAGGTATTCTCCCTACATGAGGGTTTAAAAAGAAAAAAAAAGTCCTGAAGCCACACACCAAGGTGGAGCTTACCAGAACCACATGGAACCTTAACTGTGTGTGTGAGTCCTAATATGAATAAATAAATAAGTAAACCAATCAGACCAGAAAATTCTGGAGAAAGGGATCTTGATCCTAAGGATTCTACCAGAAACACAATTCCGATGGGTAGTCCTGGTCATCTACTTGATCTGGCTGAGGAGGGCTGAGGAGATTAGGAAAGAGTAACATCTCTGGGTGTACCTGAGAAAGGATGTCCAGAGAGGACTAACTAGGGCAGAAAGACATCTTCCTATAGGCTGGGAAGGAAAGAGTGCTCTCAGTAGATGTACTTGGGAGCCCATTTAGAATGTCTCTTCTTCCTGGCCAATGTGATGTGAGCTGCTCTGCTCTCTCCCACACTACACACACACACACACACACACACATACACACACACACACACATATTCCCACCCCCACCCCACCACCCACCCCCACCTCTCCACCATGGCTGACTGAAACCTTGGAAACTTTGAGCCAAATGTAACCCTAAGTTGTGACTCTTAGTCACCGTGATACAAAGGAGCTAACACAACTCTACACAAAAGTCACCACAACCTTACACACTCACAAGCACAAGCCCAGCAGCTGTGACTGGCCAGGACCAGACTGATAGTATCCCTGTTATGAACCCTTGTAGTTAAGGCTTATTATTTCAAAAAAATTTACACGTCTCTCATTTTGCCTTTTATAGCCCTCCTCCCTGACTCAATTACCTAATTGATTTTCATTGATTCTGTGGGTTTACCTACTCTCCCTTCCTCTCTCCCTTCCCCTTCACTCCATTCCTTCTGCCTCTCCTCCCCTCTCTCTCCCTTTCTCCCCCCAAACCCCCATTAGTTCAGTGTCTCCTGTAGCCCATCCCGGCCCTCAACTGGCTGTGCTGGGAGAATGATCTTCCTGTGACTCTCCTGCCTGTCCCCACACACCTGGCTCCTGCTGTGCTAGGAATTCAACCCAGGGCACCATGCATGCCAGCCAAGTGCTCTGACAACTAAGCCACATCTCCAGCCCCAGAACGTTCTCATTTTTTTTAATCACTATTTTTAGTTAGCATACAAAGGAAAGGAAGACGAGGAATGGATTTCACTCTGACGTTTTCATCCATATCATTACTAGACTTTGTTCTTATCCATCCCCCACTGCCTTCTCCAATCCTCTGCTCTCTTTGCTGATCTTTTCCACCCCTGCAAATAGAATACATTTCCTCCCCTTATGATATATATATGCATATATATATGTATATATATGTATATATATATGTATATATATATATATATCCCATCACTCTCTATTGCTTCCCTTTCCTCTTCCTTTAGATACTTAAATTTTCTAAATGTTGCTATAGATCTTTCTTTAAAAAAAAAAAGATTTATTTATTTTTTATTTATATGAGTACACTGCAGCTGTCTTCAGACACACCAGAAGAGGGCATCAGATTCCATTACAGATGGTTGTGAGCTACCATGTGGTTGTTGGGAATTGAACTCAGGACCTCTGGCAGAGCAGTCAGAGCTCTCAACCTCTGAGCCATCTCTCCAGCCCTAGACCTTTCTTTTTAATGAGAGAAAAAGAGAACTTGTTTTGGGGGAAAAGTGGTTATCAACTATCAGCTCACCGTCAGAGCTGAGTAAGCGCGGGATACGGTAATCCTAGGGTGCCTCTGACTCCCCTGCTACCCTTGCTCATGTATGCAGCCCCTAATCTGCCCACCTGCTCTCCAGAAGAGCCCTTTTCACAGCCTCCTGAACTCGGGCAGTTGTCACCCCATAGGGCTGCACCAAAGCATGATGCAATGGGCAAGAACCAAGCCTGTCTTATTGAGGCACACGATGCCTGGCACACATTAGGTAGTAAGTACAAAACTACAGAATGCAAGATCTCCTGAGACTCCCTGTGGATGGGCACATCTGTCTACAGACTCTGTGCACGTGCTGACCCTTCTCCCTTTGGGGGATTTATTTAAATGATGCCTGAGTGTAGCTCTTTGCATCTTAAGTTCCTCTAATGATTATTCCCTAAATCACTTCTGGGAACTCCTAGGCAAACCTGCCTTCCCTGTCCGGGGGCTTCAGCCAAAATGGAAGTTCTCAAGGCTGTTTGTTTATGACAGGGTCTTATTTTGTTCAAGCTAGCCTCTGACCTTCTATATAGCCAAGGATGGCCTTAAACTTACGAACTTCTTACATCCACCTCCCTCATAGAGAATTCCAGGTATGGATCAAAGTGCCTGGTTTAGGTAGTGCTGGGGCTGAACCCCAGGCCTTGGGCCTGCTGAGCAAGCACTCCACCAACAGAGCTGTATTTCCTAACCCTCAACTCTTTTTGAGACAGAATCTCACTAAATTTCCCAGGCTGGCCATGAGTTCATGATCCCCTACCTCATTTCCAGAGTGCTGGGACTTCAGGATGTACCAACACAGACTTGTAAAAGGTATTCTCTAATATATGTTAACAAAGGCAAGTAGACTGGGCTCATCTCCTCAGGCAATCCACACTCAGTGGAGAGACAGTATAACTTACTGACCTTGTGTTATAACAGGGAAGGGTACAGTGACCAGTCCACATGCCTCTAAGACTCATGAATTCAGGGGCTATTACACCCAGAGGGATCAGAGCCAGGCTGCATTCTGGAAGAATTCTCTACCTGAGTTTGGTTATTTCTTCTTGCAGAAAATAAATATGGGAACCCCTAATGGGGGGGTTCCTAGACCACAGACCGCACTGGACTACATACTCAGGCAGCAGCTGGACCCAATGTGTGTTTATGTGGCTTGTGGTGGGGCGGGAGGAGAAGGGTGCTCAGTAAATGTTTGTGGAATGAATGGACAGCACATTCTAGCCAAAGTGGACAGCCTTCCCCACCCATGAGTGTGGGTCACTGCCCGGCCAGGGCCACAGCACACATAAGCCGGCATCCCGTTGGAGCAGACTGAGCTGGCCTGGGCTGAGAAGTTAGAGTTGCTGGGAAGTGTCCACCCTCTTAAAATGGCAGCCACTTGTGTTACAGCAATCAGAAGAATTGTACTGTTTTGAAGAATGTTTACATGTTGATGCCCCGAGATAAGGAAACTAATAATAGCTTGTGATTCCTGAGCCCTTAGCTCTATGTGCACCAGGTGTCGGTCCACATACCAAACACAGGTCACCATGGTAATCCCACATAGTTGCCACGTGAGAGACCCATACTTCAACAAGAAGAACCCTGCAGACAAGCCAGGTAGGAAGACTGCCCTCTATGGAGCAAGAACTGCTCCCGAATGCGAGGTTTCAAAGCTCACCCTCAAATACCAAATAGGTTAGAGTTACTAGCATGGCTATCAGCTCCCCTGGATTGCAGGACACCTAACAGCCTACATGGATGGAGGTTTTGAAGGATCTCATGACAACAGAAAGTTCTAAAGGGGGAGGGAGAAAAGGGGAAAAGGAGTGCCCTCAGTACTGTCAGTTAGTGGGAGGGAAATAATTCTTCATCCAAACCCTCCATTTGTAGTATCCCACTGGAAAAGCCACACAAGAGCCACAGGCAGGAAGCTGCCCATCTGAGGGCCGGACAAACAGACATTTTTTATTTGTATGTATTTGCTTACTTATTCATGTATTTATTTAGAGATAGGGCATCACTCCATAGCCCAGGCAACCTCAAACATATGGCAATCCTCCCGCCTCAGCCTCTGGAGTGCTGTGATTACTGAGATGAGCTGCCACGCCTGGCTCTGCTCCTTTTCATTGTGAAACTCACCACAGTCTAGACCAGATCCTTCTCAGCCATTTTCTTTCTAAAGTGGCTACACCCTGTCACTTTCCTTCTCCTTGCCCCGTTGCCTCCTGTTCTTCTAATTTATTTCTTCAACTGGTCAGTTTATAAAATGGAAGATTTCCCACAGAGTCAGGCCAGTCTTTGAGGAACTTCGGAGTTTCTCTATGTTAGGATCCTTTCGTGTGAATACAGAAAACATGGAATGCACAGGTCCTCTTATCCTTACCAGGGTCGGGGAGGGGGGCATGTTCTAGAATCCTCTAGAAGAAAATAGAAACCAGAGACACACTGACCCCCCTATATGCACTGTTCATTTTTCTATGTCTACACCCTTAGGCTAAAATTTAAATTATAAGTTAGGTACAGTAAGAGACTATCCAGAAATTAATAAGAAATCACAACCATAGACTGGAATTAAAGTTATCTGAAACAGGAATCCCATCCCCCTGGAATATCCAGCTAATATTCTCTGACCTCATTTGTCCATGGGTAACTGAAGCCACAGCAGCAGCTAAAACAGTGGAAAATAAACCTGGAAGAAGAGGGGACTCTTGAATTCTATGAGAGAAGATAGCTTGTCAGGCATTTTAATCCCAGCATGAGGCAGAGGCAGAGGCAGAGGCAGAGGCAGAGGCAGAGGCAGAGGCAGAGGCAGAGGCAGAGGCAG
>NW_022196904.1:169169238-169185258 GCF_008632895.1 Mastomys coucha | reverse complement strand
GAGAGGCAGAGGCAGAGAGGCAGAGAGGCAGAGAGGCAGAGAGGCAGAGGCAGAGGCAGGCAAATCTCAGTGAGTTCAAGGACAGCATGCTCTACATAGAGAGTTCCAGGGCAGCTAGAGTTACACAGAGACCCTGTATCAAAACAAACAAATGAACACACAGAGAATAGCTTAGAGAGGAAGAGAGACAGAGACAGAGACAGACAGAGAGAGAGAGATTAGGAGCGGGAGAGTGATAGACAGGAAGGGGGGAATGACAAGAAAGACACCACCATGCCTTTTTTTTCCCCTCACTACAAGTTTCTGAATCCCAACGCTGCAAATTTCAATATCTAAGGCTCTTGTCACTCGGCCACTAAAGCAGTGTCAGCCCTTACTGCCCTAGTGGCTTTGCCCAAATGCCTCCAAAGACCTTGAAAACAAACAAGGGTTATTTCCATGAAAACAAAAGCTACCTAACCAGGATCTCCAGAAGCACCTGCAGAGGGCTCCAGGTTGAGATGGTCCCCTGGAGTGGGGGTAGGGATGAGCATAGAGTGCACAACACAAGCAAAGGCCCCCTCACTCAAGCTGCAGAGTGCACATTAGTACACAGTTTCAGTCTGGGAGTTGGCTAGGAGGAGACAAGACCTTTTTTTTTTCCTTCTTAGTGTTATTTGCCAGCCAAATAGGATTGTACCCGAGTGAATTTTAAAAGGGACCGTGCATCTGGAAATTTAAGATATACTATTTGGTCTTAATTCTTGGAACTGAAATATTTCTGTGTTGAGGGCAAGAAATTCTTTAAGTTCTATGAAAAATACAGCAATATTGTTGAAACTCATTGGGGTGGGCGGGAGAACAAGCCTAAACAAACAACCGATGGCAGAGCTGCCCCCTTCTTGGGCTCTCCAACATTTTGAGAATGTCAAGGCATTGTCATCCGTGTTGGGACATGTTCATAGCTATCCACATAGTAGCCAGCCACGTGTGGCCAGTTGGACATGCATGTGACCTAGCTGATCCCTCTGGTGAGGAGTTAGATCTGAGCTTTCACGTATTCCAGAAGCATCCATGTGGCCTGTCCTGATGTTCGGGTGTATCTGGGCTAAGGACAAGCCTGGAGTCAGATAGGAATCTTCCTTGGTCTCTTCTAGGCCAGCAGTACCCATCAGCTCAGTAAACCCTGGATCGCCTGTACCCACCCAGGTAGACATGGTCACATGGTTACATGTTCTTTAATGAAGTACCATAGGCCTGGTTGATTCCTGCTTATTAGTCATTCAAAGTCATTATCAAACAAACATTCCCCTCTGTGACTTTTTTTTAAAAGGATACGGGTTGCTCAGGATGTAGCCTCATCCACCCTTGCCCTCAATTTAAAAAAAAAAAAAAAAAAGTGATTGGTCTGTGGACACTGCCGCCCCTGGAAGCCCTCCTCTGTGTTCAGGGGTTCAGGAGGGGGCAGCGTCACACAACCATTATTTCTGGTCAGAGTATATTGGGGAAACAGGAATCCTTGCCCAGGGCGACATCCCATTACTGTAGGACTTCTCCTTGAGACTGCACTTCTAAGCAGGAGCCCAGCCATAAGGAAGATGCTGGGTGCCCCTAGCTTCTTTGTTTGTTAAATACATGTGATGATAACAGCGTGACATTTGCAGAGAAAGTAGAAACTCTGTGAGAAGCCACCTCCCACCCTGTGTCCCACCTGGCTATAAGCTCCCATTGCTTAATTAGCCTCATAATAGCCTCTGCATTTTGCAAAAAAAAAAAAAAAAACCGGGAGAGTCCTCTTAACAACATTTGGGAGGATTTACTTACCCACTTGGCACTGCGGGTAAACTGACGAAATTAAACTCCAGAGTATTGGGCACTGGGTCTGCCAAAAAGGATTCAATTCCACCCACGACCTATTATAGTTACTAACCACCATCCTTTCCCCCACCCCCTCAGCCCACCGCTTTGGTCAGATCCTCGCCTCCCACCCGCAACCCGCCCGGATACTTGTTGCGTTGTACACAGCCAGCGCTCACCTGGTCCCCGCCGGGAAGGCGCTGCGGGACCACGCGGAACAAGATGCAGAGGGGCAGCGCGGCGAGCGCCGAGTAACCCCATATGAAAGCCAGCAGCGCCGCCTGCGTCCGCCGCCCCGGGCCGCTCAAGCCGCGCCGCAGGCGCACGATGCACACCATGCGCTCCAGGCTGACCGCGGCCAGCGTGAGGATCGTGACGCTGCCGCTCATAGTCATCACGTAGAAGAGCAGGTGGCAGACGACGGGTCCCAGCAGCCAGGCCTCAGTCCAGCGCACGACCAGCACTAGAGGGATGGCGCTGGTGAAGAGCAAATCTGCGCAGAATAGGTTGAGCACCAGGCTGGCTGTCGTCCCACGGCGCCGACGGCGCGCCACCAGCACCAGGGCACACACATTGCCCAGCAGTGAGACCACAAAGATGAGTCCCAGAACGATGGTCTCCACGACGCTCAACACCAACCGGTGGTCGCCCTTGACATCCGAGAAGAAAGGGAAGTGGGTGCGATTGACTTGATCTGGGGTGCGCGAGGGGCCAGGGCCCGTCGTCTGCGCACACTCAGGGGACATGCCGGGCGCCCGGCCGCCCGCCTCGGTCTGCGAGAGCGCTCATCTGCGAGGTGACTGAACGCCAAGGCGGGGAAAGAGGGAGGGAGGAGGTTGCGACACCTCCCCTCTGTCCCCCTCCCGCCTGAGTTGCCCAGGCTCTGGGCGTAGGAGCTGCGTCCAGGGCGCACCGGAACGAGGAAGTGCCTGGCAACACTGACCTGAACACCGTGGGTGGGGATGTGGCCACTAAGGCCTCAGACCCTTGGGCAGTCTGAGTGTTCTAAAGCCAGAAAATCAGAGAATCTCCGCCTCCCTGCCCACCCATCTCCCCACCCGCCTTCTTCATCTTTCAGGGACACTGATTGTTGAAAGCCTAGTTAGCTAACCCTGTTTGAAGAGTGTCAGAGTTGAACTTGGGAAATAGTGTGGACCAGTGTAGTTCAGACTGCTCTAAAGAGACCCCATAGGTAGGAGGTTGATCCCAAAGCAACTTGTAATGGGCCAGTGCTTATTTGACTTTGGGGTGAATTAATCTCCTTGTGTACCAGTTTGTTTGTTTGCGTTTGCAAAATTGGAAGAATTTCTCTGTCTGAGAATTTGGTGCTTTGGGTAACCCTTACACCTAATGTGTGGGAGGCCCTGGGTTTGATACTCAGCATGGAAATGCAGGGAGGGGTGACAGTGAGGAGGAGGGGAGGGAGAGAGGTCAGGTGCACAATCAAGCTGTGAGTGTGCCTCAGGCTCCCAGTGTTGAGGGGCACTTGATCGTCTGATTCTGTTAGAGGATGAAACCTGAGCCTGGGCGAGAATGACTTAACTAAGGTGGACTTTGGTGACTAATAAAAGCTCCTGGCCCTTCAGCTTCCTTCTTGCCATCACACCACCCACCATTGCTTTCTGGTTTCCTTTTTATTGAAAATGAGATAGACAGTAAAAATGAGATAGACAGTTTGGGGCTTCAGATCTAGAGACCACTTCTCCAAGTACTCCAACCACCTGTGACCTCATGCCCTCTCCCTTTGCCATCCCCCCCCCCCCAGGCTTCTCCTCCTTCCTATTCTGCCTGGTGGTTGTCTCGGGGTGTTTATGAAGAACAGCATGTGCCAGTTTGACGTGGTGCCTGGAAATGCATGCATGTGCGACTCTGCTTATCACCTGCATGTGAGTCCAAGTACACGATGTGACTTCTAACCTGAGGTGCAGATCCGATGTCAGTGGGAGAGCTTCAGCTGAGTTTTGACTAGCTTCAAGTTGGAAAGTAGAACCGGTAGGGTCTGGATGCTGCTGGAAAAGACAAAAAAGAGTGAAATGAAGGGACCTCAGAGATGGGATTTAAGGAACTGTCTGATTAGGGTCATTAAATACTAGTTCTGTGCAGAGAGGTGGGGAGAGGAAGGGAGGAATAGAGAGGCAGGGAGGAAAGAAAGGAGAGATCAGAATGGACAACTTGCATTCTATATTATAAAAGCACAATCATGTTCTGTATTGTAAAAAAAAAGGAATTGCCAGATGCATAGTTAATGGTTTGTTTGTCCCGAGTGAACAACATCACAGCAGCCCAGATGCCCCTGGAGGAGTTCAAGGTTGATACTAGCAGAAACTAGACTCAACTACCTGAGCCCATACAGCTCCAGAATGAAAGAAATTGTGGCTGAGCACCTGACCAGAGGGGCAAAACTGGGCTTTGCTCCTCGGCTTGTCTGTAAGATCTGCTGACCAACGCATTTCTAGGATGTTCATCCGCTGTCTTCTCAGATTACCAGCTCTCAGGATAACCCACAGCTTTAAGATTCTATTCCTACCCCTTCTTGCTGGAATCTGCAAGTCTAATTAACAACTAGGGCGTATCTGGATTAGAAGAACTTCATAATCAATACCTTCTGGGGTTCTGCCAGTGGTGAAATGATTTGGGCAGAGACTCCTAAACCTTCTCCATTCCTATCACCTTCGTGTGCTCCTAGACTAAAGAACTCCTTGACCCGAGACTGACTGTCCCACTGCAGTGACAACCTGCTGGAATGGGTACACGTTTCAAACCCTAACCCACAAAATCAGGAATCAGGTTGGGCACTGCCTGCCTTATCTTCTCTATATAATGCTTTTGTGTTCTCTCTCCTCTTTATCACAGTAACCCTTGAGTATCCTGCTTCCTAAAGATGCTCCATTGTGAGTCTATGGTTGGTCACCTACAGATTCCCTGGAACTAGCAGTGTGTGCAGAACATAACATGCTAGTAGCACCATTTCCCTGAGATTCCTGAGCACCAATGGTCACTAGGTAAGAGCACAGGCTTAGACACTAGTCTGCTGGGACCACAGTCCTCACCACATAATTCATTGTGTGATTTTGGGCTTTTTCGTTCTTCACTGCCCCTACATATGAGAGCGGAATGGTGACAGGGTGAGAGCATATAAGGTTTGGGAAGATGAAATGAAATCTCTATGTATGATGTATTTAGCATGAGCGTCAAACAGGGGATTTGGGTTTAGCTCCCTGCTCAACACAGTATATGGACTCATGAGCTGATGAAACCACCATCTTCTCTAACAGTCTCAGCATCTGAAATTATTATTTGAACCCCCTTCACTCCAAATTGCTCGGGTTTGGAGGATGAACTGAGTGGTTTGTAGCCTACTGTGGTGATTTGAATGAGAATGGCTTCCGTAGTAGGCTCATATAGTTAAATGTTGGATTCTCAGGTGGTGGAACTATTTGGGAAAAATCAGGAGGCATGGTCTTGTTGGAGAAGGTGTGTCACTGAGGGTGGGTATTCAGATTTCAAAAGTCCAGGACATGTTCCAGCGTCTTTTTCTGCCTCCTGATTGCACTTCAACATGAAAGCTGCAGCTACTGCTCTGGCACCATGCCTGCCTACATTTGCCATTCTTTCTGCTAGAGTGGTTATGGACAACTGAAACTGTAAGCAAGTCTCCTAATAAACTCTTTTGTACATTGACTTTGTCATGATGTCTCTTTACAGCAATAGAAAAGTGACCCAGACACTTACATACATAAAAATCACCTTGCCTTTTTCATGCATGCTTCTGAGCACATCCTACAAGATGAATCCCTGTGCTTGGAATCATGGCCTTCTACCCCCCAGAGTCCTTGCTTTTGTACTGCTTAATGGCATGTATCAGTCCATGTTCAATTGCTGTAATAAAAGACTGAAATAGTTGTGCCAGGCAGTGGTGGCACACACCATTAATCCCAGCACTTGGGAGGCAGAGGCAGGCGGATTTCTGAGTTCAAGGCCAGCCTGGTCTACAGAGTGAGGACAGCCAGGGCTACAGAG
The DNA here is from genome assembly GCF_008632895.1 of Mastomys coucha. Classification (NCBI taxonomy): domain Eukaryota; kingdom Metazoa; phylum Chordata; class Mammalia; order Rodentia; family Muridae; genus Mastomys; species Mastomys coucha. The sequence continues at coordinate 169,179,402 of NW_022196904.1, read as the reverse complement.
AGAAGCCCTGTCTAGAAAAAAAAAAAAGAATATGCTTAGCTGGATGTAGTGAAACATGACTTTAATCCTGGCACTCAGAAGGGAGAGGCAGATCTCTGTGTTGAAGGCCAGCCTTGTCTACAGAGTGAATTCCAGGACAGCCAGGGCTACTCAGGGAAACCCTGTCTCGAAAAACAAACAAACAAACAAACAAAAGACTGAGATAGCTCAGTTTTCAAGATGGAAAGACCAAGGTTAGGCAGTCCCGCCTGTCTAGCCTCTGGTGAAGGCCTCTGGTGGATGGCATCGTGACGGCAGTGTCGATTTCGGAAGATACCACATGGCAAGGCCAGAAGCCAGAGCTGTTCTGTAGTTGGTCTTGAATCTTTACAACTCATTCTCACAGAAACAAACTGGGGGTCCCACAACAACCTCCCAGGGCAGATTCGCCAATGACCTAGTCACTTTCCTTTTTAAAGGCTCTGTAACCTTAGTACTATACTACCACACTAGGACCAAAGTTCCAACACGTGACACTTTGGAAAATACATTGAAACTATATTAAAACCATAGCATCAGGCTATCCGGAGGGTAGGTAGGTGCAGGGGGTGTTTACTGGATTCTAGGGGGATGGAAGCCAGCGATGCCATTGGCTATCTACAAGGTACACAAAAGCCACTGCAACAAAGAACTGACTACACCCATGTGTAGTGGCACCTACATGTAATCGCAGCTCTTGGGAGGCGGAAGCATCCTAATGATTGAGTTCGAGGCTAGCGTGGGCTGCACAGTGAGCCACCATCCACCTCTCTGCACTAGTCTAGCCCCGGGAGTGTTGAGGTTGAGAAACCCTCCTGAAGTTTGACAAGATCACTTCCTACTGTCTACTGTGTGGTGGAATCACATTTAGCGGTGGAAGCCTAATGGGTTAGGATTTTTTGGTCATGAAAGTTTCACTACCAGCTCTGGAAACCCTTAACCTACCCTCTCCCCGCCACCCCCGGCCCCCAGGCTCCATTTGTACGCCATATATGCTGTGAAATCCCCTTCATCCATACAGTTCTGTAGAGTCATGGGGCATCTACCTCTTCCGTAGACATCCAACCCAGGAAACTGTGGGCTGAATGTCAGCTGATTGCTCACGGCCATTAATCACTCTTAGCGTGCTCCTTTGCTTCCCCCACTCTTAGGTGGAACCGTGGAAACAAGACAGGGACTCACCAAGTGTAAATATGGACAGTAGGTTTCTGAGCCAAAGGGAAGTCCAGTGTTGTGGACGACTTTTGTTCCTCTTTATCTCACATTTTCAACCAAGCAGGAGGAGGTGACAGAAGGGACTTTCTCTGGCCATGGTTTTATTTCTCTTCTTGGAAAAAATTCTATCGAGTTTATGTGGAAATGTTTACTGCTCTCTCTCTCTCTCTCTCTCTCTCTCTCTCTCTCTCTCTCTCTTCTGATCTGCCTGTCTACACTTCCACCTCTCTTCCTGTGCTATTCTCTGAGTGTGGACCACCACTCGAAGCCTCATTCATCCAAGATTGCATAGGTTCTTTGAAGAAGGCACGGTGACCACTGGAGAGTGTGGTACCTGGGGATGTAGCCCAGGTGGTAGAGTGCTAGTCTAGTACGCAGGAGGCCCTGGGAACACAAACATATATAGATGTGTAGCTCACATCTATGTTCTCGGCATTTTGAGAGAGGGAGGCACTTGGGTCAGAAGATAAGGGGCATACAAGACGACTTAGTGAGTTCAAGGCCAGCCTGGGCTGTTTTGGAGACCCAGTCTCAAAACACAAAGATATAAGTAAACTCTTTTAATGGGGGAGGCAGGATGAATCTACCTTGGAGTGCAAAATGACTCTCTCTCTCTCTTTCTCTCTCTCTCTCTCTCTCTCTCTCTTTCTCTCTCTCTCTCTCTCTTTCTCTCTCTCTCTCTCAGGGCCTGGGATCCTATCCTAAGAAGATGGAGTATCAGAGGCAGAAGGGAAAGAGAAAATTTTTCAGAGGGCACACCACTCTACCTTCTGCTCTGCCCTAGATCCTGACTTTGCAAGGGGAAAGACAGGCACACTGTAGAGATGGAAGCACCAGGTGAGGCACAGCACATGCAGTGATGCTCCTGTGTGTGTGCCTCAGGCCTGGGCATTTATACTTAACACTAAAGCAGTGGCTCTCCACCTGTGGGCTGCAACCCCTTTGGGTCGCTCATCACATAGCCTGCATATCAAATATTTACAGTATGATTCATAACAGTAACAAAATTACAGTTCAGAAGTAGTAAGGAGATAATTTTATGACTGAGGGTCACCACAACATGAGGAACTGTCCTAAAGGGTCAGAGCATTAGGAGGGAAAGAAATCCAGGTAGAAACTGAAACATGAAAAGGCTCAACCCAAAGCGGTGAGCTACCTCTTTCTGAATTATTCACCGGTGAGAGGCCAGGGCAGGGACGGGAAACACGGTGGCTGCTCTAAGCAAGCTCCAGGGGCAGCTAGCATACCTACCAGCCCTTTACAGAAGTTAGATACAGAACCTGTTCTGAGAAGATCTGTTAGGAGGAGGCATCACTCCTTCAGGGTTGACACAGCCTAGGCTCTGGTTTGGCAAGCAGGGCTAATGAGCAGGGACTGGATAGATGTGGCTCGGCCTTCTTGCTGATGGGTTTTGCCCAAGTTCTCAAAATCTCGTTCCATTTCAGTCACACCTGCGTGTGCCTCACCTGGCTGACTTGACCCACCTGAGTATTTCTCCAGATTCATTGTTGTGGCCATCTCACTGGGGAGAAGAAAAAAAAAAAAAACCGAGAGCAAGGGCCAACCCTTTAACGACCATGAGGACTAAGCTAGGCCCTCACTGGATAGCCCTGCCTGACCCTTGTCATGGAGTCCTGGTGTGACTCAGCATCCCCCGCCCAAGATATAAAGGGTTAGGACCAATTCAAAGAGCTTGCTGCTCCTCTCAGGAGGCCCCAGAAGTCAATAAAGGCCATGGGGGCTGGGGGCGGGGGAGAGGCAGCCTTCACTGCTGAGATGGCTTTAGGGAGAGGGACTGACAGAGGAGCAGGCCAGGAAGGCAAATAAAACAGTAACCATAGGAACAAGAATAGTATGAATGGCAATCACTCAGGTCTAATGACCATGTGCCTGGCAGTCCTAAGCACTTCCTTACATTAATTCATTCAGTGGTCACTAAAGTCCTGAGAGTGCGGTGATTATAAACCACAGCTGCTCACTGAGGTGGCCCACCTTAACTAACAAGCTATTTGCCACTGAGACCTGCTGGACATCTCGAACCCAAATTTGAGTGTCCCTGGGCATAGAAACCATACTACAGGGCAGGCCCAATGCCTAGGAGTAGTTGATAAAAATACAAGAAAGTCTGAGGGGTTTGAGGGGTTTTTTGGGGGGGCTTTTTGTTTGATTTTAGTTTAATTTAGTATTTTTGTCATATTGGATGTTTGTTTATATTTTGATTGTTGGGTGTTTGTTTTGTTTTGTTTTTGATAAAGAGCATTAAGTTGGGTGGGTAGGATCTGGGAGGAGCTGGAGGATGGAGAAGAATATAATATGATCAAACTGTATTGTATAAAAAAATTTTAAATCATTTTTTAAAAAATAAAATAAAGCCGGGCGTGGTGGCACACGCCTTTAATCCCAGCACTTGGGAGGCAGAGGCAGGTGGATTTCTGAGTTCGAGGCCAGCCTGGTCTACAGCGTGAGCTCCAGGACAGCCAGGGTTATACAGAGAAACCCTGCCTTGAAAAACCAAATAAATAAATAAATAAATAAAATAAAAATAAAATAAAATAAGTAGAGCTGCTGAAAGGCAAGACTTATTCTGAGAAATGGCCACAGCAAGCTATTGCAAACTATGCCTTTCACGAAGTGTGTGTATCGTTATAGAGGTAAAATTATTAATCATACAGGTTAAGGGAACGGGGCCTTTGTATATGTGTGGGTGCACTGTATGCATGCATGGTCTGTGAGACACGTGTGTGCAGGTATGTACACCATGCTTGTGCTCACAGAGGCTAAAGGGGAAGATGCAGTTTTCTCTCTCTGTCGCTCTCCACCTGATTCCTTTCAGAGTCTCTCTGAACCAGGAGGCAAGCTGGTATCAGCCCCAGTAATCCTCCTGTCTGTGCCCCACAGTACTAAGGTTACAGGTACAGGCAACTGCACCTGGATTTCACATGGATACTAGGGATTTGAACTCAGATCTTCAAGTTTACATAGCAGCTGCTTTTATCCACTAAGCCATCTCCTCAGGCTATTTGTTTTGTAAGACTTCACTGTTCCTCCCCAACTGAGCTTGAATGTGTTATCCTCCTGCCTCAGCCTCTATCCTCCACACACAGGGCTGACATTGCAAGCATTAACTGTAAGTAACCCTACCTGGTTGCCATAGAAATACTAAAATTAAAAATCTGTCTTTGGGGAAAACAAAGACTCTCACTCGTCCCCAAGCTCGCTTCGGACGGCAGGGACCACTCTGTGGCTTCTTGGGACCACTGTAAAAGTAGTTCATTGTAGGAAAAAACTGAATTCACCTCTCAACAATACCAAACCAATCCCAAGTTTGCTGGCTGTGAGGACAGAGTCGGCTGCCATTGGACAGCCATGCTGACTCCTGTCAGCGAAGTCCTGGTGTGACTGAGCTCCACCTCGTCTGGGGATATAAAGGGTTAGGACCAATTCAAGGAGGCGCTGCTGCTACTTTCAGGAGGTCCTTTTTGGGAACAGATCTTCCAGCCTCCATGGAGCCTTCCGATGATCAACACCCGACTGAAGAAAACCTTGTAAGAAATCTTGTTTCCAACGAGGCCCAAGCACCTGGCCCTCAAAAATGTAGGTAACAAATACTTATTACTGGTTTAAGATCTCAGATTTGGGGAGTAATTTGTTTCACAGAAGGGAAGTTTGTGTGCAAGTTGGTGATTTTCATGATTTGCCCTTTGCAGATGTGAACTGAGGGTATGGGGCTAGCCTAAGGTCCTGGGGAGTATGATTTGAACCTGAGCAGCTTGGTTCCAAGGTCATAGTAAGACTCAGAACTGTAAGACAGCAGGTTCTTTTGAGGAAGAAAGGCTTGAGCATTCCTGTAGCTGGGTGCCTGCTGGGTGGCTCTCCAGTTCCCCTCACCTGACCTGGGCTCTTCCTATCCCACTGGGATCTCCCAGGAGTCTCTCCAGTGTACCTCTCTCCAGTTGAGACTAGCCAGAAATACCCAGCTGCTATTGCTCATCGCCAGGAAACAGGACCGACAGAAGACCTGGCTGCCTTCCGTTGGTTTTGGTGAGGGTCTGCCTGCCCCGGTGCAGGAGCCTCCATTGTCTCAGTTCTTCTGCAGAAAGATGCAAATCCCCAGTACAAAGCTTTTAACTCAGAAAGGACAGCCCCTTTCCACTTAAATGGTGACTTTTCTTCGTGGGCGTCTCTTGGCTAAGAGCCACATGGCTCACCTAGTGGGAAAGAGGTTTATTTGGACACACTCGACTTAAGCACGTACTGCATGGCCCCAGTGCCAGAACCACAAAGATGACAGGTGAGTGACGCCAGAGCAAGCCTGAAAGAGCCACTGGACCTGTGCATGTCCCAAGGTGACCATGGGCCAAGGTCTTGCACTTGATTGCATGATTCCTCTTGCACTGCTCCCTCCACCTTTGGCTTCTTTACTTATTCTGTTTTCAATTACAAAATATAAGAAGTCAATTCAGGAAAAATAAATGAGTCCATCCAGCATCCGCCTATGTAGCATCCCCTATGGGATTTTGCTGTAACCGATGAAGGTGTTTGTTCTGTTCTGTGGGACTGTCTGCACGGAAGGGGTCTTCTACACAATGGAGGTCATGGTGTGCACGTCTTTATTATATTATGCTGCTGTGGCTTGATACGACCCTAAAAATTAATAGATGAACTTTGGCCCATTTTCTTATTTCTATGTGGGTGCTATTTGGTTGTGGGGTGTTTAGGAAGTGATTGGGATTGGGCAAAGTCTAAAGGTGGACTCCCACAGTGGCTGTAGTAGATTTACAAGAAACAAAGATCCTAAGACACTTACTCCGTCTCACCAGTTGTCCTCCACCATGCTGTGTGGTTATACAGCCAGAAAGTCCTCGCCAAATGTTAGCTCCCCAAAGTGTGAACTAATTAACTTCTATTCTTTATAAATTACCTATATTCAAGTATTTCTGTATAGTATCAAAAAATAGATGAAGACACATGTGGTTGAAAGTTTGTTTCACCAGCATATTCTTTTCCTTTCTCTCTTTCTCTCTCTCTTTTTCTTTCTTTCTTTCTTTCTTTCTTTCTTTCTTTCTTTCTTTTCTTTCTTCCTTCCTTCCTTTCTTTCTTTCTTTCTTTGTTTCTTTCCTTCCTTCCTTCCTTCCTTCCTTCCTTTCTTTCTTTCTTTCTTTCCTTCTTCCTTTCTTCCTTTCTTCTACCTCTCTTTCTTCTCTCCCTCCCTCCCTCCCTCCTTCCTTCCTTCTTTCCTTCCTTCCTTCCTTCTTTGAGACAGGGTTTCTCTTTGAGACAGGGTTTCTCTTTGAGACAGGGTCTCTCTGTGTAGCCCTATCTGTCCTGGAACTTGTTCTGTATACCAGGCTGGCCTCAAATTCATCATAGATATCAGCCTGCCTTTACCTTCTGAGTGGGATTAAAAGGATGCACCACCACCACCACCCCGCCTTTTTTTCCCTATTCTATCCTTCCATTCCCTCAATGCATATAACTAGCATGTTTAGCTTTCTCCCACAGCATGGCGGCATGGCAAAAGGACACATCCTCCAGTGGTGGCTCTCAGACACCAGTCAGTGCTTGCCTCAGTTTCCTGTGTCTGAAACTGAGTGAAAAAGAAACAGTAAAGTCCAGGCAGTTTTCTCTTAAGACTACAAAACCATGCTTACTTTTTTTAGTAGACTGATTATGTCCTGACTTTTTGTTAAAGACACAGTGTGTCAGTCAGAGAAAATGGGAGACAAGAAGGAGGAAAGAAAGAGAAAGGAATCTTACACTTTTTTAAAATGGCAATCTTGTCTGAATTCCAATATTTTGCTTTATTTTCAAACAGACTCTTACTATGCAGTTCAGGTTGGCCTTGAACTTGTAGGACTCTTCCTGTTTTCGCTCCCAAGTGCTGGGATGACAGGTGTGAGCTACAGCACCCAGAAGAATTACAGAGATTTATAGTAGGAAAATGCTACCCACCTATGCAGTCCAATCACAGTTTTTAAAATCACTTATAGTAGCTGGAGAGACGTTCAGTGTTTAAGATCACTCACCACTTTTTCAGAAAGCCTGAGTTCCTTTTCCAGCACTGAATCAACTGTCTCACAACCATCTGTAATTCCAGGTCCACGGGATCTGACAACCTCTTCTGGCCCCTGTGGACACCTGCACACAGGTGGCCTTCCCTCAAAAACACACATGCATACACACAAAAACACTCAAAAACACACAGCATACACACGAATAAGAAGGAAAATAGAAGAAATCTGTTTAAGAATTGCTTCTGTGTTTGTGCTTTAGGCTTAATGCCCAATTTACCTTTGAGGTGCTTTGACTCTAAAACCAGGGCTTTTGTGGCCTCTAATCGGGCCTCAGGGAAGTCGGAGGGCTGGATCTTAAGGGAGAAAAAGTAATAAGTCAGATCCAAAATGTTCCGCCTCAGAGGTGTGGGGAATAGCTTCCCCATAGGCCTGGTACACCTTGGAAAGTGTCTCACTATTTCATTTAAATGATAGAAAGGGAGAAGGGTCTGGGTCTACATCTAAGGCCCAGTGATAACCAGACATGCAAGCTATAAAGAGAAAGGTGACTGGGCAATGCTTGGAGCAGTGGTTCTGACTTAGAAAAGGTCAAGTAAGGGGACAGGGCTTTCTGCTGTTGGTGGTGGCTTGAATGATGGTTCTTGAATTTCTAAAATCCAAGGGGACCTAGACACAGGTTATATGCCCACTTCTGTATGTATGTATGCACGCATCATAATACAGGTACTTGGCTGTGGGGCGTATATACTGAAAACACCTTCTCAAGTCAGTGTTGACCTTCCCCAGCCCCTTGCAACATGGCCTCTTTCCTGGACTTAGCCCCCATCAGACACATTGCAAGAGATGGACATTTCAGGAGAATGAGGAAGCTAGATGCGCACAGAAGCAAAGGATGGGAACACACGCAGTCATGGGCTGCCGGCACCCAGAAGGACAACATCAGCAACAGGGGTTGAGCATCTGAACAGCCCCCAGCTGGAGCATCTCCAGGGCCAGTCCTCTAGTCCTCCCACTGGAGAGTCAATGAACTACAGAATGCCCTTTCCTGTTAATCCAGCCAGAGTGTGCTCCTCTGCATGTGTGTAGGAGCTCCCATCTTTTTGTCTTGCTGTGCTAACATCTGGCAGACCATTAGAGCTTTTGAGGGGGTTGGCTTCATCAAACTCTCAACTCCCTCCTCCAACAACCAGTCTTCACTGAGCAGTGCCAGTTTGTGTCCTGTATTCCCACAGCCAATGCAAGGCTGAGGCTCCGAGCAGCCAGGCTAACTTTCCCCTACATTATTTTCCTTCTCTCCACACTGTATTGCAAAACCAGGCCCAGCCACTGCAGCTCGCATCCTCCTTGCCCAGTCCTCCTGCTGTTTCTAATGACTGCTGGCAGAACAGAGCAGTCCCATTTCCCCCTGGAACCAGCACCAACTGGGTGGGATTCTGAGAGGGTGAGCGTGTGTGTGTGTGTGTGTGTGTGTGTGTGTGTGTGTGTGTGTGAGAAAGGCGGGGTTGGTGACTTGAAAGCCATAAATTCCAGACTGTTAGCTTCCCAATTAATTCATTAATCTCTCTTTCATGCTCTGGGTTGTAGGGATCTGTTCCCGTATTTTCAAGACTGGAGGTAGTTTGTACCTGCCTTTTCTTTTTCCTTGTTAGATTTTTTTTTTTTCTGAATTCAGCTTCTCCTACAGCCTTAGAAATGCTGGATAGCACTTACTGACTCCTGGAAAAGCACCGTAAGCTCCCTGCAATGTCACAGCCTGTATAAAAGCTGAATGGTATTATCGCCCTCGGGCCAGAGAGGAGAAAACTGAGGTTGCAGAATGTATTTTTCAGGAAATATTTGTTGATAACTAATAGGAATTCAACAACAATAACAACTAAATCAAATCAGAAAAGAAGAGGGCAGAAAGAAAGAATGATAGAAAAAGAAGGAAGGAAAAAGAAATAAAGTTGTCCCCTAAGCATCGGTTAAGATGGACTGAGCTATCCAAAGACGTGGCTGGGTGTCACCTTGCCTTCTCCTCTAAATTGGCTTTGTGTCAACACCCTGTCCTACAGGGAAGCAAAGCCATGGCAGCTCTTTGCCTGCCGCCTGTTCACAGAGTCTTTTCTAACAGAGCTGGCAGTTCCCTGAGGCAGGCTCCTAATAGTGAGGTTGGAGTCACCCTCATCTGGAATCTGGACAGAAACTGAGGGTGGCAGAGTTCCGGTGTTAACAGCATGGAGAGATGAACTCTGGGTAGCTAACAGCAGGGAGGCAACTGGCCCTTCAGGAGATGACGTGGCGTAGGAAATGGGTTCTCCAAATCCAAAAGCAAGCATGAGCTTGAAGTCTTCTGTGACAGCATCTGAGGTCCATGAGTGGCCCTGGAGACCTGGCTGTTCCCAGATGCCAGAAATTAGGTTAGCTTTACAGACTGACAGAAAGGACACCATGACCCAAATTCCTGGGTTGTCATAATCAAATTAGACCTTGATCAAAAAGCGTTTGGAAGAGTCATATATAAGGCACTACTCTACTGTCCCTAAGTGTACTGTCCGTCTTGGTTGGTGAAACCAACCTAAATCTGGTATCTTTCAACAAATGAATAAAGCAAAAACTTATAGCGAAAGTAATAGCTGGCCTCTGAGATGGCTGCTGGGTAAAAGCGCCTCCCTCATAGATCCAATGACCTCAGTTGGATTCTAAGATCCCACTGCGGAAGAAGACAACTGAGGCCTGAAAGGTGTCTGTCCTCTGACCACCGCATGTGTGCCTGAGAAGCACGAACCTGCTCACTTGCACCTGTACGCGTGTGCATGAACATACAACACACAGAGACAAATAAAAAACGACAGTAGTAACATCTGTCTGTGCAACTTGAAACTACAAAGAAGAACGAGGAAAAAGTGAAAGGAACGGAGCAGCCCTCAGACCCCCC
>NW_022196904.1:169159332-169169140 GCF_008632895.1 Mastomys coucha | reverse complement strand
CCCCATTCCAAGGTGAGTCTTAGGATCAGCAAGTCAACGTACTGTTGTATTGTCCTTTAAGTTCTAAACACTGGCTCCATAATTCCTTCCCCTTGATGACACTGAGCTGCTGGAGACTGTTTACTCCCCGTTTCATCCAAAGTGCCCAAGAGTTCTGAACCTTGATGATTTAGAGAATTCTGTGAAGTGCACTGGCCTAGGATTCTGAAAACCAAAAGCCCAGTCCTTTTGCCACACAAAGAAATGCTGTGGTGTGACTTTTGAGGAGAGAATCGTCCTAAGCATTCTCTCTCTCTCTCTCTCTCTCTCTCTCTCTCTCTCTCTCTCTCTCTCTCTCTCTCTGTGTGTGTGTGTGTGTGTGTGCATGTGCACGTGTATGTGTGTGTCTGTGCATTAGAGATCTGCTTCGCTTGCCCACCTCACAGACTGTGGAAGACCATACTAGGAAAGTACCTAGGGATGCTGTTATTTTGCTCACTTAGATTTGCCCACAGAGCTGTCAATCTCTAAGATAGTTTCCAACAGAGGGTGGGTCCTGGCAGTCACCCTCCTGTGTAGGCTCCTCTGGACTCTAGCTTTTGTCTTGCAGCAGTTTCCAGACAACAGGATTCAGTAGATGTGGCACTGAGTGGCATTCAAAGCTAGGCCACAAGATGATCCAGTTTCAAGTAAATGAAAATCTAAAGGGAGCCAAGCAGCTGAGTCTGTCAATCCAGGACAGTGTGGGTGGGAAGAGAATCACACTGTTAGTAAAGACAGTAGATTAGGGCCAAGGGCCCCACCAATTTGTTTGCAGGACCCTGAATCTGAATCCAGCAAAAGCTTGATGATTAAAACCTGCTGCTTTGGGACTTAGGGACACAGCCTGGTTTTCGTTTTCCTCACCATCAGCCCAGCAGCTAAATGACCCCTCTTGTAGCCATCAACAAACAGTCGTGGAAATGGGACCTGACTTGTGGCAGAGTTGGAAGGATCAGTAGATACAGTGCCTTGCAGAATTAACCTTCTATATATTTTGGTCACAGTGGTGGTGGCAATCATTACTGGTAGTGTACCTTATTTGTTCCTTAACTGGTGTACCTCACTGGAGTTCCTTGATTAAATTTTGTGAAAAGTATAGATTAAGCCACCCTATGTGGTTTTTAAAGTTATTTTTAGTTTTGAGATTATAATTACATCATTTCCCTCCTTCCCTTTACTCCCTCCAAACACTCTCATATATCCAACCTTACTCTTTCAAATTCATGGCCTCTTTTCTCAATTAACTGTTATCATATACATATATGAATACAATATACATATACATCCCTTAATTCAACCTGCTTAGTCTTTATAATATTAATTGTATGCATGTTTTATATTTGATAACTGATGGATGTGTTCCTCCGTGGTGTAAGTTATTTCTCCCGACCTCAGCATATTTTAGCTGACTGTAGTTCTTTGTGTAGCTTGAGGCCTGGTGGGCTTCCTCTGTCCACTTTGGTTGGTCTATTGTCCTTGTCCTTGTTCAGCTCAGGTTTGGCCAGTCATGGCGGCAAGACTTTACGGGTGAGGCTTCAGGCATTCCTAGAAGACGAGATTTCACAGCCAACACCCGCACCCCTACCCCACTTCCGCCCTCCCCCATCCTCTGGTTCTTACACCTGCCATTTCCACCTCTCTTTCCACACCCACCATTTCCACCTCTCTCTTTCCATTCCCACCATTTCCACCTCTCTCTTCCCACACCCACCATTTCCATCTCTCTCTTTCTACACCAACCATTTCCACCCCTCTCTTTCCATGCCCTCCTCCACAAAGTTCTCTGAGCCTTTGGTGCAGGAGTGTTTTGTAGATGTATCTGCTGGAGCTGGGCTTCATTGCTCTGTATTTTGATTGGTTGTGGTTTTCTTTAACTGTCTCCCTCTATTGCAAAGAGAAGTTTCCTTGATGAGGGGTGAGGACCACACTTATCTGGGGTATAAGGATAAATATTTACATTGTAATTAGGGATTATGCTGGTTTAGATCATTGATGATGGTAGATTCTCCTCAAAGATCCATGACTAGCCATGGGCAGGCTATAGGTTTCCGGTACCAAGCACCATTTCCCTCTTGTATCAGCCACCATTGCTGAGATGCCTCTTGGAGCACATAAGAACTTTTAACACCAGGCTTGGAGAAAGACTTTTGGTTCCAGTCCCAAAGCCAGGCATCCTCCCCCCCCTTTTTTTTATTAGATATGTTCTTTATTTACTAAACCACCAACCAAAGCTGCAGCTGGAGCCATTAGTCCCACCATGTGTACACTTTGGTTGGTGGTTTAGTCCCTGGGAGCTCTGGGGGGAAAAGCCAGGCATTTTTAAGGCAAAGGTCAGTTCCCTTAAAGAAATGCTTGGCCCAGGTTATGTCATTGATCAAACATTGACTTTATTTATGGCCACATACTTGAGATCTGCTTTACAGTCTCTTTTACAGCCTTGTTTGCTTAATGGATGATTCATACCCCTTGCTCTGCCACGATTTTACGGGAAATTCTAAAGATAAAAAGCCAGGTAGGCCTTAGACACAAATGGTTGAAATCATTGTAAAAGTTGCTCATTCCTTTTGGGTTCCTTAAAATATCTTGTAGCCTACGCTATTTGCCAGGCATGAGATAGGAAGAAACACGGCCTCTGACCTTATGAAACATATACCCTTTTGGGGCAGTGGGAGGATGGTATGATGGGTGAAAGATGGATGTGAGAACAGAGGACTACAGAGAGGCACAGCCAAGTGGTAGTGGCACAAGCCTTTAATCCCAGCAATCATGGAGGCAGAGGCAGGTGGGTCTCAGGTTCAAAGCTAGCCTGGTCCACAGAGCTAGTCCCAAAGGCTACACTAAGAAACCATATCTTGGGGAAAAACATATATATAATCTAATATATATACATGTGTGTGTGTGTATGTGTGTGTATGTGTGCGTATGTGTGTGTAATTATCTAAACCAGCATAATCCCTAATTACAATGTAAACATTTGTCCTTATACCCACAGATAAGTGTAGTCCTTACCCCTCATATGTGTGTGTGTGCATGTGTATGTCTGTGTGTATGTGTGTGTATACATACATACATAGAGGGGGAAGAGGAGGAAAGGAGGGGGGAGAAGGAAGAGAAGAGGAGAAAAGAGAAGAGGAGAGGGGAAAAGAGAAGAAGAGAGGAGAGGAGAGGAAAGGGGAAGGGAGGGGAGAAGAGAGGAGAGGGGAGGGGAGGGAGGGGGAGAGGAGGGGAGGAGAGGAGAGGAAAGGAAAGAAAAGGGATCGTGGAAGCTCAGAGGAGACTCTTTTCTTCACCAAGCTTCCAGTCTGGAGGGGGATCCATTCACAGGTCTCCTTCCCGGCATCTCTGAGAACCTTGCGTGGCATGGTGTGACATCACACCATCTCTTTTTCCCGGGGTGGGGCATGGATTACTCTGTCCAGCTACTTTGCAGTAAGTGGAGCCTTGGGACCAAGTTCTCACCAATCAGAACATGAGTCACACGTGTCCTTTCTGGTTTGAAAGTTAGAACTAATGTGCCTTTTTCAGAAAGACCCTCCTCTCTCTGGCTTGGAGGCCACACGTTCTAGGGTTCAGAACCATAAGATAAAGGAGCACCCCAACACACAAAGACTGACTGGAACAAAGAATAAATCCCATTTTGCCAAGATGTCCCATCCCAGTCAAGAAAACAAGGGGACACGCACCAGGGAGTTTCTGTATAGATAGTCTCATTTGGAGTAAACAGGATGAGTTAAGGGGTACTCATCCATTACTCCATCTGTCTGTCTTCATGGGTTTAGGTAAAAGTCTAATTAAACTGTGGAAGTTGGAGCTGCTACAGCCCCAGTGTGAGCATGAAGAAGAGAACAGGGTAACAGAATTTAGAGACCTAACAGCATGAAACTGATCTGAACCAGGATTGTCTAGGGCCATGCTTCACTATATCATTCCAAAAGTTTTAATTAATTTTTAAATTATTTTAATTATTAGGTGCTCTGGTGCATGTCTGGAAATCAGAGGGCAACTTTCAGGCATCAGTTCTCACTTTGCCTTGTTGAAGAAGGATATCTCTTCCTGTTCCTGGTGTTCTGTGTATTCAGGCTAGCTGGCCCATGAGCTTCCAGGCTATTCGTCTCCATCACCCATTATCACTGTAAGAACATTGGATGCGTGCCACCCCACATCTGCCTTTTTACATGGGGTCCAAGATTAAACTCAGGTGGTCAGCTTGTAAGGCTGCCTTCACCTGCTGAGCCACCTCCCTGGCCAGATTTTTTTTTTTTTTTTAAACTTTTAGTGTGTGTGTGTGTGTGTGTGTGTGTGTGTGTTGTGATACAAGTCCAGAAGTCAGAAGTCAGAGGACAGCGTTGCAGAATCTGGTCTCTCCTTTCACCTTACATGGGTTCTGAAAATTGAATTCAGGCCACCGAGTGCCATTTCTCTTTTCCCCTCTCCCCTCCCCTCTCCCTCTCCCTCCCTCTCTCAATAAATATCCCGATTGTGTAGTTCTCCATTATTCATATTAAATGCCTCTTCATTGATAAGGGTGAGGAATTTGGGGATCTTGGGGTCAGGTGGTATCAACTTCTTCTTCTGGGTTCTCTCCACCTCCACCCCACCCCCTTACATTGTAACCATTGCTAGACCATAGACGTCATTCTGAATGTTATTCTCCATCTGCAATGCACTCTCACCTGTCTTCTGGCTTTGAATGCTTGGAAAGTAGTAGCCTGCTTTGGGAATGGGAGGTGGTGGCTCAGTCTCTAGGGGCAGACACTCAGGTTCACATTCTAGCTGCCACCATCTTCATCGTCATCTTGAATAAGTCACTTACATTCTCCAAACAGCTTTCTCATCTGTGTGATGAGCACAGAATTTTCACACAGGGTGACTATGAAAGCAAATCTACGTGGTCCATATGAGGCATCACTGAGACACGCATAGGAATCTCCAATGTTAAGCAGACCTTGATCATACAACACCCTAGCATGCTAGCCGGATACCACCATTCCTATCTTGGAGCTGATGAAACTTAAGTATAGGGAGAATGAAGTGGCTTGCTCAAGGTCGATCAGCACTAGAACTTCAACTTGGGTCACTAAGTTTTCATGTCAAGGTTTTTCCCAGGGTATTTTGATTGGCTGATGCTAAGATACAAAAGAAATTTCCAGAGCAGAAGTGCTTCTCTCCTTGTCTGCAATAAACAGACTCATTTCCATTCAGTTCATTCCTTCAATGGAAGAAGCCATTACTGCAGCATGTATGCAACATGGTTAATGTCATGTAATACCTTTAGAACTTAATCAGTAGCTCATTACGTTTATACGGATGACGATACGCTCAGTTCTTGGTCCTGCTGTCTGCTGCCTGGCATTCGCCTCTGCCTTGTGAATATGAAATGAAAGGCCCATCTTCATCATCTAACGCCTTCGTGCAAGACAGATCCGTGGGATCCACGGGAGGGGGCCTTTGTCACTCATGCCTGCGTTATCCATGGGAGGTGGCTGACCATTATCATCCACAAAGAGTGACTCACCTTTGTCTTCCATACGGGGTGGCTCATGTCCATTATCATAATTTGTGATCGAAACAGCCAAGAGACATTTTTATCTGTTTTTCTTTTCCCTCCACAAATCCTCCAGTTAATTTATTTCCCCATCTAACAGGTCAACATTCAAGTTTGCCTTCTGGATATTGGAGACTACGTGGCTCCCAACATTAAGTCACCAGGCTGTGGGGAACACCCCTTACTGGATCAGAATCTGGTCAAAGCTATTATTACCTTTGCCCAAAGACCTTAACATCAGAAAGTTACCAATAAAACACAGGCCATGCTTTCTTTAAGCTCTGTCTAACGATTCTCTTGTAACAACATGCTTCTTACTTGAACAGTGTGTGTCCTTAACAAATAAATCGGCCATTGCCTTGTTTGGAGAATCTATTGTCTCTCAGCCTTGGAGAGACATCAGATGGGGCCCTCTGGCTCTCTCCACAGGGGTGCGGCCCCACATCTTCTGCAGGTGTTACGAATTTGCTGGTCAGGTAATGAGGTCTAGGGTTGGTATTCTCAGAGAAAGGCAAGATTCTTCAGGAAAATACAAGTCGACTTTCGATCAGTAGAAAAATTAGTTACGTTCACCTTCTCAAGACAGTTTTTCTCTGTTTCAATTGTGATTGCCCAACCCTGTTGCTTTGGGGCCTGTGGTAAGAGAGCAAAATCATACTTGGGAGCTCATGGCAGAGCAAAGCCACTCTCCTCATGGCCAAGATGTGAAAAAAAGGAAAACAAAAATGTCAGGTTAAGAGTCCCACAGTCCCCTTCAAGGAGATGCCCCATGATCTGAAGCTCTCATGAGACTCAACCCTTTAAAGATTCTACACCTACCTCCCAATAGCTCTCCAAGGATTGATCCATTATGCCTTTCTGGTACATTTCAGATCCAGACTGTGGCAGAGAGCTTCCATGTAATGTCTTTTAAGTGAGTGCATCTGGTAGGTGAGAGTGAAGGCCGTTGTCAGATGCCAATCTCTTCCTTCCGGCTCATGTTAGTCCAGCTCTGGCTGTTGGGTTTGGGTGACACTACATGCGTTTAGTGCTGTAGAGTGTCCCACTTTTTCAGGACTATGATACCATCCCAGGGCTTTGTCCTCTCAGCTCACTATTGCCCTTGCTCTTGGTCCTTGATCCCTCAACCTTGTTTGAACGTTACGGGAGAGTTCAGTTGAATGCCAGCCTGGCATTGCCCACTCAACCATCTGATCACTAGAGCACAAAGGAAAATTGTGAGTGAGGCCCAGACATGCTACGAGCAGACTTGACTTAGGCCAACGTAATACTCAAAGTCTCCAAAAGAATAATTTGACTGGAATCAACACACAAGGCTAGCCAATAGGACAGCTGCTTCCTTGAAGAGCCTTGGTTTTTCCCTCATCTACAAACTGGCTATGTGACCTTGTGCAAGTCACTCCGTCTCTGGGATCTGCTGTGTCACTAAGTTGGACTAGTTTTCAATCTTCAGTCATGCCCAAAGTGCCCCAGAAAACACTCTCTCAAATATTCAGATAGAGGCCCAGAAGTCAGCGTTTTCCAAAGGTTCTGAGTAAGTTTCCTGGACCCAAAGTTGGTCTTGAAGCCAGTTCCTCCAACCACTAACCTTCAGTGTGGGTCTGGGGTTACAGAAGGTAATCAGGAAATGCTGGCTGCTAGCCAGCTCTGTCCAGAAATGTAGCCATTAAAAGCTGCCAGATGGCAGGTGGCAGGGAAGAAGCTGGAGGGAGGGCTGTATTTGCTGTGGGGCTCCAACAGCACCTGTTGGACTGAAGTGGACACAGGGAAAGCTCTGTGCTCACACACAGGCAGGGACCCTGAACTTCCCATGGCTTCCTTCCCATCTCAGGTCAGTTACTCTTCCTATGTCCCATGCAGCTTGTTTCACAGGAAAGTCACAAACTGCTAGTGTGTTGTGGCCCACATTCTCCTCCCTCCCACCGCCCCCAGGCTAGATTTTTCCCCCTTGGATATTTTCTTTATTTACATTTCAAATGGTTTTCCCTTTCCAGGTCTCCCCTTTGGAAACCCTTATCCCATCCCCCCTCCCCCTGCCTCTATGAGGGTACTCCCCCACCACCCACTCCCATCCTCCCGCCCTGGCAATCCCCTACACGGGGGTGGGGGGTGGGGTGGGGGGGGGCATTGAACACCCTCAGGCCTGAGGGCCTCTCCTCCCACTGATGTCTAACAAGGCCACCTTCTGCCATATATGTGGCCATGGCCCACATTCTTAATGTTTCATTAGGTTTGAACTTAAAATTGGGAGATTTCAGAATTCTCTCAGAAAAAACTAAAAATCAAGCTATTGTGGTGGTTTAACTGGCAAATATCCTTCCTGGGCTCCAGGATTTGCTGGTGGTACCATTTGCAGCACATATTTAGACATAGCCTTGCTGAAGGAAGTGTGTCACTGGAGGCAGGCTTGAGAGATTATGGAATTGCTACACTTCCAGTTAGCTGTCTCTGCTTTGCGCTTATGGTAAAATGTGAACTGTCAGCTTCCGGTCCTCTCTGCAGCTTGCAGCCATGCCTCCCTGCAAGTCAGACTCTCATCCCTCTGGAACTATAACCCAAAACAAACCCTTCCTTCTAAAAATTACCTTGGTCATGGTATTTTATTATACCAAAGAAAAGTTGAGAATACAACCATACTGTCTTAATTCCTCTTGGAGAAACAGCTCCCCTGTGAGAACATATATTTCTAGTCTCCACTACTTTGCTGCCCCGTCTTATTATCCACCTCAGGAAGCAATAATACAGTATTCCTACTCTAAGCCATGCCTGGGATATGCCAGGACAGACAGCTGGACATAGCCTGAGGACCAGAAAGTTGCCTCTGGGCCTCGGGCTTTCACTTAGGTAGAGACATAAAGAAATCAGTAGTGTTTTTATTGCAGTGTATACTACACTGTGTATATGGTTCTTCCTGAGGCTCCTTCATAAAGAATTCCTTCAGTCACTGAAAAAGACTATTGGCTAGTTGTCAGTAAAGATAAATATCACCTATAGTGACCCATTGTAAGTATTTCCTTAATGGAAATGAAAAGATAGGCCCCCAAAAATATTTGCATAAGAGGCTTGGAGTATAGTTCAGCAATAAAGCACATACATAGCATGCATAAAGCTCTGGATTTGAGTCTCATACCACCAAAACAAACAAATGCCCGACAACACTCAGACAAAATACAATGCAAATTCCTACCAAGAGAAGTATAGAAAACTAAATTATATTTATAAAATAGAATATTTATTCAGCTATTAAAAAGTTGTATGCACATGGTAAAAGTACATGCATGAGAGGGAGTGTGCAAGTACACATGTGTAGGTCATCATGAAAGAGAAGAAAGACAGGGAAGTAAGAGAATAATGTAATATATGTGTCAAAAAGCAGAGGTCAGCAAGACTATCTGGAGGGAGAAATAAACAATAATAATAAAAAAATAGCATGGTACCCATAAATGAAGATACTATGATGAAACCTATTACTTGTATGCTAGCATATAATTTTTAAAAGAAGTAATGAAAATTTAAAAAATAAAAATACAGACAGCATTTACAGAGTCAAAAAGCAAGATCCAAATATGTAGCTCCACATACATGACTTTCAAGATCTGAGAAAACCAGTACATGGTAACAGACATGAGACTGCCTCTTGTCAGTAAGGGATTCTGGACTGGAGCCAGAGAAGCAACACTTCCAGGAATAGTGCTGTAGTTTGTAGCTCTACTTGCCTGATGGTTAAAAGGATGTTTGTGTCAAACTCATTAATTTTGGTTGGTGGAGAAATGGCTCTGTGGTTAAGAGCACTGACTGCTCTTCCAGAAGACCCAGGTTCAATTTCCCAACTACATGGCACCTTGCCACCCCCTAACTTCCAGCTCCAGAGGATCTGATGCCCTCTTCTGGCCTCTGGGAGCACTGTACATGTGTGCACAAATATCCATGCCATACATATAAAATGTATGCTCACATGCATGCCATAATGGACAAAGGGAATGACACCCCGTGTTTGTTGGGAATAACAATGAAGAAGAGAGGGATGATGCATACTTCTGTAGAGACACCACACTTTCCTGTACGTTAGTGATGACACTGGGTGAACTGCTTAATCTCAGAATGGTGCTAGGATCAGTACATACTTTCCAGAACTGCAACTATTCAACACCTAGCAGGTTCTGGTGCAGTGTATTGTCCTTCAGAACCAACCGCGTCCTAAGCACAAGTGGCCACACACCATCAAAAAGGTAGACAGCGGGG
>NW_022196904.1:169152170-169159278 GCF_008632895.1 Mastomys coucha | reverse complement strand
GGGGGTTGTGGGGGGGGAAGAACTATGTGCAGCCCTTCGGAGGTTTTCAGGTCTTAAACTCTTGTGAGATCCTTGCTTCTGTACAATGATCCTGGAAAACCAAAAGCCTCTTCCTATTCTAATTATCTACAAATGAAAATATGGGAAAAAGCTGCTGAACACCAGGAATGCTTCAGGGAATGGTCCTCTTCTTGTCATCTATCCAAGGTACATTTCATACTGGGGCCTGGACCGTGGATGAAGCATGCAAGGAAAACACCAAGCTCCAAAACTCCAGGAGTTGGATTCTGGCCTTATGTCCAGGGGAACTCTTTGACCCAAACAGGCAGAGACCAAAGGCCTTCTCTCTACTTTTGAATGGGCAAGCCATTTTCTGTATCTGTAAACCAGAAGCAATGCCTGGCTTACTTACAAGTACTGAAGGGAGCAATTTTCTTGTGATACACATAGAATTAAATATGTGGTCGCTGAGATAGCACTGTGGGTTAGAATACGAACTACCTATCTGAGAAGAAGCTCTATATCTTTTGTTCAGTTGTGGTTGAAGATATTAGGAGTCTGGGATTATTAACTCCAAAGGCAAAATTTTATTTACAATAACAGAACTGTATATATATATATATATATTTTTATGCTCTCAAAATATAAAAGCCAAAATTACATATACTTTCACAGGTTTGTTGCTTTGTCTTTGTAATAAACAGCTCAGAAAAATATTTATTGATCAAGAGTTGCCATCTATTCAGCAGAGGTACCAGAAAGCCTCCACTCCTTTATCTCCCACACAGAATGGTTCTCCTATCTCCTCAGTTCTGTCACCTTCCAATGTGTGTGAATCTAGACTCCAACACCACTCCATGACTAGGGATCTTAAGACTATATATGCACACACACATACACACACACACACTAGACACATTAAAACTTATTAAATAATTTTATTATTTCCTCCTTCATATTGCTAATAGTAGCTCAGGTGTAAGCATGTTAGAAAATCTGAAGGAATAAAACATTTTGGTTTACATAAAGCATCTATAAAAATATCTATTTAGAAAACAAACATCTGATAATTACACTGCCCAACCAGCTTTAAGAGTGCTAAAAAACAAAACAAAGCAAAACGATATAACAAAATCCCTGCAAATCAAATGAGGAGGCAAGATAGTTTTGCTAAAGTTTTGTTCATTTTGGCATTTTAGGAAACTGACCTGTACTAATGAAATTTAAGTCAAAGTTATGGTCAGATAATATGAGTAAAAATATACAGCTACTTAAAGGCATTCTTCAAACAAAACCTGCTTTGTGCTTAGAACAGTTAACAGCACTCAAGATTATAAAACTTCCCAACTTTTCTAGTAACCGTTCTACAGTAGCAAGAGGTATCAAATGGAAATGTCAGTATACAAAGCACTTATTTAAGAAATATCAGCACAGTAAGATCCGTGGTTAATCATCTTCTGATTCTCTTAAAACCTCCAAAGCATAAAATGTTTGCTTGTTGCTCAGTAGCTTTAAGCCATAACCAGTAACTGAAAAAGCTCTTGTTTATCGAGTAGTAGAACCGTGTGAAGTGCTAGTTATCAGAACAGTGTGAAGTGCTAGAAGTTTGAATAGCCACTGCTCACCACATTCTATCACTGCAGCCTGATGACGAACCAACTCAGGGAGGTATCTCTACCAAGGAAAATGCAAAGCAGCCAGAAAAATACAAGGATGCCCTCATATGCCAGAGTGCGAAGGGCAGATGGAGTTTCTTGTATAAAAGACGTAATCTGTGGTTTAAAGTGCCTATGAACAAACATGGAGTACAGTGTGGACCTTTTCAGTACAAAGGCAAGAATGGTTCTGCTACTTCATGCAGTATTCAACATGGACAAGCAGGTCTCGATGCTCGGTGGCTGGGTATTGTACGCTGCACTTGGGACATTCCACTAGGCTTTCGTTGAGTGCAGCAGTGGGACTTTTGGGTGAGGTAGCTTTCACTCTGTTTTCAGGTTCTCTCTGGAGTGGGAATGGCTGCTCTGTAAAGGTAAACCCATGGAGCTGCTTCTGCAAAACAAACGTCAAATGAACACCATTTGAACATAGGACCGAGGGTGTGGCAGTGGGAACTGTGTCCTACACCCTGTGCGTGTGTGCCGCAGCCCTACAGTTTATATTGGATTTCTGCTCATTAATATTTTTGTTGTTATTGTTTTTTTTTTTTTGTTTTTTAAGACAAGAGTTTCTCTGTGGAGCCCTGGCTATCTTGAACACACTTTGTTTGTAGACCAGGCTGGCCTCCAACTCAGAGATCTGCCTATCTCTGCTGCCCAAGTGTTGGGATTAAAGGCATGTGCCACATCTGCTCAGCTGCCCATCAATATTTTAATGATAACAAAAGACGTACTCATAAATCACCTGGGTAATGTAATTACTCAGGGATGTAATGAGTTAGTGCTCATACACATAGGCTTTGCTAAGAGGCACAGAGTCGACTGTAAAGGAAAGACACCATTCCTTTCCCTTTTCTTAAATTCACTGCACAAAATAATGGGATTCATCATGACATTTTCAGAAACGTGAATCCATCTGCTAGCTTTGTAAAACAGAAGTAACTTAAGGAATAAAGACATCCAAACACCCCAGCAGCTGGGAGGCTGAAGTGGGAAGGTGGAGGGACCAGCCCAGCCCTGGGCAGCGAAAGCATAAATTAAAACAGAGCAGCAAAAAAACCCTATGCGGAACTGAGAGCAGCGAAGACTGTCAGCAGCTCAGACAGGCGAGCAGGACAGGACACAGCTTTGACACTTTGCTTTTTTAAAAAAGGATTTAAAATAGCCAGGAAACTCTAAAAATTTATATTTTATAGTACATTATGAAGATATTTATTTTATTAATATAAAAGTTTTAAGTTACTTAGCAATTATTTTTTTCCTCCCCTTAGGAACTAGGAGTTATATTTGTAATATTTCCCTATTTCCAAATATTCTGTAGTTCTAAGACAATATATGAATGTGCACTAATGGGACATCTGGGCACAGAGATACACACAGATTCATTAGAAATACAGAAAAAGAATGTCATGCTGCCCTCTTTTCTACCTTCTCCCCCCTCTGTAAACTACTGTTGGACACCTCTAGAATGGCAGCACCCACCCTGGGTAGGGGATGATCCCAGACACCAGTAAAGTTACCTCTGAGTAAGAGGACCATGACACCTCTCCTGAGTTCTGAACTGATGCTGTACAGTTAGGTGCCACATAGAAGGCAAATACTGATTGGAGATAAAGTTTGTTTTAAGCTACATTACTGGTTTGGGAACTGAGCTGACACATAAGTTGGGAGGTAGCAAAAGAAGAATGAAAAATAGGTTTTTCTTTTTTTTTTTCTTCCCACTGTGTGACCCACTTCAGTGCCAGCAGCCTATAGGCATGGAGGCTGGGCAATGGTTAGGAGCCACAGTTTGCTCTGGCATGGAACACTATGAGAGGCCCAGAGGAGCAAGCCTGCCATAAATCCAAATCCATGCATGAAGAGTAAGTTTTATAGTAGCCATTCAAAGCTTACCAAGGACTCCAACTGTGTTATTTGGCTTTTTGCTTTTCGGAGTTCCTTAAGAATCACATACAGTTGATGCTGCATATTCTGGCGGTCCAGTTTTTCATTTTCAAAGTCTAGAGTACATGCCTGCATCTGGAATATGTCAGGACAAGACAGTTAGAGCAGGTAGATCCTGCCCAGTTCTCTTCACTGAATGTTCACAGTCTTTTATCAGCACAAGAATACTTGCTGGGCCTTCTTATCAAGAACTCATCTGAGCGCAGTGAGATCATAAGTAAGTGAAGTCGATGGCTCAAACACTGGTTTATGAACTAGCAAAGCCAAGGCCCAAGGTATGATGAGCAGAAGGCAGCTTAAGAAGCTGTGGTTTGGGGTTACTCCTTCACAGTCTTGGAATTTTCGGTGGGTGTGGAAAAGAGGGGGAAAGGTGGCTATTCCCTGATTTGAAATATATTAAGAATTTCTATATACATTCTGAGAATGGATGGTGTCCGCTCTGCTTGAACTTACAACCTGTCAGAACAACTGCCACACCTCTAAGACACAGTTTGGCCTAAGGACAGTTACAGATACGTGAAGGGTGCAGAGTTGGTTTACAACTTTCAAATACTTCTCCATAAAACAGTATAAATACCAGGGGAAGTTGGTTTTTCCCAGCTGAATGAACTTTTGAGCACCCACAGGAAGTACCTGCTGTTCCAGCAGAGCTACCCTGGTCTGCTCCTCTTGGTGCTTCAACAGAGAATCGTAGAGAATTCGGACCTGGAGGACACAATGAGAGCCTGCATTATCTCACCTGCTCCTCCCCAGACAAAGAACCCACATCACTCATCCCACCTCCAACCAGGACAACACCTGCTGAGCATGACAGCTCATCCCAGCTCATTATTTGAGGCTTTCTACTTAAGCAGGATTAACAGCAGCATCCGGTCTGAGCTCCGGGAGCAGCCAGAGTGATGGGCACAGCTCTGTGTGACCATGCACCTGTTCCTGGAGGCTTTGGTGTCAGCAGCAGGTTAACAGAGAAGGATGTGCCTCATCTCATACACTTGTGACAGGGAAATTTTTATTTATTTCTATTTAACCTTTTCTAAATATCAGTACTCACACCTATCAATCAAAGTAAGCAGAGTGAAGACAAAGGAAGCAAATGTTAGGATTACTGACTCTTCCTCAGCTCTCAACTTCTGCAGGATATTAAAAATTCTATTATAGCAGCAATAACCGCCATTGGCATCTACTTAGTTTTCAAAGTGCTTTCACATCCCTCCTCAGTTGTCCCTTACAGAAGAAGCTATCATTCATTTGATAGTGAATGCTGTGTGAGTCAGAAAAGATAGGTACAGATTTCACTGTTCTTTCTATTCCTCCATGCTTGCCAAGCGAAAGTTATATTAATGACTTTCTGTCATAGTAGTATTCAATTCTAACACTTCCAAACCATGCTGTCTCAAATCTAAAAGAGAATCTGAAGGCGCTATGGACATTCATTTGAGCACAACACCAGCATACTCGGGTACAGCCCGGGAATGACTGGATCCCTCACTGCCTTTGGCTCAGCACAAGGTCTACTCTCCGCTGCCTCTGGCTCCGCACATGGTCTACTCTCCGCTCAAGCCTTAGTACTGTGATCTCCACTGATAGGGAATCCCCAAGTCATTGCAGAGTCCCACCATCAACCCTCTGGCCAATGCCATCACTTCTACAAGGCCTCCATGGGCCCTTTCTTTCTTTTCACATCATCCTGTTTTATCTTCCTGAGCTTATCCATCTATTTAGATACTTCATTCATGGTCTGCCTCCATGCTAAAATATGAATGCCCAAAGGAGGCAGGGACTGCTTCTGTTCCTTGCAGCTCCCAAATGCTCTGGGCTTCCCGACTCTTAGTTGAATTCCGAAGTACGGAGGACTCAGGCTGGCTAACCTGAGATAAGAGCTCCTCAGATCTCTTCCTCTCCTCTTCCAGTTTCCCCTTGTAGATACTGCTCTCTTCCCTGAGCTTTTGGATTTTCTCTGTCTTATGCTTGTCCTCTTCCAGGTGCTCTATGTCTGCCTTTCGCTGAGAACTCAACAGCTGATTTAAATCTTCAACTTCTTTTTGAGTTTCTTCATATTTCCTTCGAAATTCATCAAGTTCTAAACGCAACTGAGTTACAGTTTGTCGTTCAACTTCAAGATCTTTTTTGGCATTTTCCAAGAGATGATCATATTTTTGCTTCTCCTCTGTAACAAACAAATTGGAAATTAGCTCGGGCTACATGGTAAGTACCAGGCTAGCTTGGACTATGTAGCAAGACTTTATCTCAATCCATCAGCTACCCACCCCCAAAAGGCAACTGGTACCCAGGTCAGCTCTGGAGGGAATGAGAACTTTGAGAAAGGGGAAAGGTGTTCATAATTCCCATGATGGATGGATGGCTCTCTCACCTATGGCTTGTGACCTCTTTTAATCTCAAAACAAGGGGGAAGGAAATAGACTTGCCAAATGCTATTTCTTACTTCAAGCTTAAAAGACATGATGTTATTTTACTTTCTAACACATATCTATAAAAAAAAAAGTCTAAATTTGATGAATCACTCCTGTTGGAAATGTCAGGCTTATCCCAAAAGAATACTTTTATAGCTCAGTACCTTCTGATTCAGCCTTTTTCATCTGCTGTGAGAGGGAAGCAGTGACTGTCTCTGTTCTCTTTTCCAGCTCAAAGATCTTTGCTAAAAGCCCTTTAACGTAGGCCTCTCGCTGCTGGTCGTACACAAGCCACTGCTGGTTTTTCTCCAGAGCCTTATAGTGAATGAAAAATTAACAGCATAGTAAAAAGTCCAGAACTAAGAATAGTCTCTATAACATTAAAGGGAGGGGTCTCCATAACATTGTCTTTTCTAATATATATAGAAAATCTGATGTCCTATAAGTCACTTACAGGCAGCCACCGCATGCCACATCCCTTTAGAATACATGACAGTCAGTTTCCAGGGAATTAATTTTGCCTGTTAGCTAGAATGCCCCTGGGGCAGGCACAGAAATAAGCTGTTCAAAAATCTCACTTCTAGAAAGAGCTATGGTACTAACACTCACCATCCCTAACCAGTTGACTCTTAGAAACTTAACCAAATCAAAACAAAAGGAGTCTGTCAGCAGACCAGCCACTCCTAGAAGACACATGCCACTCCTCCTTGCTACCTTTCACCCAACTGTGCTAGGGAAGGTGGGCAGTTTTGCTACTGAAAATAAGGAATAAGAGGCAATAAGACTTCAAAAGGAGATCTGTGCCTCCTGGATTTCAGACAGTCGCTGGTATCCCCTAACTCAGACGTGTTCCAGATCAGTCTTTCCAATCATCAACACGGCCTCACAATTAGGCATAAAGGTACCCCAAGAAATGATTTGTAAATGGTTAAGATTGGGCATTGTCTCCTGGCCAACACAATGTTTCCAACTATCCTTGTTTAATGTTTTACATAATAGAGAGTAATTGAAGGGTTTCTCTCACTCTAAGAGCTGAAAGTGTTAGGTAGGGATTCCCCTCTGCCTGCCTCCAGCAAGAACCAGAGAATTAGCATAAGA
>NW_022196904.1:169140369-169151719 GCF_008632895.1 Mastomys coucha | reverse complement strand
AAAAGTCTGATGCCATTTCTAAGAAATACATTTAGATCTTATACTTCATGTGTCGTCTCTGCCGTCATCTCTTCGCCTACGCCTTGTCGACCTGACTAGGACCCCCGTTTCTCCCGCGGGTTGAGGGAGGCCCAGTTCGGCCGGCCCACAGCAGTGCTCTATCAGGCAGACAATGCCCCAAACTCCCAGCATTCTAGCTGGACCCTATCCCCAATCATCTGACCACAACACAGCCGGACATGCCACGCTCCAAACAATAAAAGGGGTGGTTTGCCCCCTCCTCTCTCTCGCTCTCTCTCTTACTCTCTCTCTTGCTCTTCCCTCTCTCCTGCCTTCTTCCTCTCTTTCCTGCTTTGTTCTCTTCTCTTGCTCCTCTCGCTTTCTTTCTCTCTCTGTCTCTCTCTCTCCTCCTTTTCTCCTCTCCTTCTCCTTCTCTCTACTTGACCAATCTATGTTTTCTTTCCTACAATAAAATATCTCATTTATATGATGCCTCCTTTTTAACTAACGCACTGTGCAGCCACAGGTCAGCACCAAGGGGGTGGGGGGAGAGATGCAGGACACAGCAACAGGTCCTGCCTTTTGGTACAACAAGCAAACATTGCTTTTCTCTCCAGTTCATTCGCATCTACCCTTTCCTCTCTAAAACTATCTGATCAGACTAGAACACTCTCAATGAACACTGATAGTGGGTTTACATTTATGGAGACGTTGTCACATGAGCTATTCCTTCAGGCTTTCTGTTCATCTATATACACAGGAGGCATGCACTCAACATACCCATCTGAACTACCAATAAAAAGTCTAAGCTTAACAAACAAACAAATGAAGTACTGTGGAAGGGTAATGTTCTTGCACGTTTGACCAGGGATGTGCTAAGTACTCTGTGGACAACATTTTCAAAACAGATCAAAATTCGAGCTGTGGTAGAAAAATGAAAAATGTGAGATCATTGATAAAACTGGATAAGGGAAGGTAGGTTAACTAAAAGTATTATGTCCGTGTTAAATTTACTAAGCTCATGCTTAAGGTATAGGAAATACATAAGTAGGTAGGGCTAAATAATTACAGATATATGCAGCTCCCTCTTGAATGGCTTAGGAAAAAAATACTTTGTATATTTGTGTAGATGAGAGGTAGAAGAAAAATATAAAAAAACGAGCTTCAAAATGTCATGAACGGTTAAATTTAGATAAAGAATATAAAAGGGATACATGTATCATTCTCATTCTTAGAACTAGTTTATTTATATCTTCTAAATTAAAAAAATTAAAAGTTACCTATCTCCTCTAAGTTGTTTGAAAATCTAATTTTGTAACATTAAGACCATTTCTTGGTCTTACTACCTTCCACTGGTTATCTGGTTGGTATAGTTTACACAAAAATGATAATAGCTCTGACATTTGGCAACATTTATTGTAGTCTCCCTCCCTTGTTCCCGTAAACGAAAGTATGCTGCTTGGCCCAAAAGTGAAAGAGTGCCCAGGCAGGCCCGGGACTGGGGCTGCCCACCTGTGGAGCGAAAAGCTGACTGCCGGAGATCAAAGACTGACAATTAGCTCGGTTCTGTCAGAACTCACACTTAAAGTTTCTGTTGTAAACAGACTGCTAGTCTCTCTTTGTCCAGTCTCATGTTTATGTTAAAAGTCTGATTGTTGTTGGTTTTGTTTTTTTGCCTTACTATATAAACACTCTGCACCCAAAGTAAAGATACACCTTGATACATCTATTTGGTGTGGTTTCTCTTTGCTTATTGTCCACAGGTCCCGTTCGTCTCTGGTCCAGGACAATCCACTACCGTGTAGGGTCCACTGACAGAAAACTACAATTTATGGCCTTATTCAGAGTTTCCTTCAGATAGACTACACTTCCCAGCTTCCTTTGCAGCCAAGCAAGACAACTCCAGAAGAAAAGGACTGTGGAAAGGAACTTAACATGCACATGATAGTCACTTCCTCCCCCTGAAAACAGCTGAGCCACCTTTTCCATGGGTATCCCATCTGCCTGCATGGTATGAGATATATGGATAACCATCCACAGGGGTGGGTCCATGCCCTCTCCAAAACACCACACAGTATAGCAAAATGATGGGACAAGGTAATCCATGAGACTTAACTTGGAGGTGCCCAATTAGGTCTGGGGTTCACAGAATCCCCATTATCATGGTGATCCCCATATCTGCAAAAGATTCCAAGAGTTTCCACTAGCTAAGATTGGCTGAGAACTCCTGGAATTTTCAGCTTGCCTACTGCCAAAAGCTCTAGGAACTTTTCACTGGCCCTGTGGCCTCTTTGAATCTAAAGTGGCAGGAGTAGAAGATGCACCCATCCACATGGGTAAGATCATCACACTCAAACACACACACAACCCTGTCTACCTTAGGGAGGACCCTAAGGTCAGATGCGCTTCTCTTTCTGCCTTTATGTATCTTAAGAAATCTAATAATTATTACCAGCTAATTATTTCAAAATGTCTGATAGACCTAAATGGTGGCTGAATACTTTGGAAAACATATTCATACATCCCTAGAGCTTATTTTACGTGAACAAATACTAATTCTTATGGATAAGCCTCCTGAGGCATTAACCCGGGAACTGAGATGGAGCCAGTTTCCAAGCTCTCACAAGGCAAACACGCCAGTATCTACTGAGGAGTGAATGAATGTCTCTTTCCTGCTCTCCAAGTTTCCCAAGGATAATTTTCCTCCTCCTCAAAGATCTGGGGAGATCTTCAAGAAACCAGAGAGCTGAGTAGCCTGGAGCTCTTCAGAAGGTAGGAATAATCCAAGTGTGCCCCCTTGGACCAACAGCAACAGCATTCAGGAAATGCAGAATCCCCCCCTGGACCTATTATGTTTATTTCAATTACCTCCAGATAAATACTTTGATAAAGGTACAAAACCATCTGGTATAGATATTCAAGATATTTAAATTGTTCTTTTGAAAATCAAATAGACTTCAAGAGACACTTGCTAGATTAAATAAAACAGAAAACTTAAGAGCAGACTTATCAGGTATCAGTGTAAACACACCATGTTTCTGTAATAAGAATAGCTACTTGGTGATCTAATAATTATATCAACAACTTTATACTTCATATATTTTAATCTGACACTTGAAAAGATACAGATAATCCTGTGACCTCGGTTTATTCAATTTCCAACAAAACTTACTTATCCACTTATAAGTTAGAAATAATAAAGCTTTCTGTTACATCTAAAGTAACCTCATGTCTAATTCTGGAGAACTACTGAGTATACACAGACCACGTTTGCATTCCAACTGTTCTTGGAGAAAGATTGGAAGATAATGTTAAGATTTCAAACCGCAGACCACCAGCAGAGGTGCCTATTTAACATATCAAAGTGGACCCAATATAATCCAGACTTTTTGGTTACCTACCTCTTTTTTCTTTTCTTTTTAAAAATTTATTTATTTGTTTGTTTGTTTATTACCTTTGGCCTCCTGGATGCTGCACCTGTTCCCCCCTCCCCTCTTCTCAAGTGGCTCAGAGTCAAGACCACTCTGCAGGCTCCTAGATGCCCCTGCCTCTGGCTATGCTTTCTCTTATCTACAATAAACTTTCTCCTCCACTAAACCTAGGAGCAGGCATGTCCCTTTCCCTTCCTTTCCTTTTTATTCTTTTTTTTTCCATTCAATATATATCAAACAGATAAACAAAAAGAAGCACAAATTAAATTGCACTATACCAAGCAAGGATTTGGGCATGTTAGATTTAGGTAAGGAAGAATGCTGCTAAGGTAGTTAGTTGGAAGCTGAGTTCCAGGGCTTTGCAATCTACAGATTCTCTACCCCATGGTCTTAAACACTCAGTTCTCCTGACTCTTCATTAGATTTTTTTTTTTTAAATCATAACACTAATGCTTCCAATTTCTATGAAATTAAAAAATATATGAATTAGTCCTTTTTTCCCATTGTTTAACAAAACAACAACAAAACTTACATCTTTCAGCTGCATTTCCTTTTCATGGATACTATTCATTGATGAGTTGAAGGAGTTTGCAGGCATGCTCTGTAAATAAGCCAACAGTAGTTGACATCATCAACTTAAAAATACAAATTTCATTATACTTAGTTCCATAAAAATACAAAATATTTCTCAAGAATCCCAAACACACCTCTACTACTGGTGAACCACCAAGCCAGGTAAGAATTACCAGGGGTAAACTACCACTAAAGTCCCTGGATAGTCTCCTAAACCAGTAGTTCTCAATCTGTGGGTTGCAACACCCTTGGCAATCCTCGAATCCAAACATATTTTCATTATGATCTATAACAGTAGGAACATTACAGTTATGATGTAGCAGTGAAATAATGTTATGGTTAGGCTCACCACATCCTGAGGACTGTATTAAAGAGTCCCAACATTAGGAAGGTTGAAAGCCACTGTCCTAAGCAATCTAGAAACCCCTGAGACTTCAGATCTAATTTTACTCTGAAATTTCCTAGATCCCCAATCCCCAGAATCTTCAGTGCCTACAAATAGCCCACTGAGTTTTCATCAAAGAGTCAAACAACTAGGCTATTTCAAATAAACGAACCAAACTGTTAAAGACATTTTATATTAGCATAGGCTGAGGATTCCCAAACTTACCAGAACCAAATGTTTTATATTGAATTGTATGGAGTTTGGAATATTTAGATAAATAATGAAATATATTTGGGATGGCACTAAACTCTAAATATGAAATTCATTTTTCCCCCTAAGACAGGGTTTCTCTATATAGCCCCAGCTGCCCTAGAACTTAAGTCTGTAGACCAGGCTGGCTTTGAACTGAAAGATCTGCCTGCCTCAGCCTCATAAGTACTGGGATTAAAGCATGCAACGCCACCGCCTGGCCATGTTTCACATATACACATAGCCTGTACACAAACTGTTTAATCTGCCTGGTTTCTTGCTGTGATAGGTATGTGAGGTCAGGTGTGAATTTTTCCACTTGTTAACATTCACAAAGTTTCAGATTTGGGAGATTATAACAATATTAAATAATAACACTATTTGCATAGTTTTCACAGAATTCAAAACATAATTCCATAATAGCTTTCCTTTCTTCATTCTCCCATAAAGGATGCCAGGTGGCTATAATCACAGGTTAGCCAGTAAACTGAAAAGCCTACTTTTCAGGGCTTGGGTGTTCTTGGTGTTTTCCCTAAGTATCTGTAAGGAAAGACTTGTATGGACACTGGAGTTGTTTGGGAAGGCTATAGAACCTATGGGGATAGAGTCTTGCTGGGGTTAGGCCTTGAAGCTTTATAGGCAGGGCTCCACTTGTTCTCCCTTTGGTTCCTTAGTGCCAAAGCAATGTAAGCATCTGGCCTCTTGTTCCTGCTGCCAGGCCCCCTTCCCAGCCAAGATGGAATGGTCTCCTCAGACTAGGAACCAGAACAAACCCTTCCTCCCTTAACCCGCTTTCATCAGAGTATTTTAACACAGCAACAGGAAATGTAACCAATGCAGCATCACACCAAGAAATCACAACTGAACTTATTTTTCTGAGTAGTATTACTAATTGTTAGTAATACTCAAATGTCAAAATAACCAGAGGTTTGATCATTAACTAAGCACTTAGTATATCCACTTTCTGCAAGGCAACTTGCCATCATTATCATATGTGCTCTTGGCCCAGTTTTATTGATATAAAGTCAAGGAGACTGACAAACTCCAGCACTGTCTCTCAGGCCAGAGAAGCAAGGGGTTTGTCTGCTCAGAGTTACATGCTATCGCACAGCAGAACCAAGATTTAAACCCAGTTGATTTTTACACAGATTCTTGTTCTTTCTGAGACATTGCTCCTCTCAGACAAGAGGGAAAGAAAAATACATGCAGTTATAAAAAATACACTGGGATAACTGTTTATCTCAAATATGAAAACTAACCAAAAACTTCAACTTAACGTTTATGTAATGCAAACTATTGAAGTAAAATCTCAGCAAAATCTTGAATACTGTAGCTATACCATGGATGGTCTTCTGACTATTCGTCTCGGAGGAACACTGTTGGGGAGTGCAGGGAACCAAATTAATTATTTTTATTTGTGGAAGAGGGACTCAACTAAAAACAAAAAACAAAAAGGTAAGTGATCTGCAGGAGCACTAAGGTGTTGCATCACTTTACAAACCTTAAAAATCTCATTCCTCATAGGAATTATAAATTGTACCAGATGGGGAAAAACTTTAGTTTAAAGAAAGCTTAGTACCTGTGACAGGTGGAGCGTACTGGCTTTGCTTTCAAGTTCGGAAAGTCTTTTCGTTGTGGCAGACAACTGCTTTTTCAGGACATCCGTCTCTTTGGATAAGGACTCCAACAACTGCTGCTTCTTCTCACATTCCTTTGTTTTCTCTTCCAGCTGCTCGAGCAATGAAGAAGAGCTATATCTTGACTGTAAGTGGTCTTTGAGTCTCTGTATTTCTTTGTCCTTCTCCAGGAGGTAATAAACATTCTTTTCTCTCTCGGCTTCAAGAACTTGAATTTTCTAGATAGGAACTAAGAAGAACCTTAGAACTAAGCCAGGTCAAATATCCACTAAACAGTATATTGCACCAAACATTGAAGAAGTATTTACTACAAATCAACTTTGATTTTACAAGATCAGGACTGAAAATACAAGATGAAGCTCCAGCTCAGTTCTCTGCTCAGACAGCTCACAGGCACACAAACCCTTTCATTAACGTCATCTATGCTGTAGTTAACATGTATACACACCAAATAGGCAGACAGAGAGAGAAAAAAACATCTGTATCAAGGGTGGTAGGAGGAGGCTAAAGCAATGCTTGTCACATGGCTGTGGCACAACAGGAAAGAGTCAAGAGAAAGATGATAAAAAAAAACTGTCGGTAGGAAAAGGCTAACAGGGCAGCCAAAGGAAAGATAAAATGGGTTCTAAACAGTTACAAGGAAACCCTAACACTATTTAACACTTTGAAGTGGATAAACAATTTGGAGATTTTAAGGGTATAAATTTGATTGTTTTGTTTTTGTTTTTTATATAGTTAGTGAACTAGCAAAAAAACAAAAATCAAATCATGTAATATTTGAGTAAATATTTTCTCCTCAACTATATTTTTAAAAGGGGAGGGGGTCCTTTGGCATCCCCAAAATCATGGAAACAGAACGCTTCCAAGTTGTAGAGCCAATAAATATTATAATACATACAGTAAGCCAGTATGTTCTACAATCATAAACAGAGCAGGCTATTGTTTGAATATGATCCCTCTGTGCAACAACGTTAGAGGTGATGGAGTCATGAGGGCACAGAGCTCGAGTGGATTCCTGTGGTTGTCATGGGTCACTTGTCAGTTAAAATGAATTCAGCCCTGGTCCTCCATATAACTCACAGGCTGGTCTGCCTTATTCTATGTGATAACACAGCTTGAAGATCCTTATCAGATGCACTGTGCTTTTGGACTTAGCACCTAAATATTTTTCTTTCTCCCTCTGTACTCAAATTACCCAGTCTATAGCACTGTGTGGTAACAATAAAAAAGACTCATATAACAAATTTTTATCAATAATATTAATATAATTAAGATAAATGGGCTAGAGAGATGGCTCAGCGGCTAAGAGCACAAAGCTGTTCTTCCAGAGGACATAAATTCAATTCTCAGCCCACACACAGCAGCTCATAACTGTAATGGTAGTTCTAGGAGATCCAACACTCTCACATGGGCATACATGCAGGCAAAACACCAATGCACATAAAATAAAAAAATAAGTAAATAAATAAATAATTTTTTAAAAGATAAATTATCAAAAAGTTACATGATGCATGCCAAATTAGTTTACTGGTTTGTTTTCAATATTTGAAAAAACTCAATAAATGTTACAACAAACACATAATCATAGTACTTTAAGGTGGATGAAGGGGAATCAGAAATTTAGGGTCATCTTCAGCTTTATAAGCTCAAGTTCACAAGACCAACCTATACTACATGAGACCCTACCTGAAAGAGCAAAATAAAACAATAACAACAAAAAATGTGAGGGTCTGGGATTGGAGAGTTGGTTCAGTAGTTAAGAGCACTTGTTGCTTTTGCAAAGGAACCATATTTAATTTCCAGCACCCACATGGTTGTTAATAATCACCCAAACTCCAGTTCCAGGGGACCTTATGGCTTCTCCTGACCTCTGTAGGCACCAGGCATGCATATGATCCACAAAATACATGCTGGCAAAACATTCATACACATAAAACAAATCTTTTAAAAGTGAGGGGAAAAACAGATCATAGCACATTATATTATATTATATTATATTTAAAACTATTAATCATGATGTCTTTATTTTCAAAACAACTTAAGGTCTGATAACCTGAAAACACATACTCAGTTGCATTTTAAAGGAGAAAATTAGCAATAACTAAGGTATATCTAAAGGTTAGTCAAATCAGGGCAGGAATTTAAGATTCCAAACTCAAGGTCAGCTTTCTAGACCTAAAAAAACAAGTTAAGCCAGGGCAAGGGGAAGAATAGAAGCGTAGCATCGGAAAGCCACACACACTGCTGTCTAGAATGTGTACACCTCACAGGACTCAAGGACCACTTACCTCCAAAAGTCTGCTTCTGTCTTTATCTGCCACTTTTCCTTTCCCACTGGTGATTTCATCCAGGGATGTTTTAAAGGCCGAAATTTCTCCCTTAAATTTCTCTAATGCAGTGTCTGACTTGGAGCTGCTAGGCCTTGATCCCCATTTGCTTTTAATTAAATCTTTGGGACTTCTTGAAGTCATCTTTGAAATGATCTGTGAAAAATACAAAAGTAATTTTTAAAAACTTAACTGCATTTGAAGTCTAAGTTTTCCTATCTCAGGCTTGCCAGAGGCCTTATAATGTACTTTGCTCTAAATAGAAGTGATGTATCCAAATCAGTGGGGTCCAGAAAGAAAATTGAGGAAGATTTTTTTTTAGGGTATAATGAATCTAAAACTCTCAGGTGGTGGATATAAGGGAATTATCCACCTTCTAAAAATATGATAATGTGCATACTTATATTTGTCATTATTTGAGAACAGATCTCTCAATGGAGCCCAGGCTAGTCTGGAACTCACTATGTAACCAGGATGGAACTGAACTTACAATCCTCCTGCTTCAGCCTCCCAAGTAATGAGATTATAGGCATCTGTAAATTAACAGAAAGTTTTTGTTTATAATCAGTGGAAGGGTCCCCAGGCGTTACACTTTCAAGGTGCTATCATACTCTAAAAACTCTAATTTTGAGTGGATAGTCATGAATTCAACATGTAGCTGTTTTAGTAGGTAAGTCTAGTTGAACTCTGTCTTAATAGATTTAGAGAGGATGGCAGGAAGAAGTGAGAAAACCCATCAGGAAACATTTATAGAAAAAGAGGTATAATTCTCAGAGATTTGGGGGTGAAAGAAATGAAGGGGCAAATGAAGTAAGGCCAAGTTTCACATCTGCTAATAGTACTAGATGAGAATTTAGAAGCAAATGTAGAATAGAAACTCTAGGCAGACAGATGTGTAGTAAAATATACTGTATATATAAATAATGTATAACATAGCTCTCCATTAGGAAGACTAAAAAACAAACATTTTCTACCTCATATGCCCTGAGATAAAAATGACAGCAGTGTGCTTATGGCATCAAAAGGAAGATGAGACCTTTGCTTCAGTCAACTATTACTACAGAGCTGTGGTGGTGCGTGCTAATAATCCTAGCACCCAGGAAGTACAGGCAGGATGGCTAGGAGCTCCCGCCATGCCAACCTCATTTGCATAGTGACAGAGGGCAGCCTAGGGCTTCACAAAACTGTTTAAACAAACAACAAAAAATTTACTACAAAGTCTTTTTACCAGGTAACCTAATCGGGATTGGATACAAGCTGGCTAAAACAATGGGAGACAGAGGAGACAACATAGTCTCTGATGCTAGGAAGCCTCCAGTACAGTGTGGCAGGCAACAACAATACAACAAAAGAAAAAGATTCACATACTCTCAAACTGTAACTGTAATGATTATTCCTAAGAGGAATAATCATAGTCCTAGAAGCTACCGATCTAAGGAGATCTACTTAGGGTGGTGAGTGTGAGGTTGTCCTGTATAAAATCAGCCTGAAAACAACAGAACTGTATAGACAAACTTGAACGAAATCTATATTAATGCATTCAACCTGGATTTTTGCCCATTATCTTGACAAATACCAAATAAAACAGCTAGTACAATGTGCTGAGGCAAATGCACAGTTAATGTGTCTTAGGAACCTGCTACCACAAAAGTTTCTCCCTGTGCTTCTGCTGATGTCACAAGGAGTACTTAACTCAGTCCGAAAGTACCCTCAGGACATTTGCATCCTAACATTTGGAGAAGATTCCTAAAAACTAGTGTTCCTGACTCTGGTCTAGACTGACCCAGCACACGCTCTTCCTCAGCTCCAACCCTGCTCCTACCCGTCCTTCCTTTCCCAGTATTTTCTATTCCATTCGACCATAAAGCTCTTCTACTCAAGAACCTCTCTGCCCAGTCCTAGTGGCATCTCTTCCAGGAAGCGCTCTCTTAAGTTTAATATGGGACACAGAACTCACCACACACACACAAGGTAGTAGTCAGTACTATCTGCTCCCAATATTTTTTTTTCAATCAACAACTGTCCAAAGGAACTGTATTTTGTTTTTTTGGTTTTTTGGGGGGAGGGGCGGCATACAAGAGCTTAAAGGCAGCTGGTTGGAAATCTCTGACTGGGCTGAAGGGACCTAAGTCATTCTGGTCAGAAGGAGACCAAAGAAGCATTTCCGTTTATTAAATCACACAAACCTACGAGGGGCCAGGAAAGAGGCAGGAAAGTTAAAACCGCAAAGAGAAGCGCTTGCTCAGAGCAAAGGCTGAACGCACGAGAGACCTGAGAGACCTGGGTCAGGTCGCTGGCCTCTCGGGAACCTCTGTTCAGAAAGTGATACTACCGCCAAGGTAACAGGAATCGAAAGGGTGAGCGGCCGGACGTCGACCGGCAGGCACTCAGCGTGGCGTCTCTCAGGAGACCAGCGTGCATTCCAGCGAGTCCAGCGAGTCCAGCGAGCGGAGACCGAGTCACCAAAGCTCCTCCCGTAAGATCCAGTCTTGCCCAGGGGCTGCGAGCCCCGGCTGTCCTCCCCACCCTCGCCGACCAAGGCCGGGACCACTCACTACCTGAGACAAACACAGCACTCGCGAAGCTGCGTCAGACCCCGACAAACTCCAGCCTGGACGCCGCTTCCGGGAGTTTGAATCCCGCGGCTGCAGGGCGGGACACGTCACTGCCGGCCTGGCGAAGGGCGGGGCCTGCAATCTGAGTGAAGGCGGGAGAGGGCGGGGCCTGCAATCTGAGTGAAGGCGGGAG
>NW_022196904.1:169137279-169139871 GCF_008632895.1 Mastomys coucha | reverse complement strand
CAATCTGAG
Organism: Mastomys coucha; assembly: GCF_008632895.1. Lineage (NCBI taxonomy): Eukaryota > Metazoa > Chordata > Mammalia > Rodentia > Muridae > Mastomys > Mastomys coucha. Next base: position 169,139,862 of record NW_022196904.1, on the reverse strand, counting down.
TGAAGGCAGGAGAGGGCGGGGCCTGCAGTCAGAGAAGGCGGAGAGGGCGGGGCCTGCAACCTGAGAAAAGGCGAGAGAGGGCGGGGCCTGCAATCTGAGTGATGGAGGGGAGAGGGAGGGCCCAGGAGCCTGAGGGCAGGGCAGAGGCGGAGTCTAGAACCGAGGAGGGGCGGGGCAAGGTCTGGAACCGAATGGCAGGCCGGGCGAAGACGGGCTCTGGAATCAGAGGGAGGCATGGTAGGGGCAGGGTGGGAAAGGTAAGGGTGAGCAAGGCATGGAGGCTGACGGGAGCTACAGTCCGTTCTGGCCGGGTCAGAGAAGGACCTTGTGAGGAGAGAGGGTGTCTGTAGAATCCTAATCTGAAATGAGGCGAATGTGATGGTGTGGGTGGGGATGTGCGGGCGTGTGGGCGTGGTAGGGGTGGAGCCCAGGACAGATTCGGACGACCGGTTCAATCTGGGCCTGCTTGCTCTTCTCTATGGATTCGGACCCTGCAGTTCTCTATAGGACAAGCTCTACGACGCTCGCCTGGGACTGACTGGTCTGCGTTCTTTGGCAACCAATTTCTCTCTGTGAGATGGAGCCCCTCTATCTCCTTGAGTACTGAATTCCGCGGGGAAGCACAGCCTCCTAGTCTTTCGGGTGGGCCACTCTTTTACCCTGTCCAACTCAGGGGCGGAGCAATGAGGAACGAAGCTGTGGGGAACTGATAAACTCCCAGTTTGAAAACTGAGATTGTGAGCCCCAGCAGCGACTCCAGATTGCTGCCCCTACAGGCAGATGTGTCTTCATCGGTCACATCAGGGTCTCGATTAGCGCTTCGAGAACTTTATTGTTTGCTTAGGGCGAGTGTTTCTTAGACCTAGCCTAAGCATACCAGAAATTTACAACCAAAAAACTCAGCAGCCAAGCATCCTAGGATGGCTGTGTATGTAGAACAAGGGTTACATTCCTGAGTGCCTCTTATTAGATGTGTGGCCTTGAGAACATTTCACTTCCTTGAGCCTCAGTTTGCTGATCTATACAAGGATGCAGATAACCATCTCATAGTGTGGCTGCAAGGGTTAGAGCTTAACAACTGTAGTCAGGCACTGTTAAATGAAACACAACAAATCCATTTGTTACTGAATCTAGTGGATGCGAAACCATGTAAGGAATTTCAGATTTTTTTTTTTAAAGCAGGAAGATGGCAATCCAAGAAACTGGAATTCTCGAATTACACGTCCCGTCCCCCCCCCCCCCCCCCCCCCAACACACACACCCCTGCCGGAAGTATGAACGGAGAAGCAGATCGAGAAAAGAACAGACTTATTAACCACAAGGTGGCACACCAGAAGGCGGCAAGCAGGCTTTTGCCTTTCAGTGTCCATCTTGCCTTTTTGCCCTGGTTTTCAAGGGAAGATTTGTGGGCCCCAAACAGGTGGAGCATTCGGTGACCCAGTGTTCCAAAGAGCAGCCTGTTCGGGTGTGCTGGCTATGCACATCTTACCTTCTTTACGTAGAGCCGTGAGGTGTTCAGTTCAACACTTCTGTATTGATTAAAATTAAAATGTCTAGTTATTGCTGTGGTCAGTTTTTCTGGCAAGTAACCACTCGAGCAAATTGACCTCTCATAATCTGAGGCAAGGGAGGAAGGGGAGGGACTGTGTTTCCAGCTAACTTCAATGAGCAGGCGATCGGCAAACGGTGAATTTCTGTGAGCAGCTAATTCTGGAGAGTGCAGTATGGAATGAGCAGAAATGGGGGAGGGAGTTGTGTATGTTCTTATTCTCAGGCAACAGTTTTGGTTTTCTTCTTATTTGTGTGTTAAAGTATCATATGGGAGGGATTAGGGGTGGGAGAAAGTTTGTCAAAATGAAGTCGGGATGTGAATATTCACTATCCAGACTCTACATAAGAAGCAAAATTGGAATCAAGTAGGGGGATCTTGGATGCACTGGGGGGGGGGGCTAGGGGGAGGTGCTTTAAATAGTAGAGAATAGAGGAAGAATAGGGAAGGGATGGTGGGCATACCCTGTGGACTGACACCAGGTACTGGGTCTGTGGGACCAGACACTACAGTTCTACATCTGCCCTCCAGGACCTTGGTTGGTTCTTTTGGAAGCTGCAATGAATAAAGACTACTAAGGGAGAGGAACAGCCGGGAAGGCTTGGTTTATTTTGTAAAAGCTGATGTTGGATCTAGACATCAGTGTTTGTGTTGGCCACCTTTCCATTCAGCGGTAATAAGGAGGCAACAACGAGTTCTTCTCCAAGCAGTTTAATCAGGAACCTTGTAATCTTGCTTCTTACATCTTACTTACTTCTATCTTACTTCTTCTATTTTACTACTTACATCTTTACATCTTACTACTTACATCTCACTACTTCTATCTTACTACTTCTATCTTGCTACTTTTTTCTTACTTACTCTTATTTCCTACTTATTCCTATTCTTACATACATCTTACTTCTATTCCTACATCTTACTTCTATCCTTACATCTTACTTCTATCCTTACGTACTTACTCCTAATTATCTCCAGCCCCCAGCCCTTGTGGGTTAAATATTTTCCCTGGTCCCAATCAGCATCAGCTACGTGGC
>NW_022196904.1:169130181-169137058 GCF_008632895.1 Mastomys coucha | reverse complement strand
ATATATATGGTGGCAGCTGCGGCTCCCCACATGTTTGTTATTTATAGACAGGCCTAAAGCTTCAAGCTGCTGGCTGTTTCCATTAGCATCTCAAAGATCTCCTTGCCCGGGTGATACTGACAGTTCACTCAGGGATATTCTAGGGTAAGGATTCAAGACTCATCTTTATTCATGTAAGGAGAAAGACAGGACAGGCAGTGGAGTAAGTCTTTGTCCTAGCAGGAGAGCTCATTTTCTTGAGAGAGTGTCAATGGTTTTAGACTTACTAATTGGAAACCAGGAGGCTGATGTGATCTGAAGGGTTATAGCTTCCAAGGGGCATTTCATGAGGCCACAGGACCCCGCCTGCTAATAGACCTGCATGTCTAACAGAACCTTCTGCCATGACAGAAAACTTCCCGTACTCTGTCCAATATGGCAGCGCTCGCCACATCTGGCTGATGGCTGCTTGAACTGTGGCTGCTGTGAGTCAGAAGCTGAGCTTTAAATAGAACTTAATTTTGCTTTAGGATGGACAACTAATTCTGTTATTAGAAAAAATGTAAGTATATTTGAAAAACTTGGGTGTAGGAGCTACTGAGAAGGTTCAGTGAGTAAAGGCTCAGGCCACCAAGCCTGACTACCTGAATTTCATTCTCAGGATCTGCATAGTAGAAAAGAGTACTAACTCCATAAGTCGTCCCTTAAAACACACACACACACACATATAGACACACATACACACACACAAACACACACACACACACACACACTGAATAAATGTGATTTAAAAGGCATACACATATCTTTTGGGTCGTAAGTACTATAACATCTAAATATAGATCAAATACTTCTGATGAAGACTTTGTGTTCAAGTTGAGATCTGACATACATAGCAGATTTTAAAGACTTAGTATAAAAGGATAATGAAAAGGATTATACTAATATGTTTATATTCTTACATATTAAAAACCATAATATTCTGGATTGACTAGCTAAAATAAAACATGGAAATCAGTCTTACCTGGTATGCTTATTTTTTAGTGTGACTACAAGGAAATCCAAAATGGTGAATGTAACTCATGTTACATTCCTACAGAACAGCACTAGTATGCATATAATAAAGGATCTTTATTGCAGTGTGTCTTTTTTGCCACCCCGTAGGTTTATTTTTACAATATTGGTTGGGGTATAGCTCAGTGATAAAGTACCTACCTATGCATGAGGCCTTGGGTTTGGTCCCTAGTAGAAAAAGATAGAAGTGGGGTAGGCGAAAGAGAGATTCTTTTTGGATTGTGTGTGCCCATGCGTGTGTGTGTGTGTGTGTGTGTGTGTGTGTGTGCACGAGAGTGTGTACACACATAGCTGTATGTGTACTGACGAACACAGAGGTCAACTTCGGGTGCTTTTCCATCCACTTTGTCTTTTCTGGGGATTTGAACTTAGACTAGGCTGGCTGGCCAGTGAGGCCCACAGATCTTCCTGCTCTGTCTTCCCAGAGTGCATTGAGATTGCCAGTGCATGTCACCATGCCTAGTTCATTTATATAGGTTCCGGGGATCAAACTCAGATCCTTATACATGCAGAGCAAGCACTTTACAGATTGAGCCATCTCCCAAGGTTTCGATTAATCCTTTCTCAGAGAAGGCCGTGTTCACGCCTATCAGATACTTAGCTTCCCCAAGTATCCTGAATAGTGACAACAGAGCCAAATGTCCTGAGAAACTTTATCTCCCCCTGACTTCTGTGTAGACTCAGGTACTGCCAAGCACATCTTTAAAGAAATAAAAAAAAAAAAAAATTTAAATACTGTTTTACAGTTGGTCCACCTTTTTCATAGATTTCATATTCATAGACTCAACCATTTATAGAATAAACGATATTTAAACAAAGAAAAAATTTGTATTGAATATATACAGGCTTTCTTCATTGCCAGGCTTCCCTAAACAATATAGCACAAAAACTACCCACACAGTATTATCATCATTGTAGGCATTATAAGCAATTAGGAGGTGACTTACAAGAGGATGTATAGAATTTACATGCAAATGATGTTTTATTTCATTTAAGTATGAAGTGCTCAGTCATTGAGCATGTGTGGATATATCTGTGGTGGCATGTAGAGCTAATCTCTCATGTATACTGAAGGACAACTGCATGAAGCTACTTAAAAATAATATTCACCTTACAAAGCCCTATAATTAAGCTAGTAAAGAATAGTGTTTTCACCCAAAAGTGAATTTTAGTTGTTAACTGAAATCATTTCTGTATAAATACATCATCAAACAGTCTTAAAATAGACCATGCATAGATGTCATGCTGTAGGTAACACACTCCCAAGAAGTTGAGAAACTGGAATTGAAATCAGATATTGTAAATCTGTCTTCACTTTCTCAGGCTAAATTCTCTTTAATGTCCCTACTATTTTGTTCCTCATATCTGTAATTTTCCCCAAAATTTTCTTCCAGTTCCTCTGAACATTTTGCTCTCTGTGTCTCGTCTCCCCAGTGCTCCAGAGCAGGCCTAAGGCTACTCACAGAGATTAATGCAGAATTTTCTTAAGTGATAGATGTTGGGAATGATGAGACACATGTGCGGTCCCAGCTGAGGAGTAGATGGGCAGAGAGTTTTGCTCAAAACATAATCAGTGTGAATTTGGGTCAAACATTCAATTTTTTTGAAATAAAAATTTTGTGTGTATGCACACATGTGTGATATAGGCATATGTGTATATTGGAGGCCAGAGGTTGAATTTGGGAGTCTTCTTCTATCACTCTCTACCCTATATTTGAGACAGGATCTCTCTGAAGCAAGAGCTATTTGTGCTGGACTGGGTGGCCAGTGGATCCCAGGTATCTGCTTGTCTCTTCCCCAATATGGGTAACAACAGTGGTGGGTAACAGTAGTGATTGCCACCTCTATTAATCAGGGTTCTCTAAAGGAACAGGAATGCAAAGATGGATATGTATACTCACCAGTCCACGAGACTCCATGTCTCAACTGTCCCAAGCTGGCTCTGGAGTCCTAGGGAACTCCTAGAGAGCTGTTGATCTTCAGTCATTTTGGAACTCAGAAGAAATAGGTTCTCATTCTAATGATCATTATTGCCTGCTTGTACTAGGAAGCAAGTGGAAGCAAGTGAGCATCGGGCACAAAGATCTTGTGAGCTAAGGGACTCCAGGTATCTTGGGATTTCTATTGTGAAAAGACACCATGACCTTGGCAACTCTTGTAAAGGAAAGCATTTCATTGGGGCTGGCTTACAGTTCAGAGGTTTAGTCCATTATTATCATGGCAGGAAGCATGGCAGCATGCAGGCATGCTTGGTGCTGCAAAGGAAACTGAGAGGTCTACATCCTGATCATCAGGCAACAGGAAGAAAGGGAGATACTGGGCCTTGCATGAGCATCTGAAACTCAAAGCCCATCCCTAGAGACATACTTCTAGCAAGGTCCACACCCACTCCAATAAAGCCACACTTCCTAATAACACCACTCCCTATGAGCCTATGGGGGTCATTTTCATTCAAAACACCACACCAGGGGGAACAAAAGTGCCGTAATAAATTTCTGTGATGTCACAACAAATCACTGCAAACTGAGTGGCTCAAAAGAACAGAAACCCATCCTCTCATGGTACTGGAGGCTGGAGGTCTAGAACCAAGGTCAAGGTTGTTTATTCTGCCAGCTCCCCTTTCTCTCCGACTTTCCCTGGGTTTAGTGATTTCTGACAACGCTTCCAGTCTTTGACTTGGAGATATGTCATTACAACTGTTCCTCTCTTCATATAGCATTCTTGCACATGGTCTATGTGCAGATGTCCTTATAAAGACACTAATCATATTGGACTTAGGTACCATTTAATTCAGTAGGACCTCATCTTGACACGGTTTCAACTGAAAAGACCCCGTTTACAAAAAAGGTGACGTTGATAGGTTTCATGTTGACATAAATTTGGGGAACATTCCTCACCTAGTGTGGAATACCTTAGAGATAGCAGGGGTCTTGTAGTGCTTGTATTCTAGGGTGTGTGGGTGAAGACAAAGCACACTGTGCTATATTCCCAGAGAGGGCCAAAGGCAAGTCCTAGATTTGCACCTCAGCTCTGCTCTTTATGAGCTGTAAATTCAGCCAGTTATTTAACACTGTTGCACCTTGGTTTTCTCACCTATACAGTGAGAAGAGAGCCTATCTATAGGTTTGCTTTTACGATTAAAATAATTGCTGCATTGAAGCAGTTGCAGCAAGAACAGCTTACAGAGGAGGCTGCCCCCAAGTCAGAGGTGACAGGAAGAGAGGTGTCAGAGTTGACGGTGAGGATGCCACATCTAATGGGGTCCTCCGTGGTCTCCAAAGCACGTGTCTATTATATTCATATCCTGCCAGTGAGTTGTCCCTGTTTGTGACAGTTTGAGTAGCAGCTTGACTGAACAGGGGAGCAGTGAGGCATGATGTGAGGTGTGTGTGTGAGGTGAGGTTTCTAGAGACAGTCAGATCCGCAAGCCTCTGATTTAATCAATGGTGGAATCCTTTAAATGAATTTGTAGTATGATGATGTTACTGAGAGGTGGTGAAATGTAGGAAGCAGCCCGGTTGGCAGAAGAACATCTTGTATTTCATCCTGGGTCCGTAAGGTTGGAGAATTTTAGAATTAAGAAAAAAGGAGCATTTAGTAGAAATGTATTGGTGAGAATGTATAATGTATAACGTTTACCTAAAAGGGCATGGAAAACCTCTGTAACGAGCCAAGAATGTAGACTAGCCAGCTTCAGGAACCTGCTGGCCACAAAGGCCCCCCTAGTTAGCTCCAAGAACAAAAAGCAGGATATGAGCCATTTGGGTGGTTCTAGGGAACGGTCAGCCATAAAGTGAATAGCATTGACCAGATCACATTCTTGTGAATAATGAGTGTGTAGGATGTTTTCCTTATGACCCTGACTCAATCAGGGGTTGGGTCCCTCTGAAATTTTCCACTGTTTTTGTTATGTTTCCTTGGTAACCTCCTCACGCCCCCCCCCCCAGTTTGTGGTGGTTTTTCCCTTTAAATACCCCTTATTCCTTGTAGTCTGGGTCGAACTCCTCTGGCCTGCTAGGCTCCGTGTTCGACCCCAGATCTGGCCTGAATAAACCTTGTGTGTTTACAGCAAGATCGGTCTCTCGTGAGTTATTGGGTGGTCGTGTTGTCCCGAGACTGGACTGAGGGTCTCCCATACTCTGGGGGGTCTTTCAGTTCCTATTTCTATCCCTTCTCTCTGTTTCCTTAACTGCACACTCCAACCACCTATTCTGTCCAGAGTATCCTTCCCCTAACTCAGTTACGTGTCAGTTATATCACAGTAATGAGAAAAGTAATGAATACACTAATACCAAGCACATGTGTGCATGAGTGTGCACACACAGAGGCATATACCCAGGCACAAGCACGCGTGCGCGCGCACACATACACACACAAACACACACACACACACACACACACACACACACACGTATTTAATTGCATTTGCAGTACACATGCACACAACTTCACAAGCCATTGTGAAGTCAGACTGGAGTTAATTGACCAGCAAGTTCTCTGAGCACACTACCCACCTCCAGCACAGATCCCTACAGCAGCCTCTCTCTCCCAGAGCTTCCCTTTCAAACTCTTCTCCAGAAAACACACCCCGAGCTCCTTCTGCAGTCTGACTGTGAATTCTCCTTGCCTTCCTTCAGGATTCTCAGTGCCAAATGAAAGAATCCAGGAAATTAATGCTCAGAGTTTGGGAATTGATCCTTCTCATGGCTTATGTAACAATTTTACAAGTCAAAATTGAAGGCATCTTATCAAATATGCTTGATGTACCTTAAGCCATATTTAAGATATTTCTCTTGTAGAAATTTAAGAAAATTTAAAACAAAGATGCTGAGGATTATGAGTGACATGATGGGCTATGACTCCTTGTGGTTATTACATGTACGTGGGATTTCTCTACAACTTGAATGCCTAACCATGAATTCTTAGAAAATTAATGTTTTATTAATATGAAAAGTTGCTAACCAGTGAGGCAGGCATTCCTTTGCCTTATTAATGTGTCATTTTTTGTTTGTTTGTTTGTTTGTTTGGGTTTTTTGAAAGTTTATTGATTTTTTTGGATGTACATATTCACAAATGTAGTCCATATTGATAGGATATTTTTTGTCATATTCTTTAAAATTTATAGAATATTATAACAATAAAAATGAGTATTATAAAAGTTGTTTGTTATAAAACAACAATCAATTTAACAGTCTTATGTAGATGCTCGTCTATAGCAATAGTGAAAATACATTTTTCTCAATATAAATTTTAAATAACTCCAAACTTATTAACTGTATACTTCAAAACAATACATCACTACTAGTATTTTCTTTTGTTTGTTTGTTTTTTTTTTTAAAGATTTATTTATTTTATGTGTATGAGTACACTGTAGCTGTACAGATGGGTGTGAGCCATCATGTATGTTTGCTGGGAATTGAACCTGCCGGCCCCACTTGTTCAGGTGTAATTCACTGAAGCTGTCTTCAGACGCACCAGAAGAGGGCGTCAGATCTCATTACGGGTGATTGTGAGCCACCATGTGGTTGCTGGGATTTGAACTCAGGACCTTCGGAAGAGCAGTCAGTGCTCTTACCCGCTGAGCCATCTCGCCAGCCCTACTATTTTCTTAAATGAACATAAATATATAAAGTCTTTTTGTTTGTTTTGTATTTAGTGGAATTTAAAATCTTAGCTCTTACTGTGGTACAAGCCCAAAATAAGAACAATTTTTAGACATTGGGTTTCATTGTAATAAGGCTGTACTCCAACGACCTTCACATCACCAAAGGATTTTACCTCCATCATAGCTAAGCTGAAAGTTGATAGTTCTGCTGCACCAAGA
>NW_022196904.1:169120054-169128892 GCF_008632895.1 Mastomys coucha | reverse complement strand
ATTTTGTTTTGTCATGGAATATCTTGTTTTCTCCATCTATGGTAATTGAGAGTTTTGCTGTGTATAGTGGTCTGGGCTGGCATTTGTGTTCTTGTAGGGTCTGTATTACATCTACCCAGGATCTTCTAGCTTTCATAGTCTCTGGTGAGAAATCTGCTGTAATTCTGATAGGCCTGCCTTTATATGTTACTTGCCTTTTTTCCCTTACTGCTTTTAAAATTCTTTCTTTGTTTAGTGCATTTGGTGTTTTGATTATTATGTGACGGGAGAAATTTCTTTTCTGGTCCAGTCTATTTGGTGTTCTGTAGGCTTCTTGTATGTTCATTGGCATCTCTTTCTTTTAGGTTAGGGAAGTTTTCTTCTATAATTTTGTTGAAGAGATTTACTGGCCCATTACATTGGGAGTCTTCACTCTCTTCTATACCTTTTATTCTTAAGTTTGGTCTTCTTAGTGCATCCTGGATTTCCTGGATGTTTTGGGTTAGGAGCTTTTTGCTTTTTGCATTTTCTTTGACTGTTGTTTCAATGTTTTCTAAGGTGTCTTCTGCCCCTGAGATTCTCTCTTCTATCTCTTGTATTCTGTTGGTGATGCTTGCATCTATGACTCCTGATTTCTTTCCTAGGTTTTGTATCTCCAGGGTTGTCTCTCTTTCTGATTTCTTTATTGTTTCTATTTCTATTTTTAGATTCTGGATGGTTTTGCTCATTTCCTTCACCTGTTTGATTGTGTTTTCCTGTAGTTCTTTAAGGGATTTTTGTGTTTCCTCTTTAAGAGCTTCTAGCTCTTTACCTGTGTTCTCTTGTATTTCTTTGAGGGTGCTATTTATGTCTTTCTTAAGGTCCTGTATCATCATCATGATAAGTGATTTTAGATCTGAATCTTGCATTTCCGGTGTGATGGTGTGTCCAGGACTTGCTATGGTGGGAGAATTGGGTTCTGATGATGGCAAGTGACCTTGGTTTGTGTTGTTTATTTTCTTACGCTTGCCTCCCCCTCCCCGTCATCTGGTTAACTCTAGTGCTACCTGCCCTTGCTAAATCTGACTGGAGCCTGTCCTTCCTGTGATCCTGGTTGTGTCAGAACTCCTCAAAGTCAAGCAGTCTCTCTGATCATGTGATTCTGGGATCCTGGGCTTGTTAGGTCACCTGGAAGTGTGGCTTTCTCTGGGTGTTGTGGGACCGGCTGAGGAGCATATGCCCAAGGTCTGCTCTGGACCCCAGCCCAGACAGACCGGAAGGAATCCAAGTCACTGGGCTGGTGGAGTTCCTGTGTGCCTGGTCCCGCTGGTCCCAGTTACTCCCAATGTTGGGACAGATGTTGGTTCCTGCTCACCTCTAATCCCGGGTCATGTGTCATTTTTTAAGTAGACCTTATTTTTAGAATGGTTTTAGAACCACAGCAAAACCATATACATTCTGCTGTCTAACACTCCCTCCCCCAACTCTGACACACACCACAGTTTGCATTAGTTATAATTAATGAATTCATCCACACATCACTGGAACCCAAAGTCTGGAGTTTCCATTAGGACTTGCTCTTGTTGTCTGTTGTGTGGGTTTGCACAAGCACATACAGACAAGTACTGACCATGATAACGCCAGAGAGAATGCTGTAGTTCCATGATAACGCCAGAGAGAACGCTGTAGTCCCATGATAACACCAGAGAGAAAGCTGTAGTCCCATGATAACGCCAGAGAACGCTGTAGTCCCATGATAATGCCAGAGAACGCTGTAGTCCCATGATAACGCCGGAGAGAACGCTGTAGTCCCATGATAACGCCGGAGAGAACGCTGTAGTCCCATGATAACGCCAGAGAACGCTGTAGTCCCACTGTCCTCACAGTCCTGTGCTCTACCTGTTCTTTGCTCCCCTTTCCCCCCAACTCCTGGAAGTCACTGTTTTTTTCCATTGTCCCGTCGTTTTGCCTTTTGCAGAAGGCAATCGTGAAGCATGTAGGTAGCCCTTTCAGATTGCCTTCTTTCACTTAATAACAGTTAGGTTTCCTTCACTTCTTTCCAGGACTTGATAGTTTATGCATTCTTAGCCCCACCCAGTCTGAAAGGGTCACAGTGCATTCATCAATTCATTTCAGACTTTTATTAGAGGGTGCTTTGGGGATAGAAGGATTTCTCACAGCCAAGGCTTTTTTTACCCCAGTGATCGAGGCCATGTTGTGCTTATATCAATGGCCAAAGTATGCCAATTACAATGAAATGCCCAGTGTCTTAGGATGTATGTTGCTGTGATAAAACACCATGACCAAAATGTAACTTGGGGAGAAAAGAGTGGAGTTCTCCTACACTATCAGGTAACAGTCCATCACTGAGGGACGAGCTAGAGAAGTCATTGTCACGAACACCTGCTCTGGAAAGGGGAAGCTCTTCTTAGGTACCTGATCTTTCTTTGGGTTCCATGTTTGGTGCCCGGCAAGCACAAGGGAAGTATGTGGACAACCCTGAATAGAACACGCGTTTGCCATCCCTCTTTTCTGCGCTGGGATGCTGTTTCCTAGGATACTGTTGTGGCTCTGTGTGCTTCTATAGCTGTTCCTGCAGCCTGGATGCTTATTACGATAACTCCTCATATCTGGCTCCTGAGATTTATGTACCACCACTCCCTGTGATTGGTTTTTCTGGGGGTGGGGTTTTTATCATCCTCGCTGGTATTAGCCCAGTTGTGGTTGATTTCTGTCAACTTCCCACAAAGGAAATAGGGTGTTTTCTTGATTGGTGATGTGGAAGGGCCCAGCTCACTGTGGGTGATACTATCCCTGGGTTGGTGGTCCTGGAAGATATAAAAAGCAAGCTGAACAAGCCAGTAAGTAGCACCCCTCCCAGACCTGTCATCAGTTCAAGTATCTGCCCAGACTTCCCAGGATGATGAGTGAGATGAGAATAAACCCTTTCCTCCACAGTTTGCTTTTGATCATGGTGCTTTATCACACCAATAAAAACTTTAAGACTCAGATTCTCTATCTTTAGCCCTGGCCTACAGAAAGGTGAAGTTCTGGGATGAGAATACCTCTGTATCAGTGTGTTCTTGATGTCTTTGGTACTTTCTTTTTTTTTTTCCTTTAAAAATTTATGTATGTATGTATGTATGTATGTATATATGTATGTATGTATATGAGTACACTATAGCTGTACAGATGGTTGTGAGCCTTCATCTGGTTGCTGGGAATTGACTTTAAGACCTCTGTTCGCTCCAGTCTGCCCCACTTACTCTGGCCCAAAGGTTTATTTATTATTATAAATAAGTACACTGTAGCAGTCTTCAGACACCCCAGAAGAGGGTATCAGATCTCATTACAGATGGTTGTGAGCCACCATGTGGTTGCTGGGATTTGAACTCAGGACCTTTGGAAGAACAGTCAGTGCTCTTATGCGCTGAGCCATCTCGCCAGGCCCCTCTTGATGTCTTTGGATATGACATGTTCTCCAGGATGCTATGGGTAGGACATGGTTCTTCTGGACTTTGATGGTACATCTAATCTATCATGGGGGGAGGATATTTTCACTCTACCTTCCACTGCTTGCCAGAGAATTCAGGGTTTTCCTTCTAACTTGAAGTGGGCAATTAATATTAACACAAGTAGAAGACATCTTGTAGTGCATTCACCCCATGTCCAAGGGCCACTTAACATGTGAAACTAAGTGCAGTGTCCCTGGAGACTGTCCACATCTATAACTTCATATCCAGGTGTGTGTTCTGGAATATTCCTTGAAGCAGTATCTTGAAATCCAGTCTCCTGTGCATGACACAATCATTCTGCTCAGGAACTCTCAATAACTGCTGGTGAATGCACCGAATCTGCATAAGAATGAAGCTTCATCAGCCAGCCAGCCAGGATGGAGGAAGGGCTCAGGACCAATTACTACAAATAGATTCAAGGAGAGGAGGAGTCATTGCCTTTAGTTGTGTACCTGCTGGGGACTGTACCAGGCTTTAATGGGTGGTCTTAATTCTGCGGTCCCACACAGGGCTCTGGGTAAACTAGGTTGGTCACTGTGGCCCCACACAGGGCTCTGAGTAAGCTAGATGAGTCATGTCTTAGGGTTTTACTGCTATGAACCGACACCATGACCAATGCAAGTCTTATAAAGGACAACATTTATTTGGGGCTAACTTAAGTTCAGAAATCAGTCCATTATCATCAAGGCAGGAGTATGGCATCATCCAGGTAGGCATGGTGCAGGCAGAGCTCAGAATTCTATATCTTCATCTTAAGACTTCTAGCAGAATGCTCACTTCCAGGCAGCTAGGATAAGGATCTTAAAGCCCACACCCACAGAGACACACCTACTCTAACGGGGCCACACCTTCTAATACTGCCACTCCCTGGGCCAAGTATACACAAACCATCACAGGTCACAAAGTAAAAATCATAAATGTAAGGAAGGGGAGAGGAAGAACTGATCAGGGTTTGAAGGGGATAAGTAAGGGCTGGGGAGAGTGGAATCTGAATGCATTATTTACACTTGACAAAGAACTGACTTAATAAAGGAAAATCAGGGTGATTTTCATGGTGGACAAAAATGTCTGTCACATGTAGAAATACCCTGGGGCTTGTGAAGTGTGACATCCTCTGTCTTGATGTGGAGGGCTGTTAACATTTATGATCTATTCATTTTTAGAGAAACAACGTGTTTCACAGTAGAAGGAGGAAAAGCAGTCAAATTAACCAAAAACAAACACTTTCTGAATTCCACCTAGGCTCTCTGTGTACTCCAAACAGAATTCTGTGTATAACCTTTACTTTGACTAAGGATTTGAGAAACTTACTGAGATAGAGTTTAGTCTGACTTTCCCGATACACTTGAACTCTCTGCTTCCAACTGGTTGTATGTCAGAAGCAAAAAGAGATTCTTTGTTACCGCAGCTCGATTTGACTATTCTGAAATCCAATAATCTGAATTACCGGCTTGGGATTAACAGTAAGAGTGTACAAATCACGAAATTATAGCAAGATGCGTGTGATTTTCTTCATGCTTCCTGCCAGGCTCCATAGCACTTGCATCTTACAAAACATTTTAGAGATATTTTTACAAATAAGGACACGGAAGAAGAGAGTGGCTAAGAAATCAGGTGATGTATATAGTTCTAAATGGTAAAGGACTCTTCTTGTGCTCTAACCATCGCCTGATCTACATGGCCTTACTTCATTCTCTTTAAGCAGACAATGCGTACTCAAGAAGAGTGGGCAGCCCCTTCTCCATTTCTATCGAAGATTGTTCGCTATCCCTGGCCCAGAGAAACCAGGTTGCTGTGGCAAATCCGTTGGGAAAACAAAGAATCACGAACAGTGAATCTCAGCCGTGTCTTCAGTACCTGGACATTAACTATTCCTGTAACATACAGTAGAGGACGCCTCTTGGCAGCTTTTAAAAAAGTCTTTGGAGTTGCTGAGGGGGCGTGTCCAACAGCAGGAGAAGAAAAGGCAAAAGTAAAACTTAAAACCCGACTAAATAGCTTTAAAACTCCACGAGAGTCGGTAAAACAGTGCAAGAGGTGGTAGAAACCCAACGAATTAGGTTTCACGAGTTACTATTGCTAAAGGGCGACAACATCTCTGTGCTTTTCCTGAACTGCCTGCAGTTCGTCCCAAATCCACCGTCGTTTCATTGGTTGCGCAAAACTTCTTTTCGTCGAGGTGTCCTTTTTCAGGTCCATACTTTTCTGAACTCATAAACCGCGCCTGCGGGCCTGCGTGGACTCCGGGAGTGTGGATATCAGTTTACACTTGGCTTTCAGCAAATAATCCTCCAGAGGCCCACCCCTGTCCCGAGCCGGAGAAGCCCTCCCTCTGCCCGGAGAAGCCCTCCCCCAGCTGGGAGACATCCTCCTCCGATCCCAGGGCGGAGGGCCCAGCGCCAGCACCGCTTCTTCTCCGCTTGGCTGCAACTTGCTTTCTCCAAGAGCCATGCTTCGAGTGATTGTGGAATCTGCCACTAACATCCCTAAGACGAAATTTGGGAAACCGGATCCTATCGTTTCTGTCATTTTTAAGGGTAAGACGACGACGCTTTCTTCTCTTTCTGAAGCCCTTTTCTGGAAGGCTAGACGTTTGAATCTCGTTCAAGTCAGCTTTTGGCTTGCAGCGAAGCCAAGCCTCTCTCTGTTCACTGGCGGTCCCAGGTTTACCTGGGCAGGTCACTGTCGATCACTGCTGAGGGAATTTAACTTTCCCTAGAGCTTGGAGACTCATCGACTGCCCTGACATTTCTGTAAAGTCTCGGGGAACCTATTTGCTACTCTCTTGATTTCAAGTATGAAGGTCTTTGTCGGTTCAAAGCTAGTGTCCATAGATGTGGGTGCGTTTTGAAACTTTCTCTCCCTGTGAGAAATGAATAACGGAGGGAGCAATTCATTAATTGCTGGAGGCACCATTAAACTATTAACCAGTTCAGTGCTGCTTTTACCATCATTTGGACTTTAGGTAGGGTATGAAGGAACTCTCTCTAGTGTTCTGAATCTCCAGGAGCTGGGGTGTTTGGATATGTTCGGTAACTTTGGGATTGCCCACCCCGAAGGCGCTCTGAAGCACGTCTGCAGCTTGGGAGTCTGGCTCTACAGGACTGGATAACCTTGGGCAAATGACATCATCATTCCTCTATGTCTCTGCGTTCCTCTGCCAAACAAGGGGGAAGGTTTAGAGTGACTGATCTTTAAAAGGCCCCTTGGAATTCCAAACATATCTATGACACTAACTGTGATTGCGGTGGAAGGGAGCCGGGGAAGAGAACAGGCAGCTGTTATCATAGGATGCTCCACCCTAGTGGGCCAGGTGGCCACAGCTCGGATTGAAGGGCATAGGGGCTTCTGCATCTCTTTTCCCTTTGGCCGCGGCCTTGGCAAGATTACTGGCTCCCTTGGTGGGGGGCACCCTGCAGAACCCTGGAGCCTTTGACAAGCAGGCAGTTCCTCACTACACCTTGGCACATTTCCTGCCAACCCCAGGAATTTGACTACTCCTCCCTCGCAAGTACTGTGTGATTCACGCCTTTCTCCACTCTTGTGCCCATTTCTGAAAATCTTTATTTCTGTTCTCAAATCTTTTCTTCCAAGGGTGAGCAAGAAAAGGAAAAACAGGAAACTCAAATCCGCTAAAGGGCTTTTCAGTTAGAAAGAGAAAAGGGAAGGAGAGAAGGGAAGGAGTCGAGGGAGGGAAGATGAAAAGAAGAGACCCAGAAAACAAAATTCAAATTCTACTGGACAGTGTGGTTTATAATTCTGACTCTAGATTATGAGGAGTCATATTAAATTTATTTGCATGTGGTAATTTAGAAAATCTAACTTAAAGCAGTTTCACAATACTGACATAAGATGAAGAATTTGCACCTTTCGTCATTGGCATGTAAAGAAAGATGCTAGAACTGAGAAGTCACATTTAGGGCAAATAAAATATACAGATTATGAAACAATCTGGAATTAACAATGTTAAAAATCTAATTTATTATCCAGGAAGAATATGCAATAGTTGAAACTTTTAAATGACTAACAATATGTTGATGAATGAAAACACTCCATTGAAAGGGAGAAACTTTAGGCAAATTGGCAAATGTGGTCTAGCCAAACAATCACAGTTCCGGTTCCCTTCGGTGATACAGTTTGAGTGGTAAAGCCATTCATTCATTCACTGGACACAAGAACGTTGAACTCAGTGTGGGAACATCTGAACTCTAGGCAAGCATTTCTTTTTGGTGGGGTCTCCTCTTTTTCCAGCCCTGGGGATCAAACCGAGGGCACATTCTACCTTGAGCACACTCTACCACTGACCCATCTCTGCTCTGCACATCTGGACATGATCCAGCATTACCTAAGTAACTGATAACCTTGCATATCCCAGCTTTAACCATTCAGGTCTCAGCTTTCTTAGCCGTGGCAAGTAGCAGGATACTGGCTTTCTAGCTTCAAGATGCTTCGACTTTCTAGGACTTTGGTCTAGGACTTTGATCATTCGTGAAGTCTGAAAGCCATGGTCTTAGCAGGTATGGGACAGGAAGTCATGGACATGATTTCTTTTCCTGCCTTCCTTTTTTCCCAGGCAGTCTGAAAACCCTGGAGACAGCAAATCCTTCCAGTACCCAGTTTTGAGCACTATGTAAACTTAAGTTGGATTAAGTCCTGATAGAACTAAGGATCTCATATCATGGTATCAATGTTCACGAATGAGCAAGGGTAGAAAACAGCTTGGCCCACCTCCTGTGATGATGGGAAGCGTGGCCCGTTGAAGAGGGGGTAAGGGGGTGATGATGCTCGCATGGATGCTGTGAGGCTCTGCCCATCAGCTTTCCATCTCTGTGACAAGGATGGAGACAATCACCCAGAACAGAGAGCATGGCTTTTGGCTCAGGCTTTGGAGGTTTAGTCTGTAAGTGAGCAGATCTATTGCTTTTCAGCCTTGAGGGGAGGGGAGGAAGGGCAGAGGAGACCTTCTGGTAGGAGTGTGTGATAGAGCAATCTTGTTTACATCATGGCAAGAAAAGAGGGGAAGGAAGAGGTAAGGGACAAAGGCACACCCCAAGTGACCTAACTCCTCCCCCAAGTCTCCAGCTCTTAATGGTTCCACTGCCTATTCACTGTAAGCTAGAACTCCTCCCACAAGTCTCCAGCTCTTAAAGGCTCCACTGCTTATTCACTGTAGGCTACAACTCCTCCCACAAGTCCCCAGCTCTTAAAGGTTCCACTGCCTATTCACTGTAGGCTACAACTCCTCCCACAAGTCCCCAGCTCTTAAAGGTTCCACTGCTTATTCACTGTAGGCTAGAACTCCTCCCACAAGTCCCCAGCTCTTAAAGGTTCCACTGCCTATTCACTGTAGGCTACAACTCCCCCC
>NW_022196904.1:169095111-169120044 GCF_008632895.1 Mastomys coucha | reverse complement strand
CCCCCCAAAGTCCCCAGCTCTTAAAGGTTCCACTGCCTATTCACTGTAGGCTGGAGACCACGCCTTTCACTGCTGGGCCTTTGAGGGCCACATCTCAGACTCCCAGCAGAGGCCCTGCTATCCTGCAACTCCACTGCATCTGGGAGCAGACGTATTAGTCACCAGGTGGCTTGGAGCTGATCTCAGTCGTTTGTATAGCCTTCGGCTGGCTGTGGAGTTGTTGCTCTGGGCCTTGTGTGAACCAGAAAGGCTGGTTGTGTTTCTTGTGTTGAAATGAAGGTGTGCAGGAGCGGATTATGAAGGCAGCGGAGCTTATTATGTCTTTTTCTTCTTCTTGGGTTCTACGAACCAGTTCTAACTTTTAAGCTAGCCTGCCTGAGAGCTACATACAGGCAGCCATCTGCCTCATGCTCTTTGTAGACAGCCAGAATGTGCAGCTGGGCCCAGCAGGAATTAGACTGTAAAGGCCTCAGAGACCTCCCAGACATAACCGTTTAGAGATTTTAACTGGATGGCGAGAGGCTCGATGGTTTAAAAAAAAAAAACGCTTGCCACCAAGCTTGGTAGCCTGAGTTCAGTCCCTGGAAGCCACATGGGGAGAGAGAATACACTCCTGCAACTTGTCCCTTAAGCACCCCACAACACACTCACACACATAGAAACACACATCCATGCAGAGAGACACAAACAATGAAAGAAAAAAATTAAATTTCATTTAATTTTCATTAATACCATATCTTAATTCTTTGAATGACAGCAAAATCAAGTAAACCAAAGCACACCATAGAAGGGATTAAACAACTGAAAAGTGACAACTCTTATTCCAGTCCTTCCTGCTACATTTGCACTCATCCTGGGAACCACTAGTCCAATTAATTTTATTTGAGGCAGGGGCTCAGGTAGCCTAGGGTGACGGTCAAGTTCAGAACTATCTAAGGATGAATTTGAACCTCTGATCCTCCTCGTTCTACAGTTCTCCATATCCCAAGTGCTGGGACTTGCTATCGCTCCTGGTGTATTAGTCCATACAATTAGGTTGAAATCTCTTACATCCTCTTGCTGTAGACATACAAGTTGCTCCAGTCTTGTGAGCATGTGCATTTCTGAAGGGCTGGTGCCGTTGGGATTGTTTTGGTTTGTTGGCCTTTTGAAGGTCATTTTGCTAGCTGGATATTACCATCTACTTTTCTTTTCCCCTCTGATTCATCCCTCGCTTCTGTGTGAAGGAAGTCTCTTGAAAAGGTTAGTGGAGAGAAGCTTTTCTTGTATACTCTTACTCTTGCGTACTTTTATTGTGTTTTATTCCTAGGCCATCCCTCTCCAGGGAAACATGGCAGCCACGACAGCAGGTTTCCTATCCTATCCTTGTGATAGAGTCCTTTTGCACCCCAGCTTCCTGTCTTCTTGCCATTTGCAGATCTTTTCCTTGTGGGATGTCTGCTGCTACTGTCCAGACATCCACTGGGTAATTGATGGGTTAGATGTCGTTTTCTGCATGATTCTCATTTCTCTTGAACATGTTTTACTTAGTGTGTAAGCAGAGACGTTTTGGATGTCTCTTCCAATTAGTCCATCCAACTGTGAAATGTTTTTTGTTGTTTTGTTTTATTTATGTGTTTGGTTGGCATGTGTGTTTGTGGAGGTAGGGCTCAGGACAACCTGTGGGAAGCATTTCTCTCCTTCTGTCATGTGGATCCCAGACTTAGTGGTTAAAAGCCTTTACTCTCCGAACCATCTCACTGGCTCCACTCCCCTGTTTCTTAGCAAGAACCACTTTATTATTTGAAATTACTACTTGAAACTTTATTTTTAAAAACTTGCAAATGAAAAAGATCATAAACCCAAGCTAACCAGACAGAAAGTCTATGCATCTCTATAAACTTCACTGTTAGAAACAACCACCAGTCAAATAGTTTCATAATGGTAATAGAAATAAATAAAAACAATGATGAACCAGAGAAATTGAAGAAATCAAAAGTAATTACTATCTGAAATTTGTTACTTGATTTTATTTTCATTTGGGGATATTAATTGTGTGTGTGTGTGTGTGTGTGTGTGTGTGTAATGATCAGATCAAGACAATTTGACATAATTACCCCCACAAGATTTTGTATAACCTTGCATGAGAAACATTCAAAATCCTGAAGTATTTCCTTCCTTCCTTCCCTCCATATTTCCTTCCCTTTTCCTTTTTCTTTTGGTGTGTATGTATCTGCTTGTGTGTGATGTATGTATGTGTGTACACTGTCCATGCCAGTGGTGCATGTATGGAGTCTGAAGTCAGCCTTGAATGATACTTCTCATCTTCCACCTTGTTCGAGGCAGGTCTCTTGTGTGTAGGTGGCTCACAAGTTTCTGGGGATTCTCTTGTCTCTTCTATAAGAGTTGGAGTTATAGGGTCACACTGTGCCCAGCTTTCTGTAGGCTTTGGAGGTTTGAACTCAGGTCCTTGTCATTGCTCAGCAAGCACTTTCACCCACTGAGCCAACCCCCGACTGTCCAGAGATAAATTTTAAAAGAATCTTTTAAACAAGCTTTAAGAAGCTGTGAGATTCCCTTAAGAATGGTGAAAGCTCTCACAGGGCTCATTCACTGTAGAATCTGAAAGTGAGCTGCTCATATAGAACCTTGATCTACCTATGGTATGTTGTAGAGTCTAGATGATTCCTCACAGGTGGTGATGGTCATGGAACTTGGGTACTTCAATAGAACCATGGTATTATATTGACAAATACTCTGGAAAGCAACACTGTTTAATCTACTGAGTCACTCTCCTCACTTCCGGGAGAAAAGGGCTTGGAGACTAACTGTTGAAGGCTGGTGGCCCCACCCTGCTGAAACATGGGGACTGTACATTTCCCAAAGGTACATTCTTTGGCTCTCAGTCATCTACAAAACCACAGTTACTTTTAGAAATTAATTAGCGAGTCCTGTTTTTCCTTCCCTCCTCCACAATGTAGCTCACCAGTATGCTCTCACCAGGCCATTGGCACTTCCCTGGCTTCTTTTCTGATCTCTGGTTTCTCTCTGCCCCTAAGACCAGTCCAGATGGCATGTTTATGCCTTCTCCAACAACTGATAAATTAATGGATGTTGAATATGCTTTCTCAGTGTTAGTCATTGAACAAGATCCAAGGAGGTTAGAGACATCTCAGAGTAATGAAGCCTCTGTTTGTTAATCCTGAAAGGGGATCACAGTGATTGGCCTATCTTCTGTTGTTTAGGAAGAATTACACTTAAAATTCTCTCAAGGGTTCTGTGGGTGGATCTAGATAAAGGAACTACTGCTCCACACATTCCTGATACTGAACTGAGCGCAATGGGTTTATAGCACCTGCTATCTAGATAAATTGATGTGTTTGCATTCTTATACCTGAAAATAACTACGAGAAGCCGCTGCCCTTCATACTGAAGATCTAGATGTGAAACATGCACTGGTCTACAGCACAGACACCCTGTGGCATGACCACTGTCTCCTCACTCAGGACAAGCCTCTATGGAACAGCTGCTCTGCTCAACAGGGCTGCACTTTGAGCACAATTCTCACTCAGAAATAGCTGTGGGACATCTGTCACCTTAAGCCTTTATCAACTGACTTCTAATTGGCCATCGAAGAGCAAAGGGCCCGGGCTTTAGAGCCAGCCATGCCTGAGGAATTCTAATTGCCATTTCTTGTTTCCTAATTGCTTACGAGCAAATAAAATCTTCTGTTTCAGTGTTTTAAGTAATACTCAGCGTTGGTTAAGTTTCTTTCAACTTGACACAAACTAGAGTTACCTAGGAAGAAGGAACCTCAACGAGGAGTTACCCACATGAGGCAAGGCTGCAGGCAAGGCTGTGGGGGCATTTTCTTGATTAATGATTGATATGGGAGGGCCTGGTCTGCTGTGAGTGGTACCATCCCAGGGCAGATGGTCCTGGGTTGTATTAGAAAGCAAGTCAAGCATGGATGGCAAGCAAATCAGTAATTAGTGCTCCTCCATGGTCTCTGTTTCAGTTCTCATCTCCAGGCTCCAGCCTTGGCATCTCTTTATGATCATTTGTGAACAGAGCATGAAATGAAAGGCAAATGCAATTTTTTCTTCTCCTAAGGTATTTTAGTGAAGGTGTTTTATCACAGCAACAGAAATGCAAAATAAGATGACCTCTCCTCCCCTCCAGGGTGACTTGTGGATCAGGTGGAAATGCAGAAGGCCTTGCACATAGGAATTCTACATTTCCTCTCCTGTTTGATAAGTTGCCTCTATGGAGTCATACAGGGCACCAGTGTCAGGAGCTATAGTGAAAAACATACTGAACACGTTCTGTTCTTCTAGACCTCAGACACTAGAATGAGATACATGAGATACAAGCTAGTATCTCATTGGAAGCAAAGCTAGTTCCAGACCCGGCATATATAGGAAGACCTTGTCTCAAAAATTGAAGCAAGCAAGCAAGCAAGCAAGCAAAAAGGGTGAATAGAAGAATAGGAAACTTTGAGAAGAAGGCGTTGATATTTAATTTGGTCTTAAAGGATACGTGAATACGTTACTAGGAGGAAGTAGCTGGACATGGTTTACATTCCGGCCATCTTAACACCTGAGAGGCTGAGACAGGAGGATCACAAGTTTAAGGCCTGACTGGACTGCATAGTGAGATCCTGTGAAAGGAAAAAGGAAGGAAGGAAAGAAGAGATGGAGGAAGAAGATACTCCAGACTTTGAAACAATCACAAAGGGGCTGGAGAGATGGCTCAGTGGTTAAGAGCACTGACTGCTCTTCCAAAGGTCCTGAGTTCAATTCCCAGCAACCACATGGTGGCTCACAACCATCTGTAATGGAATCTGATGCCCTCTTCTGGTGTGTCTGAAGACAGCTATATATATATATATATATATATATATATATATATATATATATATATATTCCTAAAAAAAAGCACAAAGGATGGTGGATTGGGGATTGTGGATTTGTGTGGTGAGAGTGACAAGGGAACTGGTTAGGGAACTGTGATTCACTGGTAACTACTGAGGAGCCTCTCTGAGAATGGCATCAGCAGGAGTCTGAGAGATTACTTAAGTTTATTGATTGAGTCAATTGCTCCCCAGGACAGAGGCAGCTCCTTCAGGGCCACTTTTAGAAGGGAGGAGCTAATGAAAGATAAGAAGGAAGCAGCCAGACTGAGCCAAATTAGTGAGAAAGCCAGACCTAGCAGGCTAATGGGACCACCCTTCTTGTGCCTCTCTGAGAAATGGAACTCCAGACTTCCCTGTGACCCCTCTGAGTGTTTACCCTGTGGGTGAGCACAGGCTGGGTGGGGTGGCTCTGAAAGAGACCTGTCTTGAGGGAGGCAATCAGAGACAACAGCTTAGAATGTGAAGGTGAAGTTTGAAAACAAACATAGCTGGCCTCCCAAAGGTCAAATGGGGAGCATTTCCTCAGACAAGCTGAGGAGTGGGTCTCATTCACTCCTCTCTTTGCATCCCTATTCAACCTGGAAGGGTAAGGTGCCACAGCCAAGAGTCATTCTGTGAGCAGCAGAAGCTCATTCAAGCTTGTGCAAGGAAAGCATGGAGGTTTCTAAAGTTACAGGGAAATCTTACAGAATATAGATTATGGGCTCCACAGGGCCAGACTTACGTCAGGCAAGAACCATTTGCACCAGTGCATTCTCTTTCTCTCTGTTGTCCCTCTCTCCCTCCCTTCCTCTTTCACTCTCTCCCTCCCTCCCTCCCCTCCCTTCATCCCTCCCCTTTGTTCCCAAGTCAGACCTCAAGAAAATGACCCCAGCTGGCTTAGTTGTGTGAGGTTGGCTCATCCCAATCGTCTGTGACCCAAAAGTCCAGCAGCCCAGGACATACAAAACAGGCATACCAGATGTATCTACTGCAGTGTGAAATCTGAAAACCCAGAACTTGAACCGCTTAGTTCATTTCCTTTAGACCTGTTTTCAGTCAATCACTTGACTCAACCCCCTATATAAAGTGTCCCTTCTTTCTATGATCAATACAACCTGTAGAAAAGAATGAATGGTCTTGGCCGGGCAGTGGTGGCACATTCCTTTAATCCCAGTACTTGGCCTCTGCGTTCAAGGCCAGCCTGGTCTACAGAGTGAGTTCCAGGACAGCCAGGGGTATACAGAGAAACCCTGTCTCGAAAAACCAAAAAGAAAAAGAAAAAAAGAAAAAAAGAAAGAAAAGGGTGGTCTTTGGACTAGGAGGTGAAAAATCTTCGGGTAACTATATATCTAGCCTCCATTTCCTCATCTATGAAAGGATGGGAGTAATGTGCGCCTCCTAAGATATTATAGGGAGCAATAGTAGCGAATCTAAAGTACTGTCAAGTGATCAAACCCTCCCTCTCTTGTGTCCTCTCCTCCTCCCATCTCTGGAGAATGCACAGAAGCCTGGAGGACATTTCTCAGGGGCAGCCCAGGTTTAGAATAAGTGGAGTGCCCTTTAGCTATGACTGAACCAGACTCAAGCAGATCCTAAGTCTGATTTATTGGTGAGAGTGTGCCAGGGCATCTCTTAGGTACAAGATTAAGTTCTTTGTTTTTCACGGTGGCGAAAGGCGTAACATTTGTCATCTCAACATTTTAAAGTACATAGCTCTCATTAAATATTCACAGTGGTGCTCTTACCTTTAGGCTATGGTAAATAATGGAGCTATGAACAATGGTGTGCAAACCTGGGCCTAGGTGCACTTCTTTGGGTACGAGCTCAGAGTTGGAATTCCTGGATCCTGCCACCATTTTGTTTCTAAATTACCACAGTCCTCCACAGCAGCCCCTCTCCCTGCAGTACACAGAAGGCCCAGTGTCTCAGCACCCTTGACCACACCTTTTCTGCATTTTGATGATGGTTGTCTTGATGAATGGACCTTGTAGGTTCACCCTTGTGAGCTAGGGAACTTTCAACTCTTTTGCCTCCTTAGCACAATGACAATGGCTGCAGTGTAATTGACTCCTGAGGGGGTGTGGCCAGAGTCGTACTGGGGCCAAAGCAGAGGGAAGCCTTGGTCCCCTGCAATGGTGAGAAACAGCCTTGGTCCCCTGCAATGGGAGGTGACCATTTTGGTCTGGGCTCCTCCGCTAGTGCTGAATCCAAAGCTCATCCTGCGTCAGATTATCCTTAAATCCGGTCTTAAATGTCTTTCCTCGCGATCTGTTCTCCCCGGCAGCGACTACTAACGTGTGCATTCCACGGTTGCTGGATTGTTGGCTTTTTGTCTGCCCTCTATACTTGACAGTACGTTTTGTGAACATAAGACCTGGGTCTCTTTCTCTAGAAACCAACTGGGTATCCTCAAAGACAGGTTCGAGCAATAAATAGTTTTTGAACGAATGATTCTGTCTTTTATCTGAACCAGGGAAGTCACAGATCGAAGAGACTGAATAGGACAAGGTCTCTGTCCCCACAACTACAAACTTGATTTTGAGTGTTTAGGGCTTTCGAGGTTTTACAGGCTCATTGGGATCCACAAAGTAGAATCTCAAAGAAAAACTGAAAAAAAAAAATGATGTAGGACTCTTGGCTGCCACCATGCCTGGCTCCACAGCATTGATTTTCTGAATCAGAAGAATCTCTCTGAGTCTCAATTTCCCCAACTGTTCTCAGATCTTTTTATAACAATAAATCAAGATACGTGTAAGGTGTTGGAGTTAAAAGAGTGTTTATCTTCACCCCACCTCTCGAAGTCTGGCTTTCTCCACCCATGGCCAAGTGAAAAACCAGTGAGCTAAGTCGGGGACTAAAAGAGACAGGACGTTTCCGAACCAAGTGATGGCAACTGGCAGGAGCTGCAAGCTCTCCTTTAGAAGGCTACCCTGAGTCTAGAGAGGGTTTTCACATCGAGTTAAAATGACCAGTCAGCTAGGGGCTCACTGAGACTGAAGCACCTACCAGAGAGCATGCGTGGGACAGATCTAGGCCCCCTATACAACAGATGTGCAGCTTGGTCTTCATGTGGGACCCCTAACAGCGGGATCAGGGGCTGTGCCTGACTCTGCTGCCTGCCTGTGGATCTCTGTCCCCTAACTGGGCTGTCTTGTCTAGCCTCACTACAAGAAGATGTGCCTAGTCATACTGTAGCTTGATATGCCAAGGTGGGTTGATATCCACGGGAGGCCTCCCTTTCTCTGAAAAGGAAGAGTGGGAGGGATGGAGGGAGGAGAGGAAGGAGGAGAAGCCTTGATCAGGATATAAAGTAAATAAAGAAATTAATTATTGGAGAAAGAAACAGTCAGCTTGCTGAAATCAGAATATTTTACTAATTTAAAGAATTGTCATTTAGGAGGCCAGAGAGATGGCTCAGTGGTTAAGAGCACTACTGGCTGTTCTTCTAGAGGTCCTGAGTTCAATTCCCAGCACTCACATGGCAGCTCACAAGCACCTGTAATGGGATCCCATGCTGTCCTGCTGTAATGCAGACGTACATGCAAACAAAGCCCTGAAATAAAAATAAGCAAATAAATCTTTTTTCAAAAAGAAAAGTCTTCCAGCAATCATTTTCGGGTTTATCTAGAGACTCACTGCCCAGTGGAGCTTCCTGCGGTGTGGAAATAGTCAAGATCCGCCCTGTGTGATAGGAAGCCACTAGCCACATGTGGTTGCCGATCTCCAAAATGTAGCCACTACAACAGAGGGATTGAAATTTTACTATTAAGTGCAACCCGTTTAAATGTACATATCCGCACATGGTCACTGACATCCTATAGGGAGGGATGGCGGCAGAGATGGCAGCAGATGGCCCCAGCAGCTGAGAGGCCAGGTCTTCCACTTGTTTATGGTTGCTGGCACCTGCAGATCCGGTGGTCTCATCTGTCAAATGGAAGGTGTAATAGTCACTGCCCCACACAGCGCAAGTGCGAGCATTCACACTGAGGCAGTGGGAGCAGAGGGCACTGAGCATTGACTGCTGCTGAGTCTTCAAGAGGCTTGGACTAGAAGCAGCCTGAGCCATCAGCTCATGTCACTCTCTTGCACCTTACTCAGTGCTCACACCGCATACACCTCCACTGCTGAATCCTCAGTGTTCTCTTAGGGACATCTTTCACCTTCATGTTCCCTGCAGGGGACTTGGGCAGAGGCCAGGCTGGGTTTCACTGCATTCCATATTGTCCGTGGGCTCTGATGTAGCTCAGTGCCCATGAGGAGACTACACATAGCTGAACTATGACACCAACCTGAATGAATACAATGGGCAGCCCCTCTAGAAGGATTGAGTTGCTCAGTATGCTGGAATCATTTGGGTCTAGTCAGTAAGCAGGAAGAAGCTTACCAAGAACAAAAGAATGTTTTTAAGAGAGAGAGAGAGAAGGAACAAAACCTGCCCCTCCTGGCAGAGCTTTGTCACAAGGTAATGTAAGCATTTAGGACAAGCTGCGTGACTCAGAGGCGCAGAGGTGAAATAGCTTAGCAGCGAATCAGTTCCACTGATAATCTAGATCAGGCTATTTTATTAGCAGGAAGTAAAGGCCTAACTTATTTTACACAAAGTTTTTTTTTTTTTAATCTCATATTTAACTGGCAGGGTGAGGCCCCATTCCGTTTTCCCACAGACTTCTGTTTTTTTTTTTTTGTTTTGTTTTGTTTTTTACCTAGGTCATCGTTTTTTTTCATCACAATAGTACTGCATAGAAATTCCGAAAAACAGTTCTGCCATCTTTCTTTTCATTAACAATGTAGAAAGTTATGTTTCTGCTCATTCTTCCTCCCTGCCCTCCCAGTCTCTTCATCTTTTTGATGATTTCTGCCTGGGCCTTAAAAATATGATTATTCAGTAACTCTGGGTGGAGGCTGTTAGGTCAGGCATCTTCTAGCTCTTTGGAGAGTGTGGACCAAGCTAGGCTTGGATCTTGCCCATAGGCAGCCTAAATGCTATGCTGTAAGCAGAGCAGAGTTTGATGAATCAAATTTATGTTGTTTTTAAAGATTTATTTATTTTTATTTTATGTGCATTGGTGTGTTGGTTGCATGTATGTCTGTATGAGGGTGTCAGATCCCCTGGAACTAGAGTCATAGACAGTTGTAAGCTGCCATGTGGATGCTGGGAATTGAGATCTGAAACTAACAGGAGTGGAGCTGCTCCCTACCTGTCTCTGAACTTGCTCTGAAACACATAACCATGACACCCCACAACTGGCAGTCACTTACTTAAGTAGCGCCTAGAGTCCTTCACCATGGAAACAGGGCATCAATAACATCTCAAACTCAGCCAATGGGAAACATCTACCCCCTAAGTCCCTCCCCACTCCTCAAGGTTTCTATAGTTCCTGGAATAAAGTGCACAAGTTACTTCACCAAGATTTGTCTGAGAGTGTCTTTATCGAGCTGAGCTGTAACACTTGGGGAAGAGGTCTCTCTCCCAAAGCATTCACCTCTGGATCTTGACTATCTTGGCTGGCCAGGTTCATGCTGCCTCTACCTCTGCCTCTGTCGCAGCCATTGCCATTGTCTCCATCCAGACAAGAGACCCAGGACCTAAGTTGCTTGCACTGTGCAGGCTGCCCGAACTTCCTTGCTTCTCTTCTAAGAGCTATAACCCTCTAGTCACTCCCGGCCTGAGGGAGCCCCCTGGAAGCTTTTCATTCCCAGCTCAGCTTCCTCTTACTCAGTCTGGTTTGGCGCAGAGGTGTCTGATTTTTTTTTTTTAATTTCCTGGACTTTTTTTAATTATTGTTGTTGTTGTTTAACAGCGCCTCGCTATGCAGCCCTGGCTGTCCTAGAACTTACTATGTAGACCATCTTGGCCTCTAACACACAGAGATCACCCTGCCTTCATGTCTTGAGCCTCTGGGGTGAAAAGCATGAGCCACCTTGGGAAACTCAGCCCTTGGGTACCTTACCCTACTGGGTTGAGACCCTGGATGTTGGTGCCTTTGGTCTGGACACTTCTGACTCCATAGCATTGTCTGAGAGTCCCGATGCTCTTTCTATGAGTGGCATGTCTTGGAGAAGAAGCCCATCCCCCTAAACATTTACAAGCCCCCAAGTCATTTCCTAAGTGTGGTCTCATCTGTTGTTCACAGCCCCAGGAGCTGCTTGGAGAATAGTTACATCTGTTTTGTAGGTGCCAGTGTGCACCTCAATGAGATAGAGGGAGAGCAAAGCTGTGTAGGCAGGAAGAGGCAGAGAAGGTACAGAACCTGGACTTGCCTCTAGGGTCATAGTCATGACTTCCATGCTCAGCTTTGAGCATGGAATCTCGCACTTTAACTCCATCCTCTGATCCTTCCTAGGCTCCACTGACCATGAACAGCACTGCCCCCTCAACCCTGACTCCCTGTCCTTCCTCAGATCTGTAGCCAACAGCCAGCTTATTCAGGAGCTAGAGGCCAGAGTCAACTGCACCATAAGGGGGAAGGCTGAGAATGTATTAAAACTCTTGGCAATGATGACGCTCTCCTTAAAGAGATTAATGTGGGCTAAGAGATAGAGTAATTGTGGCCTATTGTGGATCACCGGGTCTGAGGCCCCGGGTAAATTTCAGTCAGTCATTTTTCCTCCTGGAAATAATAGGATCTGATGGTAACAATTTCTACTTTGATTTGCTTTCATTTTCAAAATTCTCTTCTGGGGTTCTTGACCTCCCTTTGATACAATGTCTTGGGTAGGGAGGGACTGGCTGATGGAAGCAGTTACTAATTCTGATTCACAGGAATGTCCCTCGTCCCTCGGTCTTAGGCACAGTTTTACTCTTTCATTGGATCCTTGCTGCCTCCATGTTTAGTGAGCTTTTGAATCCCCAGTTTTAAGGAGGCTCTGAGGACCCCTAAGAGTCATGTCCTTAGTTGAATTTGCTGAGGACAGCCTGGATTCACTCTCTAGCAAACTGTGTCTCAGATATACACCAGTCAGAAGTCAGAGTGTTCCAAGAGCTGAAACAGCTGTGTTCAAATTCTACCTTTGTTTCTTACTAGCGGGTGACCTTGGATAAACTGTTTAACTTTTTTGTGCCTTGAAATGAGGATAATGGGACTAAGTCAAATCTCCCCTCTTCTTCTCCCTCCTCCCCCTCCTCCCCTCTCTCTCTCCCTCTGTGTGTGTGTGTGTGTGTGTGTGTGTGTGTGTGTTTGTAGAGTACTTATTTAGCATTCGGGAGGCCCTGCCTAATTTCTGCCTAAAGGCATACATACATGTAATCCTACGGTGTAGGAGATTGAGGCAGGATGACCTCAGGGTAATCTTTGGCTATATATCAAGTTTGTGGCCAGCCTGGACATGAGACTCTATCTCCAAAAACTAAATTTAAAATTAAAATTAAAAAAAGAATAGATAACCCTAAGCAGCTCTTATCAGAGTGTCTGGCAGATTATAAATCCTATAGGTGAAAGCTAGCGTTCCTGAATATTAAGTACCAGGATTACTGGTGGATGCACCTAGATAGAGTCCGAAGAAGCAGGCCATTCGGCTGAGAAGGCTTGAAAAAAGCCACCGGTTGCTTGGTTCCTCAGCTTATAGTGGCATCTAAGAGCTCAGGCTAAGAACCGAAGCTGACTTGGAGCAAACGCTGTCCTACCCTTTTCCCTGCAAGAAATCTTGAGCAAGTCGATTAACTTCGCCTGCTGTTATTCCTACATCTGTAAAATGGGCACCCATTCCTGTATCCATAAAGTGGACACGCTGGTTCCCCAGTAGTTAGGTTAGGCATGGGGTATATTTAAAGTACCCACACGGGGCGGAAACTTGCCTGTAAAATCAGCCTAGCATCCAGTGAAGCATTCCCAGGGGTGGCTTTAAGTAAGGGGCTTTTGTGAGTCTTTCAGATTCCTGGGTTTTCTTGCACATTCCCTGGAGGACTATCATTTTATTCAGCAGCTCAAAACTCAGAAGGACATCTCAGAGGCCAGTGGGACCTGGGCTGCAGAGGATGGGGCAGGAATCCAGTCTGCTTTGGCCTGGGATATTCCTGTGTCCATGTTATCGACTGCCTCAGAACACACAAATAGCTTTCTCTTGTAGAGTGGTTGCTGTGTGGCTCATGCATGTCTCTTTGAACTCGTTTGGCAACTCTCTGAAGCACTGGGGCAGCCAGAGTTTGGAATTTAAAAGTCAGACATGTCTCCAGAGAGTTCTCCTGGGTGGCTTGCCAGGCTTCCCTTTAACTCCTGGGGACTGAGGAGTCTCCTTTTTTACCCCTACCGACAGCTCCGGACCCTGGTCCTTGTAGAATTTTACCCTATTCTTGTGGCTGCCAGGATGATTGGGAATCAGGTATAGTCACTGGTGTGTACCAGCTGCCCTGAGTGGCCACTGACTTCTGGAATGGAGCGATGAAGGAGTTATTCCACCAGGGCTGTCCCTTGCTTCACTGGGTACTTCCTGTCCCTTGGAGCTCCGAGGCCTGGGAACGCCCTGGGGAAGGCAAAACAGAGGGTTGTTCTGGTATCCTAATAAGAAACACTCCAATGGCTGCTATTTGCCCAGTGCTTAGACGCAGCCCTGAAGACTTCATGGTCATGCTCCCTTTTGATCAACCCTACACACTTATGCACACTCAAGAAGTCTAGTCTCTCAAATCATGGAGAAGCTACTAAGTGGCAAGCACTTTGTGGGGGACACGTGAATGGCAGCATTAATAAATTATAGCCATGACCTTCAAGGAGTCATATTCTTTTAAGATTGATTTTTATTATTTGTGTGGGAGAGGGGGGAGAAGGCGAGGGAGAGACCCTGAGAACTGGAATTAACCCATGGTTGTGTACTGTCCAATCAATGTAGGTGAAGGGCATGAAATTCAGGTCCTCTGCAAGAGCAGTAAGTGCTCCTAACTGATGAGCTACCTTTCCAACCCTAAGGAGCTACATTCTTACCTTAATCCTCCACTTTTGGTCACTGTGTTTTACTTGCAAGGTTAAAATGCCAGGTCCCACATTTGCTTGCTGTGTGACATCCGATAACTGGTGATCATCACTGAATTTGCCTTTGAAAATTGTTAAGATGAAATCAGACAAATGTTGGGAGTAATGACCAGTCCTGAAAACTTAAATCATTGTTAGCCATATATAAAGGCTTAAAAGCTCTGGGGCAGTTTTTAGCAAGGTGGGGGATGAATTTATACGTGGCTGTTCATTTCTTAGGAGAAAGCGGCATTGACCTGGAAACTTACGCATGGGACAACAAGTTTAGATTCCAGGCCAAACCTAAGATATCTTTTCTTTTCTTTTCTTTCCTTTTCTTTTCCTTTCTTTTCTTTTCTGTCTTTTGTTTTGTTTTTTAGATTTAATTATTTTTATTGTATCTGTATGTGTGTTTGACTGAGTGTATGTATGTTTGTGTGCCATGTGTGCGCCTGGTGCTTGTGGAGGCCAGAAAACACTGGAGTTCCAGATGGTTGTGGATGGTGGGAACAGAGCCCTGGCCATCTTCAAGGGCAGCAAGGGCTGTCAACTGCTGAGCCACCTCGTCAGTCCCAAAATTCTTTTATTGCTGTTGTTTGTGAGAAAGGACCTCATGTAGTCAGGCTGGTCTTGAACTTGCTCTGTAGCGGAGGGTGACTTTGAACTTCTGATCCTTGTGCTTCCTCTTGAGTACTGCGTTGCCATACACATATCACCAAGCTTGGTTATGTAATACTAGGGATCAAACCTAGGGTCTCAAGGAACTCAAGATAATACCTTGAGACTGTAGAGTCTGTTAGGAAGAGCTGGCCAACAACTGTCCTTTCCTTGAAGGAGTTTTAAGGTCGCTGAGACATACATTTGGAAGGGTTTAAAAATCCTATTACCGGCCGGGCGGTGGTGGCGCACATCTTTAATCCCAGCACTTGGTAGGCCGAAGCAGGCGTTTCTGAGTTCGAGGCCAGCATGGTCTACAGATTGAGTTCCAGAGCTACACAGAGAAAACCTGTCTTGAAAAAAAATCCTATTACCACTGCAAATATTATTATTAAAAGCAATAACTGTTACTAGCTCTAACTAGGTCAGGTTTTCTGTAAAAACAATAGGGTATTGGGGATATATGAGTTTGTGTGTGCACATGTGTATGTGTGCCTGTGTGTTTGTATGCCTGAGTGTGTATACATGTGTGCATGTGTGCCCTGTGTGTATCTGTGTGCATGTATGTGCCTGTGTGTGTTTATATGTGTGTGCTTGTATGTGTACCCATGTGTATGTATGTGCCTGTATGTACATGTTTGTGTCCATGTGTGTAGAAAAAGAGGAGCAGAGACAGTTGCTTATGTGTTTGTGTACTGTCAGGTGTGAATCTTGACATAGGTGACATCGCTACTGTGCTGAATTCTGTAGGGGACAAGGGGCTGGAAATTCAGGTCCAATTCAGGCCTCGAGCTTCTGTTGTATCTTGAAACAGAATTTCTTCTCTGGGGAACTTCAGAGCTACTTTTAGGACTTTGAAGTGTCTAGATGAATCCCACCTCCACAACAAACACTGTGATGATGGTGAAAACCAACTGGAACTTGACTGAATCTAGAATTACCTAGGAGACAAGCCTCTGGGTATGTCTGTGAGGGATTTCCTAGACCAGGTTCACTGGAGAGAGAACACTCACGTGAACTATGGATGGTGTTACTCCGTGGCTGCAGTTCCAGAATGACTAATAAGGAAATCGAGGGCAAGCGCCAGCATCCATTTTCTTTTCTTCTGCTTCCTGGCTGCAGAAGCAAATGTGACCGGTTGGCTGCCATGCTGGGCTGTCTCTGGACTGTACACCAATAGAGAAACTAGTAGAGAAAGCAAGTCTACTGTAGTCAGACCCAACTGACTGTCAAATGTAAAGGCCATCTATCTATACATCACAGCTGGAGCAAGCCGCTGTCTCGAGTGCTCCAGTCTCTAGGGTCTTATCTGCTGGTCTGTCCTGGTTTCATGTCTGTCACCATGATAAAATATCCTGACCAAAAGTATCACAGGGGAGAAAGGGTGTATTTCTCAGCTTACCGACCATTACTGGGGGAAGATAAGTGGCAGGAACTTGAAGCCGTCATAACAGATCCGCAGTCAAAGACCTTGGGAAATTAAGGTTGTTTGCTTGCCAGCTTTCTCCACTTTATGCATGGTGGGACCTCCTGCCTAGGGAATGCTTCCAGATGTCTGGGTCCTCCTAGATCAACGAACTTAGAGGATTCCTCACAGGCACACCCATAGGCCAGCCCAATGTACACAATCACTTGAGACTCTCTTCCCAGGTAGTGCCGGGCTGTGTCGACCTGACAGAGTTAACCATCACAGGGTCTGGGAAGGAAGGAGCAATGACCAGCAAGGGAATTATTCTGTGAAGACAGACAGGGGTGTATGTCTAGTTCTCTGGCACCGAGGCTGGCATACCGCTTAAGCCTTTCAGAGCTGAGCCAGGGGCAGGCTCCGCTAATCAGAAAACAGGAAATGTCCTTAAGAATGCCTAGAGCCATGGTCCAAAGTGTTCTGCTTTTGAGTTCTTTGTTTTGTTCTGGGATGAAAGGGCTTAGTTCCTTTCCTAAGGAAGGAACTGCTATCTTACTGACTGCAGAGGTGGCAGCCTACCAACGGAGGTGTGAGGGAGACAAGAGAGGGCACTTCCAGTCATTTACTCGGATGTCCAGAGCCTGCAACTCTGACCTTTGGTAGGAAGAAGGGAGGTAAAATACACTGAATAGAAGACGTATCTGCCTGTAGCTACTGATAAGAAAATATTTTTCTGCTTTTCTTTTTTTTTTTTTTTTTTTTTTTTTTTTGGACTGATGTGTTTACGTTTGAGAGTAGGATTTTGATAAAATACGATGTATTTACCTTTTGATACAAATCAGAGCCTCCCCCTTGAGAGAGATCCAGCTGAGTTTCTCCAGCAGGGGAGGAGCTGATGCCCACTCTTTCCTTTTTCCTGGTTTGCTGGGAAGTTAGGAGAGGGCTTGGGTAAAATGTAAGGTCTTTGAATCGGACTAGGCCTGGCTAGAGGGCTTCTTCCTAGCTCTGTGATCTTGGGTAGAGTTCACGAAAGGACTCTGTAAAAGCTTAACAATGCCTGGCTCTCACCGGCTCCCACCCCTAAGGTGACGCCTTCAGCGTGTGTGTCATGTGAGCAGCCTGGCATCTACTGAAGTTCCAGGTGAACAGCTCCACCTGGGCTGTGGTCAGCCGCCTTCTGTTTGGCTTCACTGAGTAGCCATTGTTCTCAGCATCTGCCCTGGTCACGTGCTCAGCGGCATGCGGCATGCGTTTGATGTTTGGGGGTAACTTGGTTTTCCTTGGCGGATTACTAACTTCTGAAAGTCCTTCAGGCTGGCTTCTAACATCTTATTTCCTTCACCGGCTTGTATCAGCCAGAGGAAGGTTAACATGGAATCCAAGGCCTTGTGTCTGGCCATAGCCTTCCCACACAGCCTTTACATCCTTCCAAGGCCCTTTGCCTCCAGACAACTGTGTGCTGTGCAGAGTCTCCAGATGTGACTGATGCCCACCCCCTAGCTAGCCTTGCCTCTTCTCCACGTGAGAGGTCCTTCAATCCCACCTTGTCAATCAACCTTGCCTCTTCCTCTTCTTCCTCTGTGAGGTTTTTTCCTAATATGCAAACTGGACAACACCTTTCTTCCCCTTCCCCCAAATTTGCATTTTCTGTATTCCTCCAATAGCAACTAAAATCACCCTTCTCTAGTCAAGTATCTCTTGACACCACCCCTCCCCTAGACCACTCGAGGACCAAGAGCTCATACTGGCAGGTGATCTTGTATCTCTCTCAGCATCCAGCTCAATGCCTGACACGTGTTATTTTTAAAAGTCTTTGGTTATGTGGAGGATAGAAGTAGTTCATAAAACTTGTGAAAGACCTCACTTAGAAGGCCATTGCTGTAAGGTGCCTTAGCCTGAGCCTGAGCTGGCAGTCACTTCTCCCATTATTTCTCTTCCCCTAGGAGGGAAGCTTAGAAAAGAGAGCCAGTTGGATCATGTGATGCCCACTCCAGTGGAAAAGTTAATGCTTAGCAGAGTGAGGGTCATGACTCACAGCATTGCTATGCTGAGGTCTTGGAAGAATGAGGTAGTTAGTCCTCGGTCCCCCTCCCCCTTCCCCCCACCAAACAGACTGTGTTCTGGGAGGAGAAGAGATGTGGCTGAACCAAACCCACCTTCCTCAGCAGCGGAGCAAAAGCAGTGGTGAGGCATGGCTCCAAGTGTGGCTGCCAGTGTGCCCCTGCCTTTGTTTAAACCGGAACCCTTCCACTCAGTGACTGGGTGATTTTGAACATGTTGTAGAAAACCTCATTTGCCTTGGCTGGAAAGGGGGAGATGACAATAGTCATAGTAAAAATTACACTGCTTACAAGGGATGAGGTGATGCTTTCAATGCATACAGTCGTCGGTCGGAGGCAAGCTTTTATTTAGGTATGTATTGGAGGATAGGACAGGGACCTGAAGGAAAGCCATAGACACTGGCTGGATTTACGTCTTCTCCTGAACTGTCCAGGCTCAGATACAGAGAAAAAAGATCTTAGGTCTCACAAGCTGGTCCAGGAGTGGAGGGAACCTCCATGTTCTCCACTAGTGTTAGACAGAATTCCTCTCTGGATGAGGGTGTGGATGAGGCTTCGGGAGGGAGCCCAGCTTAACTGCTAAGCCATGGTGTGGTCTTACCAACTTCGGGGCAAAGAGGGCTTCAGAGTTGAAGTCTCAGGTTTCCATCAGGCCACATGTGAGCGATTTGCCCATGTTGTATCAGAGTATGAATCTGTAAAATGGCCACCACAGCCTCTCAAAGGTCAGTCCCCTTGGATTTTTTTCTGCAGCAAGACAGAGATGCCAGTTGGAAGCCTGCATGAGAGAGAGGGGACAGAATGGCACCTCTATGATGTTAGATCCTTGTCCCTACCTCCATGTAGATCTCGAGGTGAAGGAAATGTTTTGAGATCCCAAATGCTATTCCCTTTGACTCAGATGTCCCCCACAGCTGGCAGACAAAGGGGTAAATGGTTGGCATAGAAGGCCAGGAGAAATGGTTTTTAGGGGAACCAAATGGATGACACATGATCTTTAGTTATTTCTAGTTGATTGAATCTCTTGCTTTTTTTATTTGCAGATGAGAAAAAGAAAACAAAGAAAGTTGATAATGAACTCAATCCTGTCTGGAACGAGGTAACTTCATTGCTGCTGTTTCTTCTTACAACTATAGACCACGCATGTATTCATATCATTCAACTCAAAAGTGTTTTCATGGCTATGTAATATTCCACTGAAGGGAAATCATGTAGCTTCTTTATATCGATCATTCCCCCCAAAACACACACACACACACACACACACACACACACACACACACACACACACACACACGCGCACACACATACACACACCCCACTCACATAACACTGCTGACTTTACATGAATTTTTATAAATGGCTCAGAGTTCAGTGTTTTTACCGATAGACCGAATGTTTCATTCATCCCACAGAGTGGGATTTTCCCAGTCTGACTAATTTTTTGATGACCAGCCCCATTGTTTCTTTCAACCGCTGGGCTAAACCTCCCAGGACCAGAGCAATGTCATTGTTGTTCTCCCTGAGTCATTGGAGAGCAACTTCCCTTTCACCCACCCTAAATCCTTCCCTCTGCCAGCCTCTTTTAATATGTCTAAATCCAAGGGTCACATCTGATCACCAATGAGGGGAAGCTGTGGAGCCCCTTGAAGCCTCTGTGGGAAACCCTGGTGCTCAGCCAGCTGTGAGGAAGTCTGCTCTCTATAACTCACAACACAGCCAATTGGACCTTCAGACCTGTGAGGTCCCTAGTGGGATGCTGTGCACTCCTAGGGCCTAGCAGGACCTCCAAGGCTAAAACAAAGCAAAAACACATTTGCATGCTTCTACCCCTTCTGGGTTAGACTAATCTGAAACGCCCCTCAATCTACAGGACCCAAGGGGAAAGGTGCGTTGTCACCTGAGGGCACTACCCACCTTACTCCATTTTGTTCTCCATGTGTGTCTCCCCCTCTTTAATTTGCAAATGTAACGATCAAGTAAACCTTCTACCTGCCCTTTTGTAGCCGAAGTCAAATCTCAGTGAAATGCCATTGCACGTTTTTTTTGGGGGGGGATTGGTGGGTGTGTTCCCATAGGAACTGTGAGCTAAACTTCTATTCCGAATAACTGGTTGCTTACTATGAATAACCAAGTGGTCGCCTAATCAACCAAAGGCATCCATGGTGCTTTGTTATCTCTTTTGCATCTCTTTCTAGAAACCAAGTTGCTGAATTAAAGTAAGAATCTGAGAAACAACAACAGCAACTGGATAGCAGCACTGGCTACAGTGGGCTTAAGTAAAGAGGACATGCAGCTTAGAAGATGGGTTTCTAGTTATTCATTACTGTCCAACAGCCATACACAAGGAGAACGGGGTTTAAAAATAACCATTGAGGGAAGTATTTTCTCAACAGTGTGGTAGGCGTTAGTTCATTTTTCTGACTATGAGTAAGAGGTTTGATGACCTGTCTATAGCCCCAAGATCTAGAAAACGGGAAGCCAGTAGTGGCCCACTCACTCCCTGGATCTCGTCTACTTTGTTTTCTCACCATCCAAACATAGAACTTAGTAATTCAAAGGAGAATTAGTGACGATGACTGCCCGGCGTGTCCTCTATTCTCTTTAACAGCCTTTTCGTTTCTGTAACTTTTCTGTGTACAGATTTTGGAATTTGACTTGAGGGGGATACCACTGGACTCTTCATCTTCCCTGGTGATTGTTGTCAAAGATTTTGAGACAATTGGACAAAATAAGTAAGTTGCTTCCAGAGAATTTTTATCATTTTATATATTATTTTTATATATTATCTTACTATTTATTTGTACTGTTGAATTACACAT
Source organism: Mastomys coucha (assembly GCF_008632895.1). Classification (NCBI taxonomy): domain Eukaryota; kingdom Metazoa; phylum Chordata; class Mammalia; order Rodentia; family Muridae; genus Mastomys; species Mastomys coucha. The sequence goes on along the minus strand of NW_022196904.1, from coordinate 169,099,279 downwards.
TGTAGCTTTTTTTTTTTTTTTGGTTTTTTGAGACAGGGTTTCTCTGTATAGCCCTGGCTGTCCTGGAATTCAGGCTGGCCTCGAACTCAGAGATCCTCCTGCCTCTGCCTCCCAAATGCTGGGATTAAAGGCGTGCACCACCACCACCCACACTGTGGCATTTTTATTGACCTATCTGTAGTACTTTTAATATACTAGGGCTTCAGTTCCATGCCCCTATGCTCTTAGCCCTTCACTAGCCATGTCAAATGTGGCTATTCAGTCATAGAACTTTCCCTCAGGACTATAGTGTTGAACACTCAGCCATCGCGAATCTGTCTATCTCACACCTTCTGTACCCCTGATCAACTGTATCCCTAACCTGTATCCCTAACCTGATCAACTGTATCCCCTGTAACCTCTAGTCATTTATCCGAGTTGCAGCTACATAAGATATAACAAAGATCCTTTCTCTGCTTGTGAGTGCTTTGCTAAAGCATGTGCACGCGCGTGTGTGTGTGTGTGTGTGTGTGTGTGTGTGTGTGTGTGTGTGTATGCATGTATGTGTGAGTATGCCATAACTCATGGAAAGGCATGTTATATCTAACTATGATTATAAGGTGTCATTGTTGGGTGTACTGCTACATTAATAACAGATTTGGGAGAAAAAGAGAGTCTGATGCTCAATTCCATGTAAGTTATAAGAAACACCTTGGCTTTCAGTGTTAGTGCATGTAAAAATGCAAGTCTTGCCTCCGGCACACTCAGCACAATCAGAAGGCTGCAAGGAGAGGGTTAGGGAGTTGAGAGTTAGACCATGTGCCCTGATTGCTTGGCTGCCTCCTGGCGCAGTGACTCCTAGTGCTTGGTTTGCTGTCAGTGGGGGCTTGGTTTAGACAGTAAGTTCTATGGTCAACATAATTCTTGGGATCTTTTGCTCACTGCCATCAGAGTCAGAAAGTCTTGACAAACATCTGCTCCCCAGATGGTGCTTATTGGGGAGTGTGTGTGTGTGTGTGTGTGTGTGTGTGGTGTGTAGTGTATAGTATGTCTCTGTAGTGTGTGTGTATGTGTGTATGTGTGTAGTGTATATAGGTGTACTGTGTAGTGTGTATGTATGTGTGTATATGTATGTAATGTATATATGTGTACTGTGTAGTATGTGTATATGTATGTAGTGTGTATATGTGTACTGTGTAGTGTGTGTATGTGTGTGTAGTGTGTACTGTGTGTATGTGTAGTATGTAGTGTTGTAGGCCTGTGTCTTTTTGCTGCTGCCTGGGGCTCTCTGTTGCTGATGCCTGAGCTGCTGGGGCCTGCAGCTGCACGCGCTGTTAAACAGAGGCAATGCATAATCATAAGATATTTTATTATAGGAAAGAGAAAATAGGCCGGTCATGACTATATGGAGAGAAAGAAAGGAGAGGAAGGAGAGGAGAAGAGAAGGAGAGAGAGAGAAAAGGAGAGGAAGGAAGAAAGAGAGCAAGAGAGGAAGAAGGCAAGAGAGGACAAAGAGCAAGAGAGGAAAAAGGAAGCAAGAGAGAGGGGAGAGAGCGAACTGCCCCTTATATATTATGGGGTGTGGCATCTGTCTGTGGGGCGGGCCATGCCTGGCTGTGGTCAGATGACTAGGGGTAGGGTCCAGCTATTATGCTGGGAGCTTGGGGCATTGTCTAGGTGACAGAGCACACATCTCCTGCAGGGGCAGCTGTGGGGGGGTTGGGACTGAAACAGGAGCCAAAGACTTAGGAGTTATGGTCGAACACCTTCTGTCCCTTGCAGGCAGAGATATTGCCAACTGGGTCACCGGTGTTCAGACCTGCTTCTCGACTGGGCCCAGGTTGCCTGAACAGACCACTGCCCTACATAGTGTGTAGTATGTAGTGTGTGTGTAGTGTGTGTGTGAGTGTAGTATAGTTTATAGAGTGTGTATGTGTGTGTGTATTATGTATGTGGTATGTAGTGTGTGTATGTGTTGTGTGTAGTATGTAATGTCTGTGTGTGATGCACTCTCAGTGCAAAGCATGTAGAGGTCAAAGGCTGACACTGGAATGACTGTCTTCCTTAATTGTTTTTCTATAATAATAATAATAATAATAATAATAATAATAATAATAATGATAATAATAGTTATCATTATTATTATTAGAGGCAGTGACTCTCACTAAATCTTGGACTTTCTGGTTAGATATGGTCAGCTGGCCAGTGAGCCCCAGGATTCACTTGTATCTGACCCCAGCATTAGGGTTACAAAACCTGGCTTTTTATATGGGCACTAGTGATCCAAACTCATGCTGTGTACCAAGCACCTTACCCAGTGACCATCTATCTCTCCAGCTCCAGAATTGAGGGCCTTTAAAATGTATTCTATCACTTACTCATTCTCCTAACGACTGAACCAGTTTTATTTAAATTATTTATTAAATTATATATTCTGAAATTATATATTCTAGAAAGCTCTGGCTCTACTCACACTCTTAAACTAAAAATTAATGTAATAGTTTGTTGTTTGTTTTGGAGACAGGGTCTCAGGTAGTCCAAACTGGCCTCAACCTTGCTGTGTGTGGGGGAAGGTGACCTTGAACTTCCCACGTGGTGGGATTGTAGGGGTGCACCATCATACCCACCTCGAATCTAGTCTTTTTTTTTTAAATATTTATTTTATTTATTTTATGGGTATGAGTACACTGTAGCTGCACAGATGGCCGTGAGCTATCATGTGTGTGGCTGCTGGGAACTGAACTCAGGACCTCTGCCGGCCCCACTCACTCCATTTCCCGCTGAATCTAGCCTTTTAAGGCTATGTTGCACATCTTAGTTTTGAACCATTATATGAAGATTAATCTCCACCTCAACCTCCAGAAGAGAGTTTTGGTTCCCATAATTCAACGTTCTGGGGAAGTGGTTAGTAGAGCCCTCGGTAGCCTCTGACTGTCACGAGCAGTATATTCACCCTTCTCTTTCTTGTGTCCTTCTCTCCACAAATGGAGACACTGTCATTGTTCTAAACAACCCCCCCTCCATTAGGAATAATTAGAGGGCTCACACGTACCATAAAGTTTTCTAGTGACTGCATTAGCAAAATGAGAATGAAAGCAGAGAGGTTAATCCCACTGTTTTAATCCAGCATATCTGAGATGGCATCATTTCAGCATGGGATCAATGTGTTCTGAATTGTCAGGAGAGTGCACGCACAGCCTATGAAATTCAGTCGGCACTCTGTGCAGACTTCTCACTCCAAGTGTTGTGTTTGTGCACTTCTGTACAGAGTGGCTATGCAGTCTCTCTGAATCTCTACATCCTTTTTTCTAGTTTAGTCGAAACACTAAGTGTTCCATTATAAGCAGACCCACCCACATTTTAGAATTCACATATCTTGTTTACACACAGATTTTCATAAACAACTATCTATTGCAGGGGTCAGGGAGGGCATGCTATGTCGCTGTATGAGGTCTAAGGGACAGCTTCCAGTGGTCTGCTTCTCCTTCTACCACATGGGTACCAGGGATCCCGCTTAGACAATCAGGCTTAGCAGAAAGCACCTTTATCTGCTGAGCCTTCTCTTCATCCTCATTTTTTGTTTTCTTGAGATAGGAGCTCATATAGTCCAGGCTAGGCTCTAAAACCCCTGTCAAAAACCATATTTGGTATCAAAGGTTAATCAAGGCAGGCAGCAAAAAGGGATATGGCATTAGTGATTGGGGTCATGCTGATAGCAGCCCATATGTGTATACACACACACACACACACACACACACACACACACACATATATGGTAGATGGGACAGAGTCCCAAAGGCCACACTTTATTTCTTTTCTCTGTCAATTCCTTCTTGGACAAAAGTTCTTTATAAAATTACCTCATAGATAGGATGATACACAAAAGGGGAGTTACAGAAGGATGTTGATAGTAACTTCAAAGGAGTGTTTTATTTTATACGTTCATTATAAGTTCAGAGCAACAGTTTCACATGACCCCGCTTTATCATAGTGCATACCTATGGCTTCATACTTGGATCTGACCTAGAATGAATGTTTTTTCTTGATCACAAATGAATGTTTTTCTTGATCACAAGTTTGTCTCTTCTTAGTGTAATTTGTGAAAGCTCATCATATTCCATATTATAAAGCCTCTACTTACTATTCTATGAGGAGGGAGGCATATTCTATTTTTTTTTTTTTTTTTTTT